>NC_134827.1:8385796-8759481 GCF_004210375.1 Tachypleus tridentatus | reverse complement strand
AAAGGTTTATCAATGTAAGTGGAATGTCTTTTGTCATTGGTCTTTGGGCCAGAGGTTCTCCCCTGATCATTCTGTTTCCTATTATTATGGATTTCCTCGCTTAGTTATTTGATCCAGAGTATTCTGTCTCCCTGATCATGAATTATAGAGTGGTCTTATCCAAATTCTCTCATTTTTCTGTGCTGTAAAGTTTTTCCTTCCCATACCTTGTCTCTCCTGTTACGTTCTTTTTGGGTTAGTCGCCGTATACAGTGTGCAGCTCTTCAATAATGAGATGTCTATGTAGTACTTCATTGCTCTAAGTTACCTTCATTTCAATCTTTGTCATTTTATACCTTGTTTTATTTATCTCTTAAAGTGTCTTTCTTCCTCCTTTTAGCCTGTGGACATCATTGGTCAGATTTTTATGCCATTAACATTTAACGTACTGTGTATCATTCCTTCTGTTTTCTCCTTTACCCCACTCAATCTTTATTTTCAAACACTTTGGCAGCTAGAGAGAATAATTTCTCCTTTTCACTGATTTCCTTTCCTTACATTTTCTGCCTTTATTCGTGGTCTGATCTGGATAGATTTCTGTGTTTCTTGCATAATCTTCGTTGTTATATCACATGCCTGGATTCCTTCCATCATAAACATTCCTGTCTATTCATCCCTTGGCAGCTTTTTATATTTCAATTTCTGGTGGTAATTAGGCAAAAATATGTAAGAAAATATAGACATTAATTAAAAACAGAAATTATAATTTCATATATATATAAGTGCTTAATTGTTTACTAATATTACTAAAATAGAAAGATCTATATAAAAAAGAATCCTATGGTCATGGAACCAAAATGTTTTCCTTCCCACTTACTCTGTGGACTTTTGAGATAAGTTTATTTCATTAAACTCTGCATAATAACAACAGGCTCGAAAGAAAATGTTTTGCAGAAGTGAATTTAAGTTATTTTTTAAAAATCTGATATATATATGTAAACGAAAATTGAGCTGAGTGCTAGATGAGTATCCGAGAACTTAAGTTACCAAGTACTGACCTCTCATTTGGAGATAAGCAATCTTACTAGGAATTAGAATAGTTCTTTGACGAATGTTACCAATGCAAAAATGAAAAAGGAGACTAGATACAATGTAAAACATAATGAAAAGTATTCTTTAGTTCACAAACAATCAAAGTGAGCTTATTGACTGAATATATTATTTTTCCTACAAAGAAAAACTATATTATGTAAATAAGTGTCTATTTATTTCCAAAGTAAAATTAGTTTTAGAGTGAGAAATTATGTCAGTATATACTTTATCTATGTAACTGTTTGCCATTCTAATTGAAAATGAAAGGAAGTTGTATTCTCAGGATATCACTCGACCCACCTGTGCAAAATATTGTTATATACTTTATAAGCACCACAGACAAATTATTTAGACTAATAGTAAGTTTTATGGTACATAAAGGGGTAAAAATGCCTAAAATTCCTGAATAGCACATAATAATAACTTTACAGTTGATTTCCAATTCACTTTTGAAGGAAGAAATTTTACCTTATGGAAAAGCTTGGTTTTGCTAATTTAAATTTATTCAAACATTTCTCCAAATGAAAAATATAGAAAACACCAATACACAACTGAATAAATAAAGTAAAATATTTATTTACACAAAGAGTGAAACCTCTTCATTTGCAGGTAAACTTTATATTTACAGTAAAACTGCAACTGAGTGTTGGAGTGGAAAGTTTTGACACCATACCAAGATGGATTCAAAACAAAAAGCTTGTGTGAAAGAGCGTATCATGGAAATTTCCAATTTACATGTCTGAGGCCTGAGTATGGTACTCCAAAAGCCTTAGATTACCTCAATCAATGACCATTTCAAATAATGTATTCAAAGGAAATCATTTCATATCAGGTAACTTGGTTTCCCTACTGCAAGAAGTTGGGAAACACACACACATAGCGTGCTGCCGTTGAAGTATGTAAGCTTTGCTTTAAGAAACAAATTAGGGCATGTTCACAATATTCATATGTCCGACTTATCAGAAAACATTAATTAAACGCAGAACGTATGTGAGAATTTTTTTAACTAGAGAATATCTTTTATGTGTAAAGTATCACAAAAGTTTCGAACTGCAACAATACAAATACAAGTATATTTGAAGAATTAGAAAAATGTTAAAATTTTAAATTAATGATGAATACAAACAATATTTTATAAGTTAAAGGTCTAGTCAATCATTATCTATTTTAAAACCAGTCATGTTTTGGATTGAAATTAAACATACCTTTTATTACAACTATAAATGTTATCTTGACCAAACACCAAAACGTATCTTGCTCAATACCAACATATAATGTTTATACATTTGAATATTGTTGCGTCATATTGTAACTAATTATTCAAGTATGATCTCCTACTTACAACTCAAAAATCCCGGGCTCTATACCCCGCAGTGGACACAACAGTTAGTTCAATATGGCTTTGACTAAATATGGAAACTTTTTACAGTTAAATTTTAAATATTCCAGATAAACATATTCCTTATGGAAACGAAAAGGGTGTATGCAAGTAAAAACCAGGTTGACTCACAAAATGTGCAAGAGATAAAATCAAAGAAAAGCATCACAAATTCAAAATGTTAGATTAACTGGTGTGAGGAGAAATTTAAAAAGTTATAAAACATAAAAAAGTTGATCAAACAGAAAATTAGGATATCACCATTTTGGACTGAATATGTAAGGATTAACAGTAAAGATTTCTTTAAGTACATTAAGGGTAAACAATATATGAGATATGGGGTATGACCATTGAAGGATAAAGAAAAGATTGTATTTGATGATTATGAGATAGTTGGATTATTACATTCTGCTTTTTCTTCCGTGTTTACTAATGAAGATTTGAGCAACATTCCTCATCCTGAACAGTTGATAGATGGAAATAAGATCCGACAATATGACTCCATCAATTCTGAGCTTGTTAAGAAAAAAAAAAAAATTTAAAAAATGATAAGGTCTTTGGGCCAGATAGCATTTCCCTAAGGGTTTTGAAAGAGGTTAATGATTAGATATGTGAGCCACTTTCTATTTTTGTAAGCCCTTGAATAATGTGCAGGCACCAAAGGACTGGAAGTTAACTAATGTCACTTCTCTTTTCACAGAAGGTAATAAAAATTGTCTCAATAATTACAGGCCTATCAGTCCTACATCAGTTGTGAGAAAAAAATTGAAAAGTCTGATAAAAGCTGCTTTACAAAGTCATTTACCAAAGCTACAACTTCATTGGATAGTTAACATAGATTCACTAAGGGAAAATCTTGCTTTAGAAATACATTGACATTCTTTGAAAAGGTTACTGCTTATGTAGATGAGAGTAAGGGTATAAGTTTTGCGTATTTAGATTTTCAAAAGCCTTTGACAATATGCCGCATGAAAAGCTCGTTAAAACGTATCTTTAAAAGTGTGGGAGATAAGTTAACTAATAGGATAAAAAGTGGCCGGATGGAAGAAGTCAGAAGATTGTTACATATGGAGTTCAGTCAAACTGAATTAATGTCATAAGTGGGGTAACTCAGGGCTCAGTCTTAGGGCCTTTGCTGTTTTTTATATGCAAAAACGGCTCGTTTGGGTTGAGAAAATATTTTACATAGAAGAGCGAACAACGTTTCGACCTGCTGTTTTTGATTTATATCAATGACGTAGATGAAGAAATGGTCAATAAATTACTCACATTTGCTGATGATATTGAGGTCTTAAGTATTGGTAACTGTGAACTGGATGCTGTTGTTTTACAAAAAGATTTAGATCATTTAGTGAGTTGAGCAAATAAATAGTAGATGGGCTTTAATAATAAAAAATGCAAGACAATTCATGTGAGTTATCATAATTTGAACTAAAAGTATAACTGGGATGGCAATAACCTCACCAGTGTTAACAATTAAAGGGATCTTGGTGTAGCGATTGGTCAGTCTCTTAAACTATCAAAGCAATGTGTTGTTGCTAATGGTAAGACAAATAGTATTTTAGGTTGTATCTACAGAAATATTGAATATAAGTCTAAAGAGGTTATAATTTTATTATATGGCCACTGGTTACTTTTTAGTACTGTGTTCAGTCTTGGACTCCTTATCTTAGGAAGGACACTGAACTGTTGAAAAGGATTCGGAGGAGGGTTATTGGAATGGTTCCTTTGATGGAAGGTGTGTTATATGGTGACAGTTTAAGATTTCTGAAACTGTTTTATCGTGAAAAAAGTAGTTGTAGGGGATCTGACTGAGATGTTTAAGATTGTAAGGGGGTTGATAATATTTATGTATCTTTTCTCCAGGCGATAATATTAGGACTAAAGAACAGAAATATAAATTTTGGTAAAGTAGGCGTCGTCTTCAGCTAATACAGTATTATTTTTCTAAGAGAATGGTTGGCCTCAGAAATGGGTTGCCTTTAGAAGTTATGGAGGCATACAGTAAATGTAAGTGAGTTTTAAGAGAAAACTTGATAACTACACGAATGATAAGGGCTGACTTTAATATTTTTTTTTCATATATAGTAATTTCGTTTAGAGGATGGGACAGCCGAGATGGACCAACAGATCCCCTGTTTTCTTTACACATTATGTTATATTAAAACAAATAAAGTCAAGTATTGTTTTATCACATGTATTTTACATATTTAAAAATAACAGTATTGCAAGTTATTATCTGTTATCATAAACATACTGAAATAGAACATTTATAAGGAAATGTATATATATATATATACCATTTTTATATAAATTTGAGATCATCGCTGTCTTTCTATTTTATCGATATTTTATATATACTTTCTTTAAAATATACCACTGGATCACCTAGCGCTGCGTTTTGTGATTAAGGAAGAAGCTTTCGAAATGTTAAAAGCATAAATAAGTATATCGTAGGCTTAAAATAATTTTAACATTTAAATTGCAGAACACCAATCGTTATTGTGGAATTTTTGTTATATGTGTGTGAGTGAATTGTAAATTTAATACATGGATACTTTTACTTTCGCTATGAGAAAGTTTCGAGTGGTTTGTCAGATAAATTATACAGAAAAGTACAGCTTTTGACAACAACACGAAGTAGTTATTAATATGAATAATGAATACCAGAACAAATTTTTCTGATACAGACAATAGGCCTAAATCTTCCGCTGCAAAATTTCAGGTAAGAGTAAAGTTGCGCAACTGAGTCTTACTAGCTTTAAATTTTTATGATGTAAAAACAGGTGTATTAATAAATAACTGTTTACTTTAAAACTATGCCTAATATCAGTATAATTATGAAATTAGATTGATAATTTATTTCTAGTTCTAAGTTAGATATGCTGTTGCTAATGTTAATCGTAAATTGCAAGACTTAGATTCCAGAATTTAAAATTAAGAGTTAAAATTTCAATTCTTTCCAAAGTTTTGGATCTTTCGCTCAGAGTTGTTTTTAAATATATATAAATCTAAAAATGAGTTAAAGAGTTAGTTTTTTTTTTCATTAGTAATTTAAGTAAATAATGTAGTCTAATATTAATTACTGTGAATCTAATTGCACTTATATTCAGTGGAAATCTATTTTAACAATATAAATTATGTATGTATGTACTTTCTAAACACTTTGTAAGGTTTGGGATTATGGTAAAGTAACCAAAATAAATCTGCTCTGTTTTTAAAAGTACCTAGGAATAGCAAAATATTTTACCTGAATTTATCACTACTAGGTTCTTTAGCTCTGTACCTACAGGAAAGTTTCCAAATAGTTTAAATTATTTTATGTTATGAAAGAAAATGTTTAGTCTCATTATACCTGTTAAACATAACAGGTAATGCATTATTTCTACCAAATTACATATGGCATAATTTCACTGGTAGGATCCTATTACTGATTGTTTGTGATGGATAAATTTCACTTTCCTTGTGAATATTACTAAGTCTAATAAGTAAGATATTGATATGATTCTTTTTGAAAGATGCATCTAGAAGTTTATAAAAACAATCAGTTCATACTAGTTATAGTCCACATCTCTTGGTGTTATCAAGCAATAGGAAAACTTTGCTTAATAACAACAACAATTTTTTTATATATTTTAATGTTGTGTATCATTCAAGCATGGTGTTCATCAGGGTTTTAACTCATTATAATAACCCTTCTGTTCCAAGTATCATCCTGGGATACCTCATCTAAACCTTTTCTAACAGTTTAATGTCCTTATTAAAGTAAAGAGCTGAAGAATACACATTGTACTCCAACTTTGGTCTAACCTGTTCTATGATTTTGTATATGTTTAGGTTTTGACAAGATTCTACATAATTAATCTTAGTTACTTATGGTCATCATGGCTAGTCTTGGGCAGTATTTAATAATTTAGTATGACTGTACAACAGAGATTTGTTTTATGCTCAACACTACTTGTACAAAATAATTTTCAAAAGTTGACAGTTCAGTAACATTGAAGGCAATAATGCAGTGATGATTAGTGTCAAATTATGGTAATTACATTTTGTAGTTACGTACAGGATAAGTGTAGTTGTGCTTCAAGCAGAAGTAGTAATCTTATTATAGGAAACTAATTTCAAAACAAATTGGCTGAGTCTGTTTGACTATGCTAAAGAATTGCTTGAGTTGATAGGGAAGATTAGTTTAAGCTAGAGTTGTATGTTCTTAAAATATAGTTGTGCATGTAAACTTAACAATAACATTGTTATTTTTCATTTGGTAAATCTGTTTGTTCTTCATTTAGGGAGACTGATATTTTTAAATTTCTCACAGTTAAATTAAAAGTTTAACAACTCTTCCTTTGCCAGATTAATTTTTAAAACAACAATAAAAAAACAAAGAGACACATTTGAATATTTTTTGTTTATATGAAACTTAAAACTGTAAACTTTGGTAACTATGAAGGGAATGCCCATTTGTTGTGGGAGTCTACAATTCCAAGCTTGAATGGCAATACTCATGTTCCTTCAAGATTGTCCTTGTACATCTACCATTGAGAAAAAAAAAAAATTACCCTTTATATTTCAGGAAATTACAAACTCCCCTTGTAAGTTCTTGTGAAATTCTGAGTTTCACTGTTACCAAGGGCAACTCAATATGCTAGCTACTTTTTTAGAAAAATAAATTTTATAAGTGTTTAGTGGAACTGTATTATAGGAAAAGGAATAGGCTTGAAGTTATGAACAGTAATGTTACTAGTGGTTTTAGTGTTAACTGATGTGAAGAAACTTCCACTTTGCATGATTTACTTAAAGATAGGGAGGTTTTATCTGAATTCTTTTTATTTAAGAAGAAACTGTTTCAAAAATGCTTGTAAAATTTCTTCAGATTAAAGCTCTTGACCTTCATAGCTTTTGTCATGATACTTTGAGCAGTTAGAAAAACTTCAGTTGAATCTTAAAATAACATTAACTTCTGTCCTGATCAAAGCAAACTACACACAAATATCATAATTAAAATATTTTTTTCAAACTGTATTACTTAAATTATTGGGATATATTGTTTCTTGTAATGGGTGTCTTAGCTAATAATGAAATTTTCTGCTGTAAACCCAGTAACAAGAGATTTGTCCAGTCTGGGAAACTTAAATCAAGAAGGTTAGTCATAAGTCCACACACTAAGCTAAAAATGCAGAATAATTATGGTGATAAAATTAAAATTGGTCTATTGTAGAACAGTCATTATAATAAAAAAATAGACAAAATAACATTACAAATAGTAAAATGTAAGATAAAAAATTGTGTTTAAATATTCTAACCAACCTTGTATGTACACTTAAAAACTATTACACTGTGATAAAAGTTTGACATGTTTAGACCATTGTCCAAGAAAGAAATACTAAACCATAGCAAAATTTATATTTGGCTTAGCTAAGTGAGTGAATGTAGGCCAGTTCTAAATCCATAAATTAAGCTAATAATGTGAAAACATTTTTGTAATGATAATGAAATAAAATCAAAAATAGTAAAATAACATAAGACACCTATTAGTTCATCTGTGTCATCCTATCCACTTAAGAATCTCAGAGCAATCCTATATCTTCTAAATATTAAATTCTAAAATTCACTTCATCTACAACATGTGAGAGCAGCCCATTCCAAAGGTTGCCTACCCTGTTAGAAAATAAAAGCATAATTTATTTTTGTATATTTTAATCTTACATTAAACATTTAAAAATATATTACATCAACACTGTTTGTTTCCTTTACATTTTTAAACACCTTAATGAAATTCTCTTATAGCTCTTCTATTTTTCAAAAGAAAATTTCAGGGATCTTAACCCATCTTGGTATGGCACTTTTTTTATCCCAGGTATAATCCTAGTATCTTTTATCTGAACCTTTTTCAAAGATATGGTTCCTTCAAACAGCAGTATGTGCAAGCACAAAAAAAAGGGCTTGGTGGTAAAGTACTGCCAACCAGTTGCTTTCCCTTTAGTCAGCAGTTCAAAAGTAGTGACAGTTGCTTTTTCATAACAAAGACAGGGCTAGCAAGTTTTATGGCAGTGAAAATTGAATTCAAGACCCATGAATTACAAGCCTCTCTCCCAAAATTATAAAGATGATCAAAATTGAATTACAAAACATGCAAGTCTAAAATTGAACAGAGCACAGATAGAACATTATGTAGCTTTATGCTTAACAAGAAACAAACATAATAGTGATATTCTGATTACTTAGATAAATGAAATAATAAAAATTGTATTAATTGGAAACCTAAATTTTATTGATTTCTTTTCTGACAGCCAATCATAATATTGATTGGTTTATGTTAAGTTAATTGATGTAGCTACTATTCATAAGTTCTCAACTGATGAATAAATTTTCCAGCTTTCTTTATAACAACCATCTTTTTTTGTTCCTTCAGTTGTTTTTATATCAAACTGATTAACTTGTTCTTCCTCTTCATCTCTAAATGCCATTAGTGATTAAGTGTTAAGTTTCTTATGTAGGAATTTATCAAATGCTTTCTGAAAATCCAGGCTCTCCACATTCCCACCCTTATCTACAAAGGTAGTAACCTTTTCAAAGAATATTAAAAGATTAATAAGGCAAGATTTTATCATAGTGAAAATATATTGAGTATCCAACAAAATTTTAAATTTAAATTTAATTTTAAATTTAGAAAAAAAAACCTTTTCATCATTGATTGAAAATTATAAGCTTTTAGGACACTATATTAACTAATGCTGTTAATGAAAGAAATCCTAAATAATGAAAAGGAGTTAAGTGTGGTAAAAGCTTAACCTGTTTAGGCTGATGTCTAAAGTAAGAACTGTCACACTGTTACTTTTGATTTCTCATAGTAGAAAAGCATTTGGAAAAGAGTTTTCATGTTTTTAAATTTATGGATATTTTCTTATCAGAGTCTACATATTAGATACGGTATTTTGGTTTATTTTATACATCTTGACTTAAGGAATTTTGCAAAGTTACTTTAAAATAAACCAAACAACAACAACACGTGTTCCTCTTTTTATACATTTTTTTGTTCGTATTCATATCTTTGAAATATTTGTTTTAATCAGCATATTGAGGAAGTCCTATTTCTTTTGTGGAATTCTCTCAGAAAAAAGAAACATTTTTGTTCTTAAGTTTTTTCTCAGACTGGATATTCAGTATATATGAAAACAGATGGAATTATGTTGTTATGGAGATGAAAATTTGGAATTGCAAAACACGAATAATTTTTCTGTAATGTGCTTTCGAAAATAAACACTTTTGATAAGTATTTTTTTTTCTAGGTTGTAAGCATTCAAGAAGTTCAGTGCGTGACAGACAAAGAGACATTTGGCTATTATATATATATATGTGTATGAATGTTTGTTATGGAAAACTACATACAAATTGGTTATATTTTGATTAGGTTGGTGAAGAGTGACTTCTTTGGACTGAATGTTTTTTTTAAATCCTTGCCATAATTTCTTAAACCATTTAGTATTCTATGTCTGTTAGCCTGCTTTGACATTCTTTTAAACATGTATATTTGGAAGTATTGGATTTTAATTCATGCATGAGAGGAGCATCGATATCGCTATAAAGTAAAGGGCTTTGATGTAAATATTGAAATAGTTTAAAACTTTTAGCTGAGGGTTAAGCTGTAGTGAAAAGTGGTAATTATGTTTTGGCTTTAATTATAAAAATGTTTGAATTATAATAAAAATATGACTAATATTCCATTAAACATGAAGCATGCATTAATACACATTATACTCATCAGTTAATGTATACCAATGAAAGGTTAATTGATATGATATGTGGTTTCATTTCTAAAATCTTGTACATTCATGTGTATGTGGCTCATGGCACTGAAATATATCAAACTAGTTCTGTGATGTGTACACAAGTGGTGACACAGCTGTTTAATGTAGCCTGAAGGCATACAAGTACAGTATTGTGTTTGTTACTGTGCTTGATATTAAAGTCACTAAGTTTAATATATAATATTTTATCTTTCCTTTTTAAATTATTTTTAAAATTTGTGAGAGTAGTACATTTTAAAACTGAAAACTATGTCAAGTTTGTATTTTGTAGATAACCTGTGCTGGTAGTGAACACTAGATATTGTTTGATCTGCTCAGATATATGTAATTAGTGGAAAATTGTATCAGTGAGCAAACTAATGTCACAGTAATACAGATGCTGATCACAATTAACCTTTAAGAAGATGTGAAAGTTTTATATGATTTTGTAGCATAGGTGGATGCAAGTCTTGTTTGGGTAGGCTATTTTGTCACATATACTTTATAATACAGGGTAATTAAAAATTACCTTTCCTATTTTTAAATTTAAAATTAAATAACTAAGGACATACAACCATGCTGTTTTTAATATCTTATAGCCAAACATGAACAGTTTATATTGTCTTGTTTCTTTTTCACTGCAGTGAGTAGTGTTGCCTTGTAAAATGACAACCATGCAAGAAAAGGCTCAATGCACTGTTTAGCTTGCAGAGACCAAGTCAGTAACTGTTGTGTAGGGTAATTATAGATGCCAGTACAGGTAAGAAATATGGTGGTATGTTGTGGATATTATGCATTACACATCTATAGGAAACATGTTGAAATTAACAGCCAAGATAATGGACGCCATTGCCACTGTAACTCTGAATATGTTGCAGTGAACATGAGCTGAAATCAAATGTCAGTTAAATGTCTTAAGAGCTACTAATGATGCACATGTAGAAGTCTACTGACATGCCAACAAAAACTGTTTGAATTGGACTACAAAATGATGAAAATTACTTGGTTGTATTTCCTTAGCTATTTATATATTAAGTTTTAAAATAGGAAAAATAATTTTGGGTCACCTTGTATAATTATATGGGTGGGAATAATGCTCTGTAAGGAATATTTTATTTGAGTAATTTGTTCATGACAGAAGTTCAAGAGAGGTTGTCCTTCAGACAGTTGGAGATGAAATATCTCTTACCCATTTGGAAAGGCTAAGCTTTTCCAAGTCTGTTATGTGCCACTCCAATTTCAAGGCTGTCGTACTTGTTTTACATGTAATCTCTCATATTTTTATGTAAACTACTTTTAAGTTTTTTTCCTGTATATTTATTACTCAACTGTTTTACTAATCATTAATAAACAACATAATTTATCTAATCAGACAGTAGAACTTACAGTTTACAGTGTACTCAGCATTTTAACATTGCTTATAATGACCAGCATTTCCTCAGAAATGTTGTTACATGTAGTAGTCCTTCTTTGTAATGGAATATGAACTAAGTTTTGTTTCATTTCATGTACACAACTTTTCTTGTGAGTTAACTTGTACATGTCTGTGGCACATGATGATAATAGTTTATTTTGTATGAAACATGAACATTTTAACCCTATATAAGCAATATGTATAGCTTATTCTTCTCTTTTATATTGTTTGATCTCATTCTTTTATGGTTGGTTGGTGTATCTGAGTATTGGAATACAAAAATAATGAAAGTACTTCTTATAAATTACATGTACATACAGACTATTACTTCTGAATAATAAATGCTACATTTTATTAATATAAAACCCTAAAAATAGCTAATTGAATGCAGGTTCATTTTTTGTTTGTTAGTATTTTATCAGTGGCACAACTGAAGTTATGTACTCTATTTTTGTTTTTAGATTTTCATATAATTTGTTAGAACTTCAGTTTAAACTTGTCATTAATACATTTTTTCCTTAAATCTATATAGTTTCATTGTGAGTTTTGTAAGTATCAGGTCATCCTTTAAGTAATATCCAATTTTAGTTTCAAAAAAAGAGAAAGGATTTCAAATGCTTTTAATGTTATTTAATCAATAATGTACATTCCATTATTATTAATTACTTCCTGCCAATGATTCACAAGCTTCTGAATGCAATTTCTATAAAATTCTTGGGGTTTGGAGAGACATATTTTGACATTATGTGTTCCAAGCTCTTTTCCATCAAGATAGTTCTGCAAACTTTGAAATATATGATAATCATATGGGGCAAGGTCTAGAGAATAAGGATGATGTGGAAGTTTTTTCAAATCTCACTTTTCAATCTTTACAGATGTGATCCTTGTTGTATGGGGCTGTGCATTATCCTGGTGTAACACATCACCTTTACGATTGATCAAAGCAGGCCTATTTTCTTTCAGTACAACATTCAGTTACTCGAACTGTTGACAATAGAAGTTTGATGTAATCGTTACATTGAGTGGCAGCAACTCAAAGTGGATCACACCAACAATATCCCACCAAACACTTAAGACTTTCCTAGAGTGGAGGTCCATTTTGGGCTGTGCTTTAGCCAGTATACCTGCACTGAGCCATTGTCTACAGCACTTAACATTTTTATAAAATATCTATTTTTCATCTCCAGTTACTAACTTGTCCAGAAAAGGTGAGTTATGTTCATGAGAGTGCAAAGAAGTGCAAATGTCCACTCTTGCTCTAAGGTTGGCTTTTGTCAACTCATTGGGGACCCATTTTCTAAGTTTTGACACCTTTTCAAGCTGTTGCAGATGACAGTGAAATGTTGAATGGGTTGAATTAAGCTTCTGAGCTAGTCCTTGAACTGTTACAGCACAATCTTCATCAAGTGCAGCCAGCAGCAAGTCATCATTAAACTCAACAGGACGACCTGAACATGGCATATCACTTAAGCTGTAGTCACCTGATCTGAACTTCTGGAACCACCTTCAACATTTTCTTTCATTGAGAGACTCTGCACCATAAACACCTTGAATGTTTTGTGTAGTTTCTGCTGCACTATTGCCTTTTTTAAACTTGTGAAGCATAATATGCCTAATATACTCCTCAGACATATCCATCTTCATAAGGGTTTATTTGATTAATGATATGAAAAAGTGGAGTTGGGTTAGTTTCATTTATTTGTCTGAACATTTACGTGTTCTACTACATATTTTAGTCATGAAAGCCTTCTACAAAGACAAAAATGATGATGCACTTTTTGTATTAAATTTTCAAACATTACTTATGGGATGACCTTATACATTAAATTTTATATGTAAGATTTTTAGATGTTTATAAATGAAGACTATAACTTTTTTGTATGTTATGGGCTCTTTTTTTTAAGATGCATAATATCAGCTTTATGTGAATTTTGTATTTGTTATGTTTTAATTAAATTTTGTCAGTTTCATGTAGTGTATATATATATAATTCATATTGTATGTGCAAAGTTTGACAGGAAAGTACACTTATATAAAATTGTATTCTATTGTAAAGAAATGGTTGTTGCATATATCACAGTTATATTTCTAATTGTCTGAATCTTGAATACTCTGTGTGAAATTTTGTATGGGTTTCTGTTGTAGTGCCATTCAATAGATGGTACAGGAGTTTTAGTTACATACATTGATACTGGCATACATTCTTTTTCAATTATAGTATTTAAAGAAGATGATAAAAAGATGAATGTCTAGTTCTTTAAGCCTCTTCTTTACCACTAATCACATTCTTTGTATTGACCATGTTTGTGAACTGTTACTGAGGTGTAAGGAGGTTTTTGCACAATACAGTAAAGTCACTTGTTTGCTCCTTCTGTCAACCATAGATGAATGATAACTTCCGAGGACAGATTTGAACAGAAACCCAAATGTACAGATGTTAGAGTGATATTTATGAATGGTACAGCATGATTTTCTTTCTGCAGTTGCATCTTGTAGAGCAGTGGCTCTCAAATGTTTCAGGTTCGCATATTACTTTTTAGTTTTTTTAAGTTACAAACACAGACCTAATTAAAAAAATATATAAAAACTGAGTAATAAAATTTAATATTTGTAACATTTACTCATTTTTATGAAGAATGTGATTGTTTTTCTGACAAAATTGAAGAATTCATGCTACCATTTTTGTCAATTTGAAGGGAAGCAAATACTTGTAAGTCTATGCATATAAAGGGTGAGTTGATAAGTGAGGAGAGTAGTGTGTATATGTACGTAGAAAGCTCATATAGGAGCTATTACAAATTTTATGATTTTTTATATTAATTGTATCAACTGTCATTAGCTCCACATAGCACCAGTGTTATGTGTTTCACAGTTTCAGAAACTGTGTTGTCAAGGGATTGTCCACCTCGGTGTGGATTCCTGTATGTGGTGAGGGGACCTTCCAGGGAAGAGGGAAGGTTCTGTTCTTTCAGTTTACCTCCTTTGGGATCTAAACATTGACCCATGTGTTTGCCATGCATGGCTGCTCATGAAGGGGTGCAGAGGATTCTGATGGTTGAGGGGTCCAACCCTAACACACCACTTTGGCTTTGAATTCCTGTAGACAGGTAGCCTTGGGGTGGCCCCCTTGGGTCAGCCAGTTGGTCCATTTGGGCTAGGGTCAACCAAGTACCAGTGTTGGATGTTCTCAACAGGTGTTGTGGGCATTGTATCTGATGGTGGTGTTTGGGTATAGTGCTCATGAAATCCTTGCGTTCCTGCAGTGTCCTTGTTTGACATTGTAGTGCATCCCCTTGTAGGGCTCCATGGTGGGTGGGGTCAGTGAGCAACAAAATATTCCTTTTTTTATTATGGATCCTCCAAATAGAAACTTAAATAAAGCAGTGAAAAAACAGTCCATAGGTAAATGACCACCTTTTGAAGATTCTGAGCAGCAATCTTCAACATCTGTAGAACCTGTTGTACCTCATTTTCTTATACTACATTCTCTTTCAGACAAACCTTTAGGGCAAATGTCTTCCTTTTTCCTTCAGAAGGGACTAGAAAGACTTGCTGGTTCACCAAAGTCAGTAAAAAAGCTTCAACCTGGTGATATATTGGTGGAAACATCCACATATCAACAGCTTCTGTGTTCACTGCTGAACTGTATGCCATTTTTCTTGCCCTGGATCACATAGAAGCTAAGCAGTACTGAAACTGCACTATTTATACTGACTTGTTTAGTTCTCTACTGGCTCTGGAATTGCTTCACGTTTGTTCAGATTCTGTTCTCACTGATATTCAAAACTGACTGGACTATTTCTTTTTAACATCTATTTCTATCCAATTTTTCTGGATACCGGGCCACATTGGTATTCGTGGGAATGAGCTTGCCGACACCGCAGCTAAATCTATCTGTTCTGGCACTATCACTGCTATGCCTATTCCATATGTAGACTATGGTCCTGTATTCAAGGCTCGGCTCCACACCAGCTGGCAGTCAACTCAGAGTGAGCAACGTGAAAACAAGCTTTTCCTGATAAAACCCTATATTGGGCTTTGGCCATCTTGCTTCCATAAGGATCAGAAAGAGGAAGTTGTTCTAACTAGATTATGCATTGGTCATAGTTTTTTAATTTTTTTTCTTTTATCTTGAACTGATGCAACAATGTGTTGTCTGTGTAACACTGAGGTCACAATGAGCCACATTTTACTGTTTTGCTGTTGTTATGACTCAACAACAGCACCATTTTAAACATGTTCTGTTCCAAGGTCTGTCCATTACATTAGACAGTGTTATTGGTGATGGTGACACTGTCCACCTTGGAAATGTTTTTTGTCTTTTAAAGGCAATCAGACTTTTTAATGCCATTTAAGTTTTTTAATTTATACATTAGACCTTTTTTAATGTGATTCTCTTTTAAGCATCACAGTCCATCTAGTTCAGTATGAAAGTAGAAAATGGCCATAATGTCAAATAACTTGAAACCAGGACTGGAAAGGCCAACTTCAGGTGACTAATGCTGCTGTTTGAACTACCTCTTAGTCATCCTGGCAAATTATTATTAAAATTTTGTTATAAGTCTTTTAAAACTTTTATTTCTTTTTGAAAATGGCCATAATGTCAAATAACTCAGAATCAGGACTGGAAAGGTCAACTTCAGGTGACTGATGGTGGTTTTTGTACTTACCTCTTAGTCTTCCTGGTGAGTTATGATAATTACACTTATGCTACAGTAGGTCCTCTACAACTTGTATTACTGAAGTTTTTCTCTTAATGCTATAGACTAGATGTAAAGGTTGGTTTTATGCTATTTATGTTTTAAACTTTGCTTTGTTTTACCTTAATTTTCTTTTATGAATTTTAATAAATTTAACTTTTTTACCAGTTGTTTGGTACAGATAGCCTAGTTGCTTTGTGCCATAAAACATCAAATCCAACCAATCAACCAAGGAATTGTCATATTGTTTTTGACATGCAACAAGATGTTTTCTCTTGAAGGAGCTATACCCTTTTGGCACAAATTCATGCAAAGGTGGTATTTCCTTGTGGTATAGTGATATCAGCATGTAGGGTTCACTTTGGTATTTTTCTTGTCTTTTTGAGTGTTTAAAATACCTTTGTAACATGCTCTGTACTGTTTTTGAAATTTTGTATCACAGGCAAAATGGTTAAAGTATTTCTTCATTTGCAAACAATTCATATGTTTGTCTGACGTTTGGTAGGTGGTCTTCTATTTGTCACATGGCTTTTTTTATTCACTGTTTTATAGACCTAAATTCAAGTAATGTATTTTATTCGCAGTTCTAAGCCCTAAGAGAATATCCTATTTCATCTTGAATGAACTGCTATTTTCTTTGGTTAATTTGGTGATACTGTTTAACTTTCTTCACTACTTCTGGTGTGTGACTAGTAATCAGTCATGGAGTAGCCTGTTTTTTACTTGCTGAAATCATACTTTCTCTTGCTTAACAAACAAGAGTAAACAATATAAAGAATTCTATCATTGAAATGTTAAAATATCATACATTTTTAAGTTTATATTTACATGATAGAGGAACTTTGAATATGAAAAATCTTATACTATAAATCTTCTATAATAAGTAAATTTTAGGTACCATATAAATTATATCAAGAGGATTAGGGCTGGTTTTTTGAAAGCTTTAAGTGTCGGCATAGGAAACGTTGTAGGATATGTTAGTCTTCCATAGATTCTGAAAAACAATTTGTAACTGTTACAGAAATTTAAACCCAAATGAAATTTCTAATAGAAACACCACACATTTTATCTCTTTTATTTTTATATTTCTAGTTTCTCTGCATAAGACTTTATATAATAGTATCTCAGGTCTTTTGTAATGCTCTTATGTATAATAATAATATAATAGTGATCATGTTCTTTTTACAAGGAGGGAGTATCTTAATTAGATAAATATGTAAAAGTAGCCACATTCAACTTCTAGACAATTATTAAGAGTTGGTTAGGTACTAAAAGTAAGATATTAAATCAATTGCCATGTACTATTATTCTGCCCGGCAACTCATTTATTACAGTTAGTGTAAAAGTAAAGGTTGTTGTGCTTTAATTTATCTGGTCTCTTGATGTTACTAGTTGTCCATCATTTCACGTGATAGTGAGGGAAGTTGAACAAGTTGTGAATGCAGCTCCATATGCACACTGGCAGTAGAACGTAGCATCAGTGCGGTTCAACATATGTATAGGGGGTGCAATATTTTCTTAACAGTTGGTGTTATATATATATACACACACACACACATACATATATCTTTATTCAGCTCATTAGTGTGTTGATTGATGTTTTATTTTCAGGCCCTACTTTGATTTAAGCATTCTGGTTCTTGTTTGTTTACTGGAAGTATTTTAAGAATGAAAACGATTCGATTTTTGCTTCTTGAACTTTATTTTTCATTTCACGTATTCTGGTAGAAATTCACATAACATATGTATAAAATAATATGTTAGCGTTAACGAAATGCGATATTTGTTCAAACTGATTGCATATAAATATGGCACATATATTTCCTCATAGTTTGTCTTATATCCGTCAACCAAATTAGAATATCTTGAACAACTTGTTTGTCTTGTTCGTGCGTGACTTTAAAAAAAGAAAAAACAACAACAAACACTATAGCACGAACTTCATTGGTTATTTTTTGAAATGATATTGCTTTCTGTAAAGTTCTAAATGAATGAGTTAGAATAAGATTAAATTACCCGTAGTTTTAAAGTAATATGAGCTCTTCGAAAAATGCAACTGTTCGGCGTGTAAAGATGCTGATTTTGATTACGTCAAGTAGACGTAATATTTGTGCCAGAGTGTGCCGTTCTCGTTACCTGCGACCATTTGAAGTTAAACAGGCGGAACCGGAGTAGGTAGTCACTTACTGATGACGTGATTGTTGGTCTGTTGAAACATATTCTTAGCCTGGTAGGTAACCAAAAAACGTAATTATTGGTGCTTTGAAATAGAAGAGTGTTTTCACTCGATTCATATGGTTTCTTTAGATTTAAAATATTGAATAATTGGGTCTTGTGTTCTTTCCGCGGAGTTTATTTACGCATTTGAGAGATGCTGATTATTTATGCAGTTGTTTCACGTTGCAAAAAATTACAGTATTTACGGACGATATGATGAAAGTGTAAACATTAATTGTTCATTTGTTTTGCTATTCTTTGTTGCATATTTAGCATCAAAGGGCAGAAAGTTGCAGCTCAAGCAATGTACACATCGCCGAAGATCAGTGTGACAGTGAAAGTTATAAGATTGGTACCCAAGTCGGGTCCGTCACCCAAGTCAGTTCTTCGTCGAGACGCTCGACTGGTCACGCTCAGTCAGATATGGCCATTCCAGCGCCTATTTATTTCCTTATAAGAGAACATGCAAAGTCTCTAGTCGCCATTAAGGTAGGATTTTGTTATTTTTTAAGCGTGGGAACATTTTATTTTCATTATTGTAAATGCAATATTCGTGGACAAGGATTTTCTGAGGATAATGTGTTGTAAAGGTTCAAGAGATACATGTAATTGTAAATCTATTAGATATTAATACTTTTATAAATCGTCTGAGTAATTGCATATTAATGTCCTTGCTTAGTGTAAATATATTTAATCTAATTGAGAACTCTGTTATCATTTAAACAAGTTGTGCATATTAAAACTTGTTACATAATTAATGTTTAAGAATCATCAAGCTTCAAGAAATAATAGCAGCTAAAGTTTAACCTTTTTCGTATGGGTTAAAGGCCATATCATGCCATTTGTCAGCTCCTGTTCAAAATGTTATTGAACAACTATTTTATGAATTTGTATCGTTAAGTTTTGTTGAACTGTAGATTGTAACTCAAATTTTAAAATTATATATTATTTAATTTCTTAATTTAAAGGAAATATAAAAACACTTCTAAATAAATTTTTGTTTCATATGGTATGTTGAATGTGGCACTACTCCAAATCAGATTTTTTTATGTCAAAATATAAAGTCTATAGTCTTGTACAAATTAGGAACTCAAATTACCTACATTGACAAGCTAGAATATAACATATGAACCTACTATCTTTTCTATTTGCTGAGATATTGCACACAATGGTCCTGTCAATTTTAGAAATGGTCCCTTATATATACTTTTTTATATGATGTAAATAACCAATCAAAAACTCAGAATTTTCCCCTAGTGGTTTTCTTACTCATTTTAAAATATAGTGCATCATCTCATTCTTTCAAGACAAACCTTTATGCTGGTAAGTTGATTATTAACTTGTTAGAAATTTAAAATTTTTAAATTTACACTGAAGTACAGTTTAGTTATGAAACTCAATAACTTATAATGGGATTATGTGATATTAATATAGTAAGTTTTTATTTTTTGGTTATTAAAATTTATATACAAAACCTAAATAAATATTTTGTTTCACATCTTTCACGTGCAAACTTTCTTAAGGCAGGGCAAGCTATGACAAGTAGCAACCATGTAGAAAGGCTAATTAAAAAGAGATAATTGTTTGCTTTACTTCAGTTGCTGTTTTATGTTTTAAGAAAAATAAGTTTAAAAACTTGTTTGTAAATACTAATAGTCTGTATACATATATGATGTATTATAATTGAAAAGTAATTGTAGTTTACCAAATATTAGTCCACTGAAACACAGTAAAGACAGGTCACTTTGTAAAGACTAAAGTTCAGTTTGATATTATTGGATGCTGGTAACATGAGTGCACGTGCACTGCATTATTGTAATTTCTCTACTGTTAGCCAGGTAGGGGTGAAAGGTCAATATTGTGAAAATAAATGTATAATGTTATGATATTTAAGTTATTTATTCTAAACATTTATGTTTTCTTATTATAATTTGTAATCATTCTAGAATGAACAAAGTATAATTTTTATTTCCTAATTTATTATGGTGGTCATGAGATCAGTCAAATTGACTGAACCCATAAAAATTCATTAGTGAAAAAGATAAAAATATAAAGTTTTTCCTTAAGGAATGTTTGGTACTGTCTGGACATTATAAGGATTTTGTATGTGAAATTTGAAAATTGTCTTAGTTATAAAAGTATGTTTAATCTTAAACTAAAAATTACTTTGCATTTTGAACAGGCAACATTCAAAAAGGAAAAAGAAAAGTATAAAGTGAACATATAGACAGCGTATTATATAGTCAGTTCAAAATATCTGTATAGATGTATGGAAACATTAAAATATGTAATCTAGGTTCATCTGATAACCCAAACAAAACTTTAGGTAAGCTAGAATAACTAGCCCATTAGAAACACTGTATAGCATTCCAGAATAACCTCTCAAATTTGAAATGAATTTTTAACCTTGGAAACAAAGAATTATATTTTTGCATCAAAAAGAAATGAATCATTCATTGAAGATTCAAGTAGGCTGTGCAAGCTACAAGAATGTTATGAAGTTAAATATAGTCAGTTTAAGGTAAACAGAGTTGAAGTTTACAATATGCATCTTCATTATGTCCAGATCTTGGACTGTAGAATGAGGATTATCATAAGTGGATAAAAGGTGCATTAACTATCTTTACAAATAGTCTGAGTTGTATTTTAGGGCCTTCCCTATATATAGTGAAACATATGTATGTATACATACATACATACATACAAATTGTAGGGCAATATATTCAATGCAGATATTGTGAAATTTGTATAACATGAGGTATTTGTTATATCTAGAACAACTTTTGTTTCTAGTTTGCTTGTCTTTTTCCTTACACAAGTCTTTGAAATATGTATAATTTAAAGGAAAGTAAAATTTTTTTAAATATTGCATGACTTGCATTTTGTAACATGCTTTCAGTTTGTTTTATTTTAAGAGTTATTACTGAATCATGAAAAAAATAAATGTATGCTACTGTTAGAGGACTTTGGCTTTTGATTCCAGAAAATTTTATTTCCCCAAATAGTGGTCATAATCACTAAATGACACTTGTAGATTAGATGATGTTTACTGTTAAAACTATATTGTAACGTATTGTGCAGCTAGAATGATGTTTACTAAGTTGTTAATGCTTCATCATTACCCTTTGGCAGTACCTCAGATTATTCATTATGACAACAGATGTTTGTATAAATCTGTACATTGCCAAATTTTTTCACTTTTAATTTGATATTAAATACACTTATGAGAATGTTCTGTTTATGTTCTGAAAGCGACAACCATACAAAAGTTTGCCAAACACAGTCTTATTCCTTTTTAAAAATGTGCAGTTTTTGTGTTTCTTAATTAAATATATTTTCTAAATTGTTATATATACTTTTTCTATTTGCCTACTATGCTACTAATTAGTACTTTATTACAAATAATGGGAGCTGGAATGCCAGTTTCAGTAGGTAAGTTTATATTACTACCCCAAAGTGATAGTACCTTATTTTTGTTTTCTATTTATTCATTTATTTTCCTTTATTTTTTTTCCTTCCTAAACTTCCTTCCTCTTTAAAGAGCAGTCACCATCTCATAATTGTCTGCAGGCAGTGAATGGTGATATAGATGTGGGACACTGAGGATTTGAGCACCCACACCTTGCTCTCATAATATCTTTTGATTATTTTGTATTATTATTAAATTTAATGTGAAGAAAAGTTTTATATAAATATATAACCTGCACGTGTGTGTGTAAGAAATTATACTGAGGGAGAAAAATCACCTTTATATATTCTATTATTAATACTTATGTTTATGAATTTCTTCATATGAGATTGATAGAGGTTAAGATTGATAGATGGTGTATCCTCACTGCAGTATGGATCCTACTTCCTTGTAGTCACCTCCACATATTAGGGTTCACTTTTATATCTCGCATTACAATTTGTAATAAAATAAAGAAATTAGACCTCTAGAGAAAAATCACATTTAAAAAACTGGTAGAATGTTTTATTTGGTAACATTATGAGCAAATACTCCTTTTTTAAGCAAGAAACAAGCCTTGTTTCTGGGCTGAAAAGGAGCATTTGTTCGAAACAATTTGTTTGTCAAGTATATGAATTTCACCAGAATTTTTAAAGGTGATTTTTCTCCCTCAGTATAATTTCTTACACACACACGTGCAGGTTATATATTTATATAAAACTTTTCTTCACATTAAATTTATATACAAGTTGGATGGCACTAATGTACACTAATGTATATATTTTACCAGGTAGTACAAGATGTATTTGTTATAATAGGATTCTTTTTATCTATATAATGCCGTATTGTACAAATAAAAAAATTGGAAGGTAGGAAGAGATTATGTAATTGAGCTAGAAAGAAATTAATCTTGTATGGAAATTAATGTTTGTGATTAAAACATTTTTTATTATTTTTCACCTCATGGTGTTCTTATAATTATTTTTAACACGTCTTTCCCTGCTAGTGTGTGGTCAAGATACTATTGTATTCTGTTTTTTTGTGGAAACCTGTATTGAGCTAGTAATGGAAAGATTTGTTAAAAATTATTATTTTAATGTCACATGAAACAACACTTTCAAGTATTATGGAGTGTGATGTCAACAACATGAGTAGGTTTTTAATTGTTTAGACAAATATTTTCAGGAATTTTTGAAGAAGTTGAAAACAGTATCTAATACATGTTCAGAATATTGTCTAAAATGACTAATTTACCAATACAATGGAAAGTATTGTTTTACCTTTTGGAATCATCAGAATGGGTTTGGTTAAGTAGCTATAAAGTATGCTGATAATGCCAAAGTATTTGGATTGGCAAAGAGTGTAGTTTAATTTATACTTTTGTGGGATAACTTGTATCCACACACAGATATTTTATGATAAGATTAACAGGCTTAGTATTCAAATTTCAAACAGATGCTTTAACTAAAGATTACACCAGTTGTATAATTGTACATATTTGTAGAAAAAAATACTTTTAATGATAGTATTGTGTAACTTTTATATTTATAATAAAACATTCTGAGAATTATTAGTCGTATTTTTTAATTGGAATTAACTGCTAAATGGGTGAAATGCCTTACTGTGTTAAAAACACAGGATCCTACCTATTGATATGTACAGGTAATGTATGTATGTAAAATGTGTGTATATATATATACATGTGGGTGATTGCTATCATATTGCAGCTGTTCCTTGGCAAAAAAGTGAAACAGATGTGCTATTACTAGCCAATAAGAAAGCATGTAAAGGTGCTAAAAATACTGTTATACTTTTATGGATTTATAATTTTTTGAAATTTATTGTATATGTGGGATGTAGCTGAAGATAGAAGAAGCTTTTGTTATTGGTGACTTTTTTTCTCTTTTTTGATTCACTGATTTTAAAATAAATACATTGAGAGGTAGGTAGATTGATAACAGTGTTTGCTAAATAATGAATAAATAAAATGTAAAAAGGAATTAACATAATTCCAAAAAACATTGTATTGTACCAGTACATTATATATTTTACTGAAGGATATTATATAGCTGTATAGCTTGTGTTCAACTTTTGTTTATTGTTTTGCAGAGGTAATGTTTGTTAAAGTGGAAAGATTAAATCAGTGTGCTGTATGAAAGACTATTCTTGTACTTTGAAAGTTTATTTGTAGGACTTTCACATACATGTACATGGTGTTCAACTGATATCTGTACAGGTTCACCTATGCGTATCACCTGCTTTGTCATCTTACTGATGGCAGGCAATTCAATGCAACTAACCTGTTTTAAGTGCTACATCTCTTAGAATTTGCTTTAATTGAAGTGGTAATAACTTCTGCATTATATATAGTTCAATTTTTTAAATAATCTGTTGATTAAAGTAGTAGGAAATTTGTAACAAAGGGAATTTTTCAGAGATTTTGTTTTGATTATTTTGAGATGGTTTGTAGAGAAATGTAAAAGGTAGGACAGAATTGTTTTCCATTTGTGTACATTAATATTTACTGGCATTGTAGTTATTTTTCTTGTAGCCAAAAACACGTACTATGGAATTGTAATATACTTATTTCAGCTCTATCATTGAGATATCTAGTACTTAGCTTAAGCAAAAGGTAAGTTATTCAAATAGTGATTTTCAATGTAGGATTCACAAATCTTTATCTGTATTTTTCTGTATTGCTAATAAAATGGTAGATTTGAATGTAAATGTAAACCTAAATGCTAAGGAATACAGTTTGATAGTAAATATAATTACTTTAAGTTTTATTTTGAAAACTTGTGTTTTAAGAAGTTCACTTACTTTCCATTGCATATATTAAACCTTTGTTCCAAATTCATTTATGTTTGTCATATTTTGTTTATATAGGACATAAAACACATTTATGTGTATGTGTTTAATAGATTTTGTTATTTCAAATAATATGCTTAGAATATTGAAGGAAGTAGTGTTATGTATAGTGCTGTATGCTTACAGTTATCTCTCTTTAACTTGAAATCAGAATACATTCTGTTTGCTCAACAGTGATATACTGGTATATTTTTATCAATACTAGTTTTATGTAAGTTATATAAATGTAAGTTTTTTGTTTTTTTAAACACTAACTATTATATTTAGTGTAAACATGGGAGGGTTACGAGTAAGTTATATTTGAATTTGCAGTTGTAAATTCTGTTACAAACTATTAAAACTTTACAGATCATTTGATGTTGGTATGGTGCATCAGTGATTTGGACTTAAAATTGCTAAGTAGACAAAGTCTCATAAGGTTTTATTGAGTTTATAAGTGAAAGTCCTTGAGGTATTTTTAAACCAATTTTACATTTCCTGTCCTTTCATGCATAAGTATGCATGCTTCATTTGTATGCTGTGTTATTTTTGTTGAACAACTGCTTTTTCTTATTTTGGTGTATGACTATTTTATAGTGTTTCTCATATAAAACTATTTTTTTTTCTTATTTGGTAAAGTTTACACAAATAGATTTTTTAATGTGAGTAATCATGCATGTAATTTTTCTTATTTTTGATTTTTCTTTTCTCTTGCTGTATAGGTAGTATACATTTATGGCTAAATTTAAGCAAGCCAGAAATATGAAGTGCAAGATAAGAGCCTCTGGCATGAGTTAGGCCTACTGATAAGACTGAATACCTTTGAAGTTTTAATGTAAATAAAATAAAATTGCATAAAATATAATTTTATTTAAATTTTAGCTTATCTTACTGTTATCTTCTTTCATGTTCACATTTAGTTTGAATATACATCTTGTTTTGTGTAATAATTCTAAAGTTCTCCAGATGCATGTTTTAGGTTGTTGGTTATCACTGTGGAATGTGGTTAAATTGATTGCACGTTGCAATGTGCTAGTACATATCTGTGTTAGAAGTAGGTGGTAGTAACTTGTATGATAATCTTAACTGTAAGCAGAGCTGGATTATTTATTAGGGATAATAGGCACAGTGCCTAGGGCCTATGAAAGTTATGGATTCATGAAAATGTTTCTTAAAAGTTAATCTTAGAGGGCCAAAAATAAGAAGCATAAAAACATGAAATACACAAATTTTATTATATGTTTAGGTTATATGATACGTGTTTGTATATATGCATTAGTTTGTGTACTCACATTCACGTAAATATAAAGCTGATATTTAACTACAGTATATTAACACACATAAACAGCAAGTATGCATTATACTCATGTAAATACTTAAATTTCAAACCAGAATTTATAATTTATCTGACTTTTGGTTTAACTTGTATAATTGGTGGAGCCTATGAACAGAAGGTGCCCTGGTCCTGTGATTGTCTTGAGCTGACTGTAAGCATTAACATTTTAATGTACCTGAAATTACAGGCTAGCTTTCTTTGACAAGACAGAATAAAATAGTTTAACTTGTTTATTTTTTCAATAAAATTTCATGTGAAGTTCTGTAGCTTAATTTGTAGTTCCTTTTATGTCCCTTTTTCGTGAGGGAAGACTTAATTCTTTTGTGAGAATAACTTTTCTTATCTTTAACTCCTTCCTATTACAGGCTCAATAAGTAATACAAAAATTATTCAATAAAGTTGGATTATTATACAACATGTGCAACATATATGTTGGATATATTAAAGGTAGAGTTCTAACTACCAATGGGATACATATGTACGATCACCAGTGTGTAATAAAAATCATTTTTGTATGATGCTAAAATTATAAGCATGTGAAATGTTTTTAAAATTATTAATCAACAGGTTTCATTTAATATATGTTTCAATCCCATTGTATAATTTATATATTTACATTTTACATTTCTTTTTCCATTCAAGCTTTTAGTTAGGCTTATAAGGTATGATATACATGTGATCTAACATAGCATCTTTGTCAGCAAAACAAAATTTGATAGAATCAGGTGTAAAATGAGTTAGCTAAGCCCATCTCATTCAACATAAAACATTTTTCTATTATACTACAACACCATAATTATGAAGTGCAAAATGATAAAGTAAGCTATAACAGAAAGATCATGGCTGTAATTATAATGTTCATAGAGATCTTATTTTATCTACCAGTATATTACCAAGCTAAAGTTTTATCATTGTTTCAGTCTCTGCTGAGCTGAAAACCATGTTAGTATATACAGTTAAAAGGAATGGAAAAAGTTTTGTGTATAAATCACTAGCCTATGAATGCTAAGGCACAGGCATTTACATCATACTATTACTCTGAGATTAAAAAACTGTGATGTACCAAAAAACTGATAAAATTACAATTGTATTCAAGTTACCAGATCAATATAATGTTTTTTTTAAAAAAACTATTGTGACTTTCAACTTTCTTTCTAGGGTGATAAAAGTGCTGTGTATATGTACTTTAGATTTTATTTTAATGTATAAAATAAAATAATTCCAACTTCTTTATATTGAACAAATTTGAAGTTTTTTATTTTAACATGTAGAAGAATTACTACAAATTTATATTTATAATAATATTCAGTGTCTGTGTGTGCATCACGTAATTCCTTCTAAATTATTGGGCTCGTCAACTATTTTGGCTCTGAGGTTGGCATAGGAGGTAAAACATAAAATTTCTCATCCAACTTCTTAGTAAAACTGAATATTTTGCAAAAACACTTTTACAGGGATTACCTGAAAGTGTACCCCAAATTTGGCTTTTAATAACATTAGAGCATGTAAATAAGTAGGCCTTGCTGTTCATAACTTATTTGAAGAAGTTAAATAAAAATTTAACAGCAGTGATTATGAAAGTGAAAAATATTAATTCAAGTATTAAATTTGCATTATAGCAGTTTTGTAAATGTGGTTCACAGGTTTGCTATTCTTCTATAATTATTTAATATTCAGTGGTACAGTTTTTGTCCTGGACATGAGATGCACTTATCCAGGCTTGATTGAGTTAAAGAATTTGGAAAAAATATTGAAGACATGAATGTAAACCAATATTTTTTGTCTAATGTTACATAGATTTTTAAGGTATAATGAACAACATTGAATAACATGATTTTATTTTGCTATTGTGAGAGATCGAAACAAATGGATTTTTTTTTATCTGCAAATGCAGACATTTTTTTCTCAGTCTCTTGTTATTTTAATATTACTGACACACAAAAAGAGATGTTTGCATGAAGTCTGAATGCAAGTTATTTACTTTGAATTATTTAAAGATGGCATTAGTAATGGCATAATTTAAAAAAAAGATAAAAAAAATTAGCATTTAAGTTCACACCTAGCCCAAAACCCCCAAAGAAGCCATTACACTCAGAAATATTGACTTTAACATAAGAACATGCAGTTACAACTTCAAGATTTTAAACACTTTATCTCACTGACTTCATTAGAGCATACACTTAATAGCAGCATTGAGTTCTCAGAAATCTGTAGTTTGTGAAGTGTTCAGGGATGAATTTTATGCCTTTTTACAAAATATTAACATACCATTAACATAGTCACAGATTTAATCTTTTAAAATACTAATAATGTAAATAATTTCTTTAGAAGATCTTTAAAAACTAAAATGTACAACAGAGGAGTCCAGTATTCAATTTATTTGGGGAATCTTCATTCAAATTTTTGGCACTCTAATTATCAAATGTATTATGGACAAGTCAACTAAAAACATGATTTAGTGATTGTCCAGTTGATTTAGTAAAACAGAATGTTGGTTACAGTGACATTTGATTCAACATTGCCCAAAATTTACAAGTTATTCATCATGTACACCTACATGTATGTTTTTGACAGTCCTGATTGATCTGATGACTTTCAGATTACTCTTTCAACTAGAATTGAGCAGGAGTTAAAGATAAAACAAATGCTTCTTATGAAAGTTCTGAAACTTTTCTTTAACAAAAAAAATTGAAGGAACATCTGAACATCTTGCCTTAATATTTTCTTGGATATAGAATTAAAAATAAAACTTTTATTATACCTTGCTAAACAAAAGATTATTAACATTCTTATTTTGGGTGAAGAATTGTCTGATTTTAATGTTAGAACTAGACAGTATTTTAGATTTGACTTTTAAAATGGGCATTCTAACATTCATATTGTTTGCATTGATGTGAGAAGTTTCATCTGTGAATAAAAAGTTTGAAACATTAGAAACAAAATAGTTTTTGATACATATTGATATTTCTTACGTAACAATGTTAAGCTTGATATTCTGGATCTTAAAAATACTAACTTGAGTTTATATTTATTTTTGGATAGACTGTTTTATAACTACATAACTGAGATATTAATATTAAAGACTTAGACTTTCATTCATGCTCGAAAATGTTTCAAACTGTAGTAATTCTTTTCCGTAACAAAACATCTGATAAGCATAATTAGGGTTAGCAGATATGGTAGGTGATGGAAAAATACTTCAATGAATCATTTCCTTATTTATTCGTTATTATAGTTTATCATATTCAAGCAATGAACACAACTAAAAGCACTTATTATTTGTTGAAAATAAACTGCATTTATTTTGTTCTCAGCCACAAATATTGTTAACAAATTTTTCATTATCTAACTTAACAAAGCTAATGATGATGCCAAGATTGAAGGTTGCAAGAGTGTGGAATTTATATTGTCTGATGCAACAGGATTTGTATGAAGAACAGTATGTTTTACATGTGCTTGTCAGTCAAGTATATTTGTGTGTGTGTGTGTTTTATCACATCATTTATTCTGCTGCTAGAGAAACATTCCAGGCAGATTTTTGAGGAACAATGCAAGTTCCTGGAAATTCTGAAATGTGGAAGTCTAGCATGTACACTTAAACATGCATGTCTCTATAAATGTCAGATCAAAACAACATACAAAAATATACATCATTTAGTCCACATACCCTCAGTTGTACCAGTAACAGACATATTTAAATTAATGTAATGGTAAAAATCCTATTAACTAAACATTTAAAATGCTATAAAATACATGAAAAAATATATCTTAATATAGAAGCTGAAATACTTGCCAACTGACAGGGAATGTTCAAACTTAATACATGTTTAACAGTGGTCGTGGGTCATTCCATGACAAATCATCCAGGGGGCTGCAGGTGACCCCCATAGAATGCCTTGAAAAAATTCAGATGTGCTCATCTACCCATACAATGAAACATCACCGAAGATTAGATCAGTATCTCTAATAGTTTCTGATTTACAGCCCTATAAAATTTAATTTATTTTTTTATTTTTGGCAAATATTTAGCTAAAAATAGCCCTAGTTCAGGCCACAGTTTGACCATGTCACCAGTTATTCATCCTTTTCAGATTTTTGCCACATATTTTTACATCTCTGAATATGATCTACAAAAAAATCAGGATGGTGTTCAACCTACTTTTTGCATTATAAATTTTTAAAGTATCCTCTGACCATACGTTTTTTATTTTTCAAAAATTCAGTTCAGGTGTGTTACTGTGTGCAAATATATCCATACAATTTTGAAAAATACCTGTCAGAATATTATGAATCCCACTGAAATATTCTAACCAGCCTTTCACAATGTTAAATAATGAAGTTGTAAGAAACAAAAAAGAATTAATTCATTTCTGAACAAGTTATTGGCATTACTAGTTAGATCACATGACAATGCAAATATATTATGTATGCATTACAGTTATGCAGATATGGCTGAGTTTAAGATTCATAATATAATAAATACAAAGGTAAATCAGACACATAAAGCATTTTCTCTAAAATGGGATAACAGATTATCAGACTGTAAAGATTACAGTCACACCAAACTGCAATAATCGTGACAATGAAATGTTTCAAAAACTGCTTTGGCAATAAATTAGCATTAACAACATCAAATAAACATTGCTTTGTTCAGACAGCTTGAATAAACTTCTGAAATTCGAGTTTGATTATGTTGAGATAACTTTGACTTAGAACGTAGTGGCGAGCACTACTGCCTTGCACGGTAGGTGCACTTATCAGACAAAGAATACGTTGGAAAGGAATCCAGCTTTCATCTTTATGTGACCTTGCAGGCCATGAGAACAGTTCGTTTCTTGATCTCTTCATAAATGACACCAACACATCGGAATGTTCATTTGATCTATCTTTTATGTTTCCCACATACCATTCATGCTATCATTAGACCCTATTTGAGCTGCTGCAACATTACTTTCACTGCTACTACCAACAGTTACAACTGTGTACACATCATCATCTGATAGCCTTCTCATATACAATTTGTTAGTAGAATGGGGAATAAAGCACTCAAGTAGAACAAACTTTACACAATTCTGCAGGACTGATTCCTGTTTGACAAGAAAGAACTGAATGCCCTGAATGTGGTCCTTTGCCCAATGGTACATATCAGACACACTTAAAATTTGATAATTTATTATTTTTCACAACCTTGATTTTTTGAAGATCATGTTCAGAGATGTAAGAATATGTGGTAAAGGCTGATTAGAATATTTCAGTGGGATTCATCAATTATTTCACAATTGTATAGATATATTTGCACACAGTAACACACCTGAACTGAATTTTTTTTAAATAAAAAACGTATGGTCAGAGGATACTTTAAAAATTTATAACGCAAAAAGTAGGTTGAACACCATCCTGAATTTTTTTTGTATATCATATTCAGAGATGTAAGAATATATGGTAAAAATCTGAAAAGGCTGAATAACTGGTGGCATGGTGAAACTGGCCTGAAGTAGGGCTATTTTAGCTAAATCATAAAATGTTGCATGAAACTAAATTTTTTTACAGGAGATCTAATAGACTTTTAATTACAACAATTGCAGATTTATCAACTAATATGTTATAGGAAATTTGAAAACAAAATTCAGCTCTGTATCATATTAAGTCTTAGAGCTATGGTTTATTAAATAAACCAATGTTTTTTACAATTTTGGGTTTTCAGGTGATTTTACAGCCTCACTATGCAAATTCTAAGAGAGATAAATTTGGTTTGAGACCATTTTTTAATTCTGTGAGATTAATTCAGTAAGTATAGCAAATTTCATCCTTCTACCACCATTACTCTTGCAGCTTTAAACAGCTAAAGTTGCCCAAAAATGAATTTGCCAAAAATAACAATAAATCAGAAACTATTAGAGATATTGATCTAATATTTGGAAGTTTTTCATTATATGAGTAGATGAGCACATGTGAATTTTTCAAGGCATTCTTAGGGGTCTCCTGGAAAATTTTCCAAAATCTGGATGATTTGACATGGAATGACCCTCGTATATTTCAAAGACATAACTTGAACATAAACTTAACCTCAAAATTTTAAAATTATAACAAAGCTTCTTTATAAACAATATGTTCAGTTTGCTTTCCTTTTTGAGGTGATCCCACCATTGAACACTAAATCTAATTGATCATGAAAAAAGCATGGATGTGTGAGAAACAATCTAGCAATTTTTATAATTTGACCTTGACTCCTTTCAGAATATCCAACACTGTCTAAAGCATTAACCTGCCAAGATTGTATGAAATTGACTCCTATGGGCTTGGAGTAATTAACCAACAGGTTTTATAAAATAGAAATAGTGTTAAGTTTGAGATTGGTCCAATAGGCTCAGAGGAGTTAGGTTGTAAACAAACACTTATTTTATCTTTATATAGATACAGATGAATTTAAGTGCAAAATGCATCTGTAGTATACTTCATTTCTGATAAAAATTGAGCTGTCATTGACATTGTACTGATAAAATTGCTATCTTTTTCCTTTATTATGAAACAAAAATTATTATCAATCACTAATGGATTGTTTTTGTTAAATAGAAACAAATAATTTTTAAACTTGGAATTGGGAAGGATAAGATTTTTAAGAAATACAAGAGATATTCTTAAGCATTTTATTTCATAGAAATTAAGTTGTTTTTTTTTCAAAAATTCTATATTACTGATATTTGGTCTTAGATCACCAATAAATATTATCAGTTTTGCTCTATTTTTTATTATTTGTAGCTAGAATGGTGACTATTGCAGCAGGTAAAATAAAGCATCAAAATAATAATATTAATGAATATCAGTCAAGTTTAAACTGACTAGATATATAAATTGGGATTTTCTGATCAAAAATAAATTAATATTATAAAATTAAAGCAAGCATTTTTATCTTCTACTTTTTCAAAACAGTTTCACAACAAAATTTTGGAATTTCACAAACTGAAAAATAATAGAAATGATAAACTAACAGTATTAATTTTTTAAAGCCAAACCCAAATAATATGTAGTAAGTTTCATGCAATTTAGTTGAGTAATTTCCAGTGGTGGTACCAGGGGGGCTTGGGGGTAAAGCCCCCCAAATGAGCCAATCCCCCCTCAGCCCCCCAATATTGTTATCTACATATATTCATAAAATATGGTAAACACAATCGTAGTTGTTGCTTAACAATTAACATCAAAGAAACATAGATCTGTAGAACTCAACGTCTTCATTAAGACGGAAGTATGTGTCATGCGTCCCAAAGCAACATACTGAATGCACTGAAACTCAAGTGCTGTATTGCCGCTCCCTGTGTAATGTCATTCTATCTTGAACTTTGACAAAGATTAGACAACCACGTTGATTTCAAGTTACAACAGATCATCAGGGATTTTACTTGATAAACCAAAGGTTTCACAGGTATTTACCCATTAATTTCATTTATCTTTTATTGAAAAGTAAAACATAGCATGCATGTATTGTGTATTGGTCAAAACTATGAATCATTTAGCTGGTGTTGTGTCCTCTGTGAGATCATTTTGCATTGTGTATCAGCCATCCAAAATTGTACTGATGATTGTGGCATACACTTAAAATTGTGACTTACAATCCAATTAATGTTATACTTATGATTAGATAATAACCTTACATGTTATCTGACCAAATAATATTTCTAAACAATTCTAGAATGAATTTTGAAATTGTCATTGGGCTATTTAGAAGTGCCTAATTTAATGTAATGTAGTAGTTACATAATTATAACAGCCCTTGTCACACATATGATAATAAAAACAATATCACAATCACAGTTTGATCTGTATGAATAATGTGAACTTATGAAGAAACCAGCCTTTCTGTAAAGGTCAACTGCAATTTAGACATTTTGTTTTGGTGCTACTATGACCATACAATATCCAGGCCGCGGGTTTGCTTTGTTCAAGCACGTGATTCCTGCCTTAAATACCTTAAGGGTATGATCACTGAGCCGCTGACCATGGTGTACACTATGCGTATGGCTAACGATCGGCCCAGCCCGATCGAGATCCAGATGCCAGCCGCACGCCACCTCCCCCTGCTCACTTCCATTAGCTGCCCACAGTTTTACAACATGGACTATCAAAGCTGTGTTTGTGTTCCCTAATTAGCCCTGTAATTTTACATTGTCACTACCTTCTAATTAAGTATTTGTGCTATATGGTTAAAGATAAACACTTTCTCTAACAGTATTTCATGGATATGTTCTGGATTTTCTTGTGCTATTAATATAATTTGGTGATTTCAATGCTGCAGAGCAGTTGTTCATAATGTTGAACTATGTTTAGATGTTATTTGTTTTTTATTCATGAAATGACCCAATAGTATGTTTATCTTATTCCTTAGATTTTGATGTTTAAAATGAATATCCTTTGTAAGCCCTAATGCCAATATAAGGAGAGAAGTTCCCATTCGTTTCATATAAACTAATACAACTTGGAAGTAAGAAGTGATACCAGTAGTCAGCTGGCTTGGGGGTCACTTTGACGTTTGCGCGCTCTGTATAAGAGGGAGTTATGTTTGTTTACACAGCTCTCACTCTCTTGTACTCGGCCTCTCACTGGAACACACACTCAGTTTGGATTAATAAAAGGAAATCAAAATCAGCGACTCGTATTCAAACAAGGACATCGACACACAAGACGAGTCAGACATCACCCACCAAAACATAAAGCGGTCATACTACACATAGGGTTGATTGTGCAGCACTACCTGCTACCCAAAAAGAGGCAGCGAGTAGATGGTACTACAAACACGTGGTGCAAGTGAGAAGGACAGTGGTGATTGTGATGGTGAAAATGCAGACATGACTAGTGTGGGACCCTAGCCACAAAAGGGCACCACTCACACCCAGGGTGAAAAACTACCACCAGGACCCAAGGACCTGAGCCAGCTTTCAGATAGTGGTTCTACCTGTCCAGGCTTGAAGAGATACTCGGCCACAGAATACAGTGGCCAGTCAAGGTCATTCAACAAGAATTGGTGTGATCAGCACTCATGGTTGGAGTACTCTGTGACCCAAGATGCTGCATTCTGCTTCACATGTCTTTTCAGTCACACACACTTCAGTAAAACTGAGAAGTCCTTCACCCATGAAGGCTTCTGGAATTGGAAGAAGGCGACCACATCACTGAAGTCCCATGATAACTCTGCAGGACACAAGTTTGCCATGCAAGATTGGGCAGAGTTTAAATTGCAGAAAACAAAGGGTGCAAGGATCCAACATGCTCTTGATGCAAGCCATGCTAAAACTGTGGAGGAAAACCGACATTACATAAGAGCCGTGGTAGATGCACTGCTCTACACAACCTGCCAGAATGAAGCTCAGAGAGGTCACAGGGAAGGTAGTCAGTCAGATAACAGGGGCAATTTCCTGGAACTTCTTGACATGATTTCCAAGTATGATGAAATCATGATGAAGAAGCTGAGTGGTCCTGGCAATGACAAGTACATGCACCATGATATCCAAAACGAACTGCTTGACATCATAACTGGAATGATCAGAAAGGATATCAGCAAAGAGGTCATGGAAGTTGAGCATTTTGCTCTAATGGTGGATGAAACAAAGGATGTGAGCAAACCATTGTGGTAAGCTACCTCCACCAACAGAGCCTTTATGAAGAGTTCCTGGACTTCACAGCTGCTGAGGGTCTGAATGTAGATTCATTGCTCAAGAAAATCATGGAGACTGGCAAAATGTGGTATTGACCATAATGCCTGCATTGGCCAGTGCTATGACAGAGCTGCAGTCATGTCAGGGCTTATCAGTGGCGTACAGGAGAGGTTCAGGAGAGAGGTGTTTCAGGCTGTGTATGTCCACTGCTATGCACACAGGCTCAACCTTGTGCTAGTTGATTATGTGCACAACGTCCAGGCTGCAGCAGAGTTCTTTGTGACAATTCAGAAGCTGTACAAATTCTTCTCTACATTGGTTGTGCATGAAGAATTTCTGAAGGTACAGAAGGAGCTTGAACCCATGAACCAGCACATAGAGTTGAAGCGACTGTCAGACACAAGATGGGCCTGCCAACATGCTTCTTTGTCTGGCTGTGAAAAGGAACCCTCCCTGCCATTGTGACAACCCTAGAGCATCTTATGGAAGGGGACAATGTCCACAGAGCCATTGAATCAAAGGGCCTGTGCATCCTCCTAGATCAGAAGTTTGTAACCAGTCTAGTGGCCATAGAAAAATAATTGCTGATTACAAAACAACTATCAGACCACCTTCAGTCACCTGACCTGCAGCTGGCCTCTGCAGAGGACCTAGTACAATCTGTCATCTCTGGTCTCTCAGAAATGAGAACTGAAGCAGCATGGAAAGACTTGGAAGAGTCTGCTGAGGGTATATGTAAGGAAGTGGGAATACGCACTGAAACGGTGCATCAAGGTGGATAGCGATCTGCCCCCAGACACCTGGACAAATTTATAATCACATCTAGTACTGGCCAAAGAGATGAACCAACACCAGATGCCAGGAGACACACCTTCTTTGCCATCATAGATAGGATGCTTAACGAGCTGAATAGAAGATTCTCCTCTGATGCCTGCAGTGTTCTGATGGGTGCAACTGCATTGAACCCCAAACACTCCACATTTCTGGACAATCAAGCACTCTTAGGAATGGCAGCAAACTATGGTGTGGCAGAGGATGACCTTGCAATGGAGGTCCATCAGTTGAACCAGCTTATTCCCAGGAAGAAAGACAAGGGGCAGGAAGTATCCACACCATTGGAGCTTGCAACTGTGTTGGAGACACATAAGGATCTCCACAAACTTATATGCATTGCTGTGACCCTGCCTGTCACTTCAGCTACCTGTGAGAAAAGTTTCTCATGTCTGAAGCTTCTCAAGACATACTTGTGCAACAGCAGTGGTAACAACCGCACCAGCAACCTTGCTGTCATATCAGTAAATTCCAGGAGGGTAAAACAACTTGATACTGTTATAGACACATTTTCTGCCAATCACCAGAACAGGCACATTGTTTTGAAGTAATATTGACTATAAACACAACATGATGAAAGATAGTTAGCCTGATAGTGACCTTACTTTTCCTCAGAGTGTGTTAACTTCACATGGGATAATTCGTTTCTGCTATGTAAACTGTCTTTATGTTATATTTCTTTTGATTTATAGCTTTACTCTTAATGGTATATTAAGTGCTCAGTCTAAGCTAATCTTGATTTTCTTTATTATTATGTATTACCTTGGGTGGAATTTAGGTGAGCTTCCTCTTTTACATATAAGCATATTTTCATAAACAGATTATTTCTAATTTGTAATAATGAATTATTAATCAGAGTATGAGTTTCCAATGAAAACTGCATTGAAAAGCAGTTCAAAATAGCACACCTTTCTGAAATGTACCTTGGTATTTACATTATTATAATTTACCATCTATACTTCATATTGATGGCATTTTGGGAAGCCCCTCCACAGTTTACCTCAGCCACCCCAACAAAAGTATCCTGGTGCTGCCACTGGTAATTTCACTGTGAAAAGGGAATAATCAAGAGATATTAGATACACTTCTTTGGAAAAGACTAAACTACATTTCACCTTAGACTATCCCTTGGTGGGATCGTGGTAGGTTTACAGACTTACATTCCTAAAATTCAGGACTTGATTCCCTATGGTTGACACAACATATATTTCACTGTGGCTGTGCTCTAAAAAACCAAAAAAATCTTTAAACCAGTGTTATATTCAGCAGAGATTTAAACTGTTTTACTTTAGGCCTTTTTGATTTTTCGTAATGTTCAACGTGTAGTGAGGGTACATTTCAAATTTTTTTAGGGCATACCCTAGTAATTAGTGTGTTGAACTGTGAAACCATGAATGGTTAGCACATAGTCCTTGTATAGCATGCATGGTTTCCAAGAAAACATACAAACAAATGAATACATTACCACAATTGTATCTGTCTGCACTTTGAGAATAATAACATTAATGTTTCTTTTGACTTGTACTAATGTATGATATTCATCCAGCTAGTAGTTACTAATATCCCCTATTTAAGAACGTCCCATGAATAGGTAGATCTAGCACCTGGATCAGTTGTGGGTTTACTAGATCTTTAGTATTTCGAAGTCTCTCTCTTTTTCTTTTCTTCAAGTACTTGTAGTAAGCATTCATTCATACACTTAGTGTCCAAAATATTAGAACATGTTTGGCAACTATGTTTTATAATTACATCCTGGTTATAATGTGAAAATAATTCCACAATTGTCTGGAAGAATTTATTTCTTTGTTTCTTTCTTCATAAGTATTGTCATCAGTCCTGTCAAAGTTGATGGTATTGGACTGTGTCTTTTAATAGCTTGTCCTGAATCATTTCATATATTTTAAATGGCACTGAGATCAGGTGACTGTGTGAGTAAGTATAGATGTTGGAAGTCTGAAAAATTGAAAAATGGCATTAAAAAGAATTAGGGAAAACAGTGTAGTTTCTCTTTTTTAATTTCTCAGAACCTGTATCTGCATGCTAAGGGGAACTTCCTCTAAGCTCAAACTCTCCTCTATAAATGTGTGGTAGTTTCAAGGATTTGATTTCTTGGTCGTAACTTTTTGTGTGAGAAATACTGCACCTCTGGTACTTTATTGTCTCTAGCCACATCAGTTGCCAAATCCTTCTTCCAAGAATATTCCAAAAGAAAATCGTTTGTACACTTCTGTAGATCTAGAAAATCTGGAATTTTGCCTGGAGAGTCGGGACAAATCTTTTCCAAGAATGTGATCCTTGTGAGGTAGTAAAGTGAAATTGACAATAATGTTGCTAATTCTGAGTGATCAAAGCATGTATGTTTATAGATAGCTCTTTTCTTTTATAATAAAATTAAGGTGTCATTTCTTTCAAATTAATGTAATTGAAAATGAGTTAAATTTTTATGAAGATTAAAAATTATTGAGTGAAGTATGACTGAAAAATCTACATTTGTAGCAAGTATATTTGATACTGCATATTGAATTATTGAAAGTAGCTGAGATCTCTTCTGTGCCTAATCTTATAAGAACAAGTCCAACAGATAAGGCTGTCAGTGTGCTACTGAGCTCTGTTCTATATAGTACATACATTGTATATGTAATGTCCTGTGTGGAGTTTATCAGAAGTCAAACATGTTTAGCTCTACAATTATAGAACGGAAGGTTTTTAAATGTTTTTGGCTCTCAGGCATGTTGTCATTCCTATTATTTAAATAATGACTTGTATGTTTTTGGTTTTTTGGTTTTATAGTGAACAATTTGTTGTCCATAATTTTAATTCAAGTGGGAGGTGATATACAGGTGTACTTTCAATTCTAGCTCTGGCTTGCTTCCAGCAGTGTGCTTTAACTTTTCTAGTACACAAGCCAGATATGCTTCAGTGCTTTAGTTTATTCAGTTATACAAAGGAAAGGAAAAATTATCTTTAATATGTAGTTTTTCTTCATCAAGGTTTAAAAAACAAATTCAGTTTTAATAAAATAAATATTAAGTAAATATGTTTGCTTTATTTGGATGTATGTTTTAAATTTTATTTGTTCATGTTTCTTGTTTTACACTAAGTACAAATGATACAATAAAAGCTTTGATGTTTATGATTTAAACTTATTATATTTTGAAGCATTTTTCAGATTTAAAACTTTTTTTATTACCAGTGTAATCATATATCTCTCTTTAAATCTGAAGATTTTTAAAACACACAGCTGTAGTATAAAACAGAGATTTTGTATTTCTTACTTTCTTGATTGTGAGCTAAACTTGTAGAAAGGAAAATGTTTTATGAACTTACTCAGTCCAGGATCTACTACTTTAGCTGTTTAAATCTCTTTGTGTAGTTCTTTGTAATAATTAAGTCTGTGTTGTTCAAATGTGGTAAGATTTAAGATGGTGATCTGTTATTAGAAATATTATGGAAGATTGAAGGAATTGCCAGATATTACTATAAATTTATTGAAAGTTATTCAGAATATACAATACACAAGCACAAAAGACAAAAAGACAAAATGCTATAATCTGAGTCTTTTTCAAAAGGTAGACATTTTCTCAATCAGGGGATAAATATGAAATGGTGAAGTAAAGGTAAGTGTATAAAAAGGATGATTAATGTCATGGTAGAGACCATGACCACCTGGAATATTTTGATTAACTGAATATTTCTGTTTGTTTTTTTGTTACTTACCCTTTTGCAGTATGAACTGAATGTTGTGTATATTGTTTATTTTGCATTGTTACAATATTTTAAGATAAAATATAGTATATAAATGTAAGAGTTTTGTACTTTGAACACAATTTGTTTTCAGTCATCATATTTATTCAAAGCAAAAAAAAAATTGATTCTAAGAACTACTGTTTAGAGAGCTAGAAAGAGAAACTGAAAGTACAGCATTTAAATGTAAGATGTTTTCTGAAGACTTTATTTTTTCTTTGTTCATGTGATTTTTAGATAGTGCTTGAGATGTTAAGTAGATGTTAATGTAAGGTAGAATTATAATGTATTGAAAGTACACATATATATTGTATGTATTGTGTGTGAAAATTTATAGTATATATGTGTAGGCACACACACACAGACCTTATACATACAGACAAAATTAATTATCTATATCAGTATACTTTTGTCTTTCTATACCTATCTATTTATTTTAAATAAATGTATAATGAGAACTAAGTTGTTTTACTGTGTAGTTTTCTAAGACAAACATTTCCATTTTTAGCTTTCCGTATCATGTTCATATTTTCATGCCTGTAGTTATTTGAAGAGATTACTACTGTAATTAGTCAGCTTAGAATACTTCAAGGTTAATAAACTGAAAATGCTTGAGCAATATTATATAATAATATTTTGGAAATAATAATGTTGAATGTGCATATAACATGATGAAATTTACTTTGCTTTAACCATATGTCTTTGTAAATCATTGAAAAAAAAGTCTACAATTTATGACTTATTATTAATAGTTTATAAATCCTGAACATTGTGATTTATTTCTTTTACAATATGTGTAAAATCACTGGAGCCATTTATGTAATTCAAAATAAGTTCTGGTGTGTAATCAGTTAATAAGCTGTCTAACCATTATAAACATTTTGTCATTTATGTACCTATTAATGTGGTTATCATAAAGAATATATACAGTACCTACATAACATGCTTATGTTGCACAGTTTAGTGGGTTAAAGTAGTAGCTTGTGTTTACTATAAGTATTCTTGGGTATTTGGGTATTCACAGTAATTTGTCATTAGCTGGTTTACAGAACTTGATGCCATTAAAAGTTCTGAGTAAATGAATTGCATTTCTTGTGTTCAGTAATCCATTAAGTGTGTGATAAAGTATATTGAACTATAAATACATTTTTTTTCCTTTGACTAATCTTTGAAATAATTTATTATTAGGAAAGTATGCTCTGTCATTTGGGTACAATTTTATTGTTACTTTCCATGTATATTATTATTCAGTTGCAATACATTTATTATTTCTAAGGATAAATTAGTGTGTGTGTGTGTCTGTATATATATATATGTATGTATGTATGTATGTATGTATGTATGTGTAGTGAAATTAAATAATTACATTCAAATGAAGTTAAATGAATAAACAAAATCATAAGGAAGAACTGCATTAAAAACAGTAAATTTCAACATCTAATTAATTATATTATAACCATAAATTTTCAAGCCATAAACAAAACAAATTAACATAAAATGGAGGTTAAGACTGATAGATGGTCTGGGCTTCCACTAAAAAAATCACTTTTTTAGCCACAATTTTAGGTTGTCAAAAACTGTGTGATGCGTGACTTTTAATATGCATCAATTCCATCCAGTAAAAAATAGTTGTAATTATGTGAAAATCTACAACACATCAAGTTTTGTAATATTTTTTTATTCCTCAGCAATATTCCCTGCCAAATAAACAAAATAACAACATAAACATGATAAAGAAGAAAATAGAAAGATACATTTCTCAAAATAACACAGAAACAAAAAAAAAAAGGACTTAAAACTAGAATACGGTAGCCTGACTAGTAAGTAGATAAATCCAATGGCAGCTCCTCAGCCAAATCATTCTCAACAGAAAATGTGGTAGAAGTTAACACCTGAGGTTCCGAAGCACATTTCTTCAACAGGGAATGGTACCCACGTTTGTCTTTGTGAGTGATCTAGTGTCTGAATGCAGAGTCGAAGTTAAAATGATCTAAAGATTTGGACTCCATGGATAAGTTCAGTAACCTTTCTGTCTTGGCCACAGACAGACTGCTCCTGGGATCTGTTTTGATGCTATTTTACCTGCTAATTCCCTACTCACAGTCAACAGATGTAACTGGAATTATTAATCCAATTGCTGCAAGCTGAGACAGATTAGGAAAGGTTTGATGGGTCTGATGGATGTATTCCTTGTAGAAGCTCTTCATGTTTCTGTTTTTGTGAGCATCCTGTTCCATTATGTTCCTTAGTAGCAGCCATTCAGTCAGCGCCTCATCCTCACTGATGAAAGGAGAGAAGTGCTGGATGAGTTTCTTCAGATCATCCTCATCAGATACTGCTCTGCTGTGACATGGGCTAAATATTGAAAAAATGACATGATGTTAGTGTCTGGGAATGCTGCTTGTAGTTTTGTGACCACCTCTTCAACAAATGACTCAGCAGCTGATCTGTACTTTTAACATTGTTTATCAATATCTTTGATGTCATGGCCTCTGTAAGAAGTGTAACCACTGGCATCAGGAGCTTGTGGGAGTTCCTTTAGTGCAATCTGTGTGTAAGGACCAGGGATGTGTACCAGTGACTATTGACAGAATTGACCCATCAATAATTCCTTTAGTCTGATCATAAGATAAATCAGCTCTCTGTAGAGATCTTGACAAAAGTTCAAGATTACCAATAGCATCAGCCAAAAAATGTATCATCATGACAAAGCTGTAACATGACATTTGCTGGACTAGACCATGTAGCAAGGCTTGGCCTGGAGTGCCATGTTCCATTGCTATGACCTGCAGGCAGCTTATCACAGATGCAATACAGTTGACTAGTGCTTGGATGGAATCATTAAAAGAGGGCCATTGTGTGAAGAACACTTGCTTGATTTTGTTGCTTTTCTCTCCATGCTATGCTTTGCTCTCTTCCAGAACCTGACACAACTTCGGAGAATATTTCAGGCTTTTTGCAAGCTGGTTCAAAACTGAAATGCACTTCACAAGGTGTGGCACCTGGTTTGCTGCCTTTTCAGCTGCCAACTGTAATCTGTGTGCCAAACAATGGCTTGTTATTATCCAGTTGCATTCCTCCTTAAATTTTGTAGCAACACCTGTTTTTATTCCCACCATGACATTTGCACCATCAGTTGCAAGTCCAACCAAGTGAACATCAAACAATCCTCGATCTGCCATGACTGAGCGCATTGTGTTGTAGATAGAATTAGCCCCAGTATTGGTCAGCTCATGCACAACAAGGAATCGACTTGTAACCTGACCTAATGATGAAAGATACCTGATATAAATTATCAGTATAGAGGTGTTTTTTACATCAGTTGCTTCATCTGCTTCAAGAGCAAAAAATGGGAAAGGCGATGTCTGAAAGTCTGCCTACATTTCATCCTGAACTACATGATTTAGGGCACTGTACATATCATCCAGAGACTGGCTGTGGGTGTATATGAAGCTCTCTGTTCCACTTTGTGACTGAGTCTGTAGTTTCTTTAGAGAGGTCACCCCATGTTAAAAATATACAAGAACTTGTGTTTTGAAATAAGACCACCAATTAAAGTAATAAATATAGATATTTGGAAGAGTTGGCTAGGTACTTACTTTTTAATAGATATTTTCAAAATATTTCACTTTTAGAAAATTGTCAAATTGCCTTTTGTTTTACGAAAATACTGTAGAAAACAAAGTATCTTATTAATACTAGAGTGAAGAATATTCTTACATTGAATACTTCTAGTGAAAGGAGAGAATGAAACTTCACAGTTGGGATGGCTTCCTTTGCTTGTACAAGTAATGTGGCCGTCTGTGTCTGAATGCCACCTTTACACCCCACATACACATTCACAGCAGCAGTTGACATGTCCTTCAAAACTTGTGATGCTACTGCACTGCAATGATCTTCTGACCGTGCATGCTTCACCAAGTCATATTTTTTAAGCTTAGTAGCAGTTTTTCCAGTGGTAGCATAAATATTTGTCTTCTTGTTGTCCCTGCATAATTTGCAATAAAATGTATTTTGTTGGGAAACATGTTCCAGCCAAGGAAACTGAAAACCAAGTTTCTTTAACAACTCTGTGAAAATCGTAGGTATATTTTTTTTCACACTGACAGTCTGATTGCTGCTGCAAGCTTTAGTTTCTTCAGAGCTGTCTTTTCTTTTGGAAGTAGATTTCCCATCATCAGTTGATGTTGTTGCTTTGACCTTCTTTTGAGAAAAACTTGATATATCTATATCAACTGTTTAGACATCTTTTTATCTGATCTAGGAGTTGTCATGATCTCAATTCAAACACATATCAAATGAAACTTGGGATTTCAACTTTGATACAGACCATATGTTTGTTTGACGAAAGTTAGGTTTTCTCTGGTTACTGTTTGTGTACCATGGGTAGAATCAAACATGTAGCATAAGAAATGAAAATAAAAAAAATCATTAGCACAGCTGAGTAATAATTTTTTTTAAAATTTAATTTGTTAGTTGTCATATCCCTGAAATCATAAAAATACACATATAAAGAAAGTATAGATTACAGTCAGTGGTAGTTTTTAAAGACGTTTCTTCAACTCGCTGAGGGGCGCCTCTGGTCATTTGTCATCATTAATGGCGTGGATGGGGATAAAAATCATGAAAGTTGTTAAGACCGAAACTTGAGCAGAATAAATAAAGGAAAACCATTTAAGACCGAAAAATTATCTTTTGCCACTGTGGTAAAACCAACACTAGATTTTTTTAGCCACAGGCTGTTTCTTTTTGCCAATGGTGATGTGGCTAATGGGTAATGGAAGCCTAGATGGTGTATTCCCACAGCAATGTGGGTCCTGTTTTAGCAGTCATGTCCAAAACCTAGGATACATTTTATAATCCCATGTTGTAGCTTGTACCCAAGGATCCTTTTTAAAAATATGTAGCATATTTTATTTCCTGTTAATGTGTTTTATTTATGGCTTGAAAATTTAATATATATATATTTGACTATAAGAATAAATTCTGAATGCATCCTTAAAATTAAATTATAAAAACCACTGTTAGTTTTTACTGTAATCTACTTTTAAGCTTCTCATTTTCAATTACTTTATCCTCCTTTATAGCAGAAAGCTTGTCATACCCTGACAAAGTAATTTTTGTCTCCCTTTAGGAGCTGCGAGAACGAATGACAGCTACTGAAGTGTTTCAAGGCAATGTTGCTACAGCATTTCAGAATATCCAACAAAAAATAGTATGTGATCATGGATGCAGAAAATTTCCTAGAAATAGAACAAAGTATTCTGTTAATGAGGTTGTTCGACAGGTTTCTCCTACCTGTGGCTCTGGACATTTTAAAAGCAGTAGTCTAAAATTAGGAAAATCACAGTGTTTTTCTTCTGTACATCCTTCATCTGACATATTAAACAATGTATGTGCTGATTCGAAAGTAAGATTAACAATGGAAAGTGATAATAAACAAGACAGTGGATTGGATTCTGACTGTCGTGACCATGGACAAGATAGTAGCCTAACACTTGTTACTGATACTTTTAACATAGTATGTGCAAAAAGAGAAAGAAGTCAAAGTGATTGTGATATGTTAGAGGCAGATGATGAACTTACAGTGCTTCTGGATGTTATTAATGAAAAAGGGCTCACGCTTAGGAAGCAGCTAGATAATTTAAGCCAAAAACATAATACAAAAGACAAAGATTATTTAATGAAATACCAACACGATATGTTATCCACTCACCAGACAAAAAGAAATATAGAAATGAAACTGAAACTAGTTGAAAAAGAAAAAAAATCTTTATGTGACAAGGTAATGCAGCTGGAAGTGGCTTGTCAAGAATTAGATAGGGAGAGAAAGTGGCTTGAAGAAAGACTCGAAATTGCATTATTGGAAAAATGTCAGTTGGAGTTGCATATTCATGGACTTTATGTTCAGTATGTTAAAACTGATAGCAGTAAAACTTGCCAATGTTCAGATGATTTTACTGCAGGATTGGGATTCTCACCTAAAAACAGTCAACCAGAAAAACAAGTAGAATCAAAAAGTGTTCTCACTAAAGAAAACAGTCAGATTAAAATACCTTCTATCCTTAATGAAACAAACATTTTGGAACTTCAGAAACAGCTTATAACTTGTATAATGGAAAATGAACTTTTACATGCTAAAGTTCAGCAGTTAGAGGAAATACAGAAGGAAAAAGGTGAGGGTCTTTGGAAAAAGTTCAGGAGTGACATCAAACAGCTTCAGGATGAGAAGGAAGAACTCTACATTACATTACAAGCAAATAAGATAGAACTAGAAACTGTGCAAGCCAATGTTGTAATGCTTGAGAATGCTGTCCAGGCTTTAACTCAAGAAAATAAAGAACTTGGCAAACAACTAGATGAATCTCTGGAACAGATAACTGCATATCCTAGATATAAACAACTGTGTAGACCAGTATTGACCAAGCAACTTTCTTCAAAGACATATCCTGAATCACAAAGCCTCCCAGTATTCTTAGCATTAGATAACAGGAATCCTGCATTGAATTCTAGCCAAGTATTAGGTAACCAGAATGTTAAACAAATAAACTCTTCTTCCAGTTCAACATTTATAGAAACTCAACCAGAAGATGTCAGACATTATGATATCATTACTTCAATGCAGCACAGGTTATCTTTGAGCAGTCATCACTCTTTAGATTCAGGAACTCAAACTCCACCTCTTTGCACATCTACCCCTCATACAATTACAGCATTATCAAATGTTAACAATTCTAACTCGCCACAGGGTTTTGACACATTAGTGTGTTCCTCTCCTGTCCAATACAAGTCCTTTGAAGCACAGCCGCTATTGGAAAAGGAGGGTTTTCTTTACCAAAACAGAATTTCATTTCCTGTTTCTCAATTGAAAGATGTTTATAATAACCGTACAATTTCTTTTAACAATAATGTTGTAGAAACTTTGGACCAAAATGTGCTTCCAAAGCAAGTTGATAGTATTTGTAGTGAATTTGATCCCCTACATAACAGTACATTTCAAGAAGACCCCTCGAGACAACAAGAATTTATTGACTCTCTAGACCTCTCTATACCTCTAAAACCAGTAAAGTCTCCCCAGGAAAACAGACGAGATATGCCTTTTCCTCGTAGTGCTGCCGCTTATCTTTCTCAGCAGAGACTAAATCTAACCAAAGACTGGAGGTTAAGCAGTGGGGTTGAAAAACCATTTGAGATGAGGCAGATTGCCTTTCAGACTGCTGGTGAGAAAAATTCCAAAAACCTCCAACATCAGCTTCAAAGCCTTCTGGATCGTCTTTCAGCAGCTGCTTCAAATGAAGCTCTCCTGTGATAGTTATGTATTATAATCAGGTATTTATGTTTTATGGTATTACCAGGTTTTTAGTGTGTAGAGCCTTCCTTTAGTCAACAGTGGATTTATTACTTATAATGAAAACTATAAGGAGAATACGAAGAGTTGGAAAGTACTGATATATCTTGAATATTTATTTTTGGTCAACATGACTATTTTCATACACCATAATTAGCATTAAATATAGGTTTAATGAGCTCGTATATTATTGTACATGTTAAAGTTTTATGTGTACGCATACTAATAGATTTTAGGTTTTCTTGGCCATTTTAATAAGACCTTTTTTGGTTTAATGGCATTTAATGTTATTACTTTACAGTTCAGGCAAAATATTTTTTTAAACGTTATTAAAGATGTGTGAATGAATTGTTATGGTTAGTAACAATGTTGTGATAATTGATCCACTTTTTTTATTAAAAATTTTATCAGGGGGAGTGATGATTTGAAATATTCAAGAAAATACAAGTTATCACCAAGCTTCTACATGTGGACAGTGCAATTAAAGCAGCAAGTTTTAGTTACTGAGAATATGAGCTAATGTAATTGAGTCTGACATGGCACTGCTTGCAAATGAGCTAGTGATGGTTAGGTGATTAAAGATGCGAAATAAACTGTTAACATCAGTAACATTCCATATTTTGGTTTCAAAGTTTGATACTATTTTCTATGATTTTATGGATTTAGGCTATATAAATAGTTATTATTTTGTGGAAAAATGAAACCTTTCAAGACATGAACAGAATTCATGTAGGTGTGATTTACTTTCATTCCTGTGATCAAAATGTTAAATGAAATGCTTTAAAGAGATTATGACAAATATCAAAATAACTTGTGCTCATTCACAGACATTTAATCTTATCTGCTTTGTAAAGTTAACTATCATAAGAAATTAATGCAATTTACTTTATTATAATTTGAATTATTTCTCAAGAAGACCAGCATTTTATATTTTATAATTCTATATGCATCGACAATTTGAATGTTTGCACTTATTTTGTTTATTTGATCTTCATTAATAATAATAAAGAAAATAAACCAAAACTGCATGTATATAACTATTTGTGTATTATAACTTACTTTGTAAATTGAATTCTAACTAGTTTTTTGTGTGGATTGAATGACATTGGGATAATGAAAGAAATCTTAACTTGTTCATTGTTACTGTTACATTATTAATATTTTAATCCAGGTTGATTTATTTTCTGCCCTATGTTGTGTAAAGTTTACAAATAGCTTAATGGATCAAAAGAATAATTGCAAGCATGAAAACTTAAGTCTAACTTACAGAAGCTTGCTTTTATGTATTTTGAATGCACAAATAAAGGTAAAAAAAATTATTAAGCAGTTAAGGACATGAAGGGTGATATACAAGAATGTAAAACATACTAAAAATATAGTAGCTATAAATCTTTTTTTTTTACCAAGTATGCAATGTTTTTAATTTCTATGTTGTTATTGTCTAATATTCCCCTGAAGCTATCATTTGCAAGAGTATTTTATCTTACTGTGTGTTTCTTTTTTATAATGCTTAACCACCAAATCTTCTCTTAATATTTACCCAAATCTTCTCTTAATATTTACCCAAATCTTTTATTTTTCTTCAATAGTCTTGTTCCATGATAATCCAACCTTCAATTAATGCACTCTGCTAGTAAACTAGTCTTTAAAAGCCTTACCTCTCAAATTGTATCTGGTTTGTTTTGCACTGAGCAGTTTGTGTAATAAGAGAGGTTCAGCATTAAAGCAAATGCTTCACAAGGTTTCAAAAGAACTTGTATCATAAACAATGGAAGTCTGATAAATTTGGTTTAACCAAATCTGTTTTAGTTTTTCAGTATTGTTCTTGAGGTGGAATGTAAAACAGACAACACAGTAAAGTGACTAGCAGGTTCCAAGTTTTTATTTCTGAATTGATTCTTTATTTTCATGTGAAATTTTTCCCATGAGAAGCTGGTCTATCCATTTTCTGTAATTTTTCTTTTTTTTTAATTTTGTGTGTTTCTGCTTAGCTACATTTCTAGTGACTTGTAGGAAGGGTGTTTATTAGTAGCATATCTGAAGTACTATATTGTGAAGTTCTTTTATTTTTTTATTCTGCTATATATATTTTCCACTTTAATTTTCATATTTTGTGCCTTTTTTGGTGCTATTATTATTATGAGAATGTGGTAATTTAAACTCTTAGTTAAATTGTGAATAGAAAAAATAATTGCAGTAATTCAATAACCTTGAATCAGTTGTAGAGTTTGAATGTTAATTGAGATATTCTTATTAAAATGAATACAGAAAATTTGTATCTTTCTTTAAGACAGAATATACTTTTAGTTGAATGCTTTACTATATATTATAATGATGCAACATATGGAGAACCTCTGTGTGAAGGAAGGCCAAGCCTATAAAAGTGCTTGAACATTTTAAGCTGTTTTATTAAAACATTGACACTCATGTTTGTACTATACTCTGACACTTGTAGTATTACAAATGAATGTGACTGTGAAAATTGTCAATCAAAAAACTCTGTAACAGGCAGTTATATTGAAATGGTAAATAGGCTAGTTTCAACTTCTGGTGTAAATAGTATTTTTTAGATACCAGATGATAGTATAACCTTTATAACCTTTTAATTGTAGATAAAGATTGCTGGATAAGTTTCTACTAAGTTAAACTCATGGATTTCAATACTAAAATGAGTTTCTAGTCAACTCTGATTAACTCGAGTTTAACCTAGTTTCTTAATACATTATGAAATTATGAATTTTCTATCACATTTCTACCTTGTTTATATTAAATTCTTTTTCATTATTTTTTTATCTCAAGTTTTAAGATCCTTCTAAAAGTCTGTCAGTCACTTCATAAAAAAACATATGTTTCTGTCCTTTTACTGACTGGACAGAATTTTTTTATCTGCCTTTGCTTAGTATATAGCCTTTGTAGTAGAAGAAACTTTCAGAATCCCTCTTTGTATTTTGGATGTGAAGGTTTTTTTTAATCAGTCTAATCACTTTAATATTAGACTTGCAAATTATTATGTTTATGGAATGCTCTTAACTCTTATCAAAATGAGATGTTAAAATTATCAATTATTTTCAAATGTATAACTACATTGAAGTCAAATGTAGCTATGTTTTGCAAATGTTAAATATTCATAATGTACCAATGTTTATACTTTTAACCAGGCTTGTTGTATTCATAGGATTCATAAATATATGTATAATTTCTAAATATAATACTTGACTGAATTGAGAATAATTAATGGTCCAATTTTTATCTGAAACAAAAAATTTTATTTTTGTGTAGTTAGAAAGAAGTGTGTAATTTAATTTTTTTAATAAAAAATTCAGAGTATAGGCTACATTATTTTGATAAGAGATAATTAAAATAAAGCTTGTGAGGCATGTAATACCAAAAGCTTTGAAAAACTGTGAAACCTGAAATACAAATATTTATTATACAATAATGAGTTTTAAAAATTCTGTTAAGAGTTATATTAAAATTAGTGATGATTTTGTGAGACGTGAATTTTATCTAATGCCACTGATATATTAAGGCCATGTGACTTGTGTGTATATTTGTATTGGTAAATAACCCCAGTATTGTAGAACTTTTAGGGTGTTTTTTTGTCAGCTTTGATTTATATTCTGTTTCCTTCTGTATTATTCTCTGTGCTTATAAATTTTTGACAGAAGTATATCTTTTATTATCTGTTGGAAATACAATTTGGTGGTCTTATTGATTCATGCTTGGGAACATTTTTGTTTTATGTATATTTATATGTTAGTCTTCAATTTCTGTGAGAAAGAATGTTATGGGTTTGACAACAAACATATATGAAGTTTTTAGTTTATCTGCTCAGAGTTTACACTTTGGGCAGCAGTGAGCTTAAGCAAATGTGTTTTGGCAGTTCACGTATACAGATGTTTTTTTTAAATGTAGAACCTTTTTTAAGTGTTTTCAAAATAAAATATTAAATGTCAGGAGAGAGAGAGTATTAATAGTTTTAGTGTTACAGTTAATACAAACATTTTAAATTGGGGTTCTCTCCAGTCCTTTTAGTGTGTTAGTACTGATGTGCTTTCCTGTCCACTTGTACTCTAAACTATATGCCCGACATTCTTGTTTTGACAGGAACTGTGCTTTCTAATGAGTTATTTACAATCTTTCTACCATAAGCATGTTACCTTCCTGCATATCAAAAACATCTGCACATTTTACATACATCTGAAGTAATTGAAGAGGAATGCAAACTCTCTGCCTCGTGAATATATTGGTACATGGTATTTCAGTCCCAGTATTTTCAAGCGTGAACAAGTGTACTCATTTTTCAAGTGTTTTGTCTGAAATATTGCTGAATCTTCTTACATTATATGGTCGTGTGTTTCCTCTTGGGAGATAGTCACAACAGCCATTATTGTTTGAGCTTAATCTTGGCTTGCTTTATCTGATTTTTCTCTGATAATTCTCACAGAGTAAATGCAGAAAGGAATAACAGAAATATGAGTTAGTATTAAAAATATTTCAGTGGAAAATTGACATATTGTTTCTGCAACAAGGACATACTACTTTTCTAGATCAGATTGTGGTTTATCAGTGGGCGAAGCAATTGTGTTTCCATCTGTGAAAACATTGTTTGTGAAATACTGATTGTGCTCTAGGAATGAAGTAAGGCATAAACTTGAACTAATATTTTTTGTTGTAAGTTAAGAGTGGCAAATTATTATTAAGTAATGAATGCATGCTTTAGATATATAGATGATAAATATAGGTAAATATCATTAAAGCACAAAGCAAATGGTTTTTCACCCACTCAGATCTTTCACATATTACTTACATGCTGTACATTAACAGTGATTTATATTTATGAAAATAGTTTGGTATTTATCTCAGACATTTCTATTAGCAGTTTTTATCATGAGTCACTTTCCAAAATTTGCCAAGAAAGTAATGATTGCACTGCATGCAATTCTTGTTTGCAATAAAACAAAACTGAGCTACTTATTTTTGGCCAGAATGTCTCCTCAAGTGTCATTGTGTAACAACCATGTCAGTTAGGTGGATTGTAGGACATTACTTGCCCTTTCTGCTGTGAACCTTGCAAATTAAGGTAAATGTATCTTTTTTTTGTTCACATACAATTTGTGCTTTGAAAAGTCATTCATTAACCTTGTATTGTACAACTTTTCCAAAAACAAATTGCCTGTTTGTTATTGATGTAACATATGCTTTGTACTTGAGAGAAAACAGTTTGTATTTAATTGCATAATTAATGACATTTATACTATGAGTAGTGTACAAGAATCTAATGACTTATCAAGCAAAAATAGGAGTTACTACATTGAATGGAGATGAAATCATATTATCTTATAATTACAAAAATATATTTCTATAATGGTTAAACATGCTTCAAAAATATATTTATCACCCTGTTTGTGAAACAGATACAAAATTCTATTATTTTTATGCTTACACACAATTTTTTCTGTTGTAATTTTAGGGGACCAAACTTGTGAATATTATATATGTATATTGTTTATACTACATGTAAATCTTGTTGGTTTAGTATTAATACGAAAAGGAACATAATGGAAACTTGTATTAATCAAAAACTATACTTTCCTATAGAACAACAGTAAAGTGATCCAAAAGAATGCTGATGAAATTAGCTGTGTATTTGGAATATTCAAATTATTTTAGTAAATTGTAAATATTATCAGTATAGATTTTAGATGTGGAAAAATTATCCTAATATGTCTTTAATGGATTTTTAACACTTGTTTTGATCTGAAGTGTGTAAATATGAATATTAAAAAATAATGCACTGTATGTGTGAGTATGGTGCTGTAAAAGTGTTACTAGGTTTGGAAGATATTTTAGTCAAGGTGTGCACTGTTGCTCTTGGTCTGCCTGTAACAGAATGAAATTTATTTGGTTTAAGGTGATTTGATTTACATTTTGTATATAAACATCTGCATGATATTACTTGTATATTTATATAATACATTGCTTTCAAGCTCATGGAGTTTGGGTGCCTTAGGATTTAATCTGATCTACATTGTTAAAAAGTATGTGTAAATATGTGACATGGTTGTTTTTATTTTTTTGGCTCTGATATTCTTTTTATTAATTCTGCATTAAATTTTAATAGTCCAATACTGAAAGTGAATACTAAGATATGCATACTCTGATTCTTTTAATAAGTAAATAAAATATGCATATTGGGGGGTACTGTTTTGATATATCTAAAAGGGAATAGTAATAAGCTAATGATTTTTTTAACACCAGAATTTCACATTAAACAATAGGCCAGAGTAAATTTATGTGTATTAGCTTATTATTTTGTGAAATTGATTGTTATGTCTAGATTTTGACGAATGACTTTTCTGATGTTTTGTCATTACTAAGGCAATGACTACTAGAAGTAGTAGTTTAAAAGTTCTGTACTTGCATGAGGATATTACATATATAAACAATGATTTTGTGTACTGTGCTGAATTCAGCAAATCTGTATGTAGCACTTATTGGATGTTTTTAAACATTATTTAATTCAGCTTAGAACATACCTAGTGAAAAGATGATTTAAAATTTTCATTTATCACCTGATTCTAAACAAAAATGTAACACTTTTAAAATGAGTTGGTGGATAATAAATCTTTCCAAGTACTATGACTCAAACTGTAGTCACTACTGTATCCTTCACTTTTAAACATAACAGAATGAATAATATCAACTATTTTACAAAATTGTCTTATATGTGTAAACTTTTAATATTTTCACAGACTTTGTACTAGTATTATGTGAAAGTAAAACTGTTATGAAATATTTTGATTTGAAAACTGAAACTTGATCTTGTACAATGAAGAATATGTTTTCTTGGATGGAAATATAAAAATCTTGACCTCTAAAGTTTGTGGTGGATGTACTGTCACAGCCATCAACTATATAATTTTTGGTGGTCTCACTAATGAAACTAATATTTCAGGTTCAAATTTCATGACTGGAAAAATTTTAAACAACTAACACTTTGTGGTTATTTATTATCTATCTTAGACATGACTTGTGTGTTTAATATTTCTTTGAAGTACATGTTATTTTGGGTGAAAACATACATCAATAAATTAGATGTAAATATATCAAAGTGTCTTGAGTTATGTAGCTGTGAAAAGCTAAACCAGGAATCATAATTTGTGTGCTGTAACCAATCTAGATAATGTGTTTATTTTTGTAATGGTTTATTTTCATGAGTTCACATAAGTACAGAATAAAAATTGGAATTCGTAAGAGATTAAACTTTTCTTGAAACCAGGGTAATGTTTCTTTTTGTTCTTAAGTGGATTATCTTTTATGGAAGCTTCACCATATATTGTAAATTTTATGAATGTGAAACTTTGTGTTGGAGCTTCAAGCATTTGGTTTATGTACATTTTTTTGTCCTAAATAACAATTAAAGGTTTAAAAGAAACCTCATCTTATTTTTTTAACTGCAACTGAAAAAAATCTGAATTTATAAGTTGAGGTTGATCAGTTAGTTTTTGTTCTGTTTTAAAAATGGCAATGAAGTTTTATATGTCAAATTCATTTTGAGTAGTTGTCACTTAGATTTAGAAATTAAAATTTTATGCAGGGTCAACACATGCTCCAAGCTCTCAAAGGAGTTTAAGTGATCTCTGATGTATGACTTTGTTTCAGTAAAACAGTGCATGATTTCACACATTTTTTATGGGTTTGTTTTTAGACCTACAATTTCACTTGTACATGAAGCCATTTTGTAGTTTATAAAATTTACCTGGTATTAAATTGACAGGTAAGTTCATTTACCACTTACAGTAATTTTAAGAGTAATATTTTATCTTTATAGTGGAAAACAAATAGGCATGCATTCTTTGTTCTGGTTTTAGTGTAACCCTGAAGTCTATGAAATAATTTGCTTGGTTGTTTTACTACTTGATTGTTTTAAATAACAGTATAATTACCATTTACTTGAGAACTGTAGTTTTGTTTGTTTGGTCTCTTGAGCTTTTTTCAGTAACATCAGCGTGATATTAATTATATTATGAAGAAATTCACTTTTATGGAGAAACTTGACATTTTCTAATTTATATAGACATACTTATGTGCTTGTTAGTTTATATGCACAATGAATGAGGATTTTAAACAAATTTCTTTTGAATGCGTGTTGTATAAAGCTCAAAAATTGAAATACACCTGTGAATTTTTTTAAGATACAATTCACAGATTTTACTTTAATATTTTAAGGTGTCTAAAAAAATTGTTACTGGTGTTCTGCAGTAAATTTTATGCTGTTATATTCATTGTTAAGATAAGGCTACTTGTTTAGTCCATTAGAAATAAGAAAATTACCATCGGTGTATCTATGAAAGTAAATAGCTGAAAATTATTTAGTCATTCTTTTAATCACTCTTTCAAAAGTAAAGTTATTTGTGATCCCACTTGTACGTCATTCATTTGATTTTACTTTGGGGTATTAAACTACAAATCCTTTGTAACAAATTGTAATAGTTTTTTAAACATGTTTGGGAAAATCAGTTATTATCTGTTAGAATAAATCTATGACTAGTTATTATTTCTCTTGAGTTTCAGTTAAGGAGTTAAATTAATAACACTTTTTTTGTTCAAAACAACTGCTCTATTATGGTACACACTTACCAGAATTATACAGGTAATACAAACGCAAAGTGTAAGAGCTAAATTACTGTTCAAAAGGAATTTTAAATTAACTTTCTTTCCCAGAATGATAAAAAAGCAAAAACAACAAACTGAAACTATAAAAAAACATTCCAAGAAAATTGAGATGCCCTGTATGCATAAGATACTCATGTAATTCAAATGCCATATTTTAACTGATTCATGCAGCTATAATGTTTCAATTGTAGCTGTGCTTTTAGCGTATTTTTACTATGTTTGTCAACAGGATTGTATCTTTCTGAACAAAACTTAAAGTTTGAATTGTTGTATATTTGTTATACTGTTGAATTGTGGTACAGTCTATTCATTATATAGGATTAATCTTAATTTGGTCCTTTTTAAGTTTGAAATTCTGTGAACTCTGCCCTTCTTCTTCTCTAATCCATCATTCGATTAAAACAGTCTAACACATAAAATAATATTTCTAAATAACTTAATTTTAACTTATTTGTTAACTGAAGAACAAAAATACGTATTCACAATTTTAAACACTCATTTTCATGGTATTAATTACGTGTCTTCTCTTCTCTAGTCTGTCACTACTAAATTAAGGATGGTTAGCACAGATAGCCATCATTTAGCTTTGTGAGAACTTCAAAACAAGCACACAATACTTTGTTTGAAATACTAGCACAGATAGCAATCATGTATTTTTGTGTGAACTTCAAAAGCAAACAATATTTTGCTCAAATTTAGGATTAGCCATGCCTACCTCCATTTCCAGTATTAGCTTTGAAGAGAGTAGTTTGATTGGTCAAAGTACCTATTCTATACTGAAGTTTCAAGATATAGTGTAATGCATGAAAGCATATCAAATATATTAACATTGTTTATCAATATTAATTTAGTGTTTAAAGCAGCTCTGCTACTCCTTATAATAATCCTATTTTAAAGCAGTGTAGGATAAAACTGGTATGTAGTTAGGTTTTTTAATGCATATTTTGTATTTACTGATAAATTTGTCTGTAATGAAATTCATTCTCTATTACATGTATATCATAAAAATCAATGAATTGAATGTTTATTACAATAAACATTAAGACAGCATATCGGTGGCAAAAAATTTACTTCTGCCATATACTTCTGCTTGATAAAAATTAAATTTGTTACACGTCTGTAATTCAAATATTTTTAAAGTACATAGCAACTTCAACAGTGTGATTGAAATTTCACAACAAATGGTACAGAAAAATCATCATAATTATGCTGTTAAACTGTAAACTTAAGTTAGAATTCAAAAGGCAATGAACTGTTTGGAACAATAGGTCTAAGAATTGTTATAAAAATTAATTTAACTTCAGATTTTTCCCCCTATTTCTCTTAATTTATCCTTTATGAATCCAAATCAAAGGTATGTAAAAATACTGTTCAAAATTTGTCTCCCACAAGCCACTGTCTAGGGACCTTTTTATTGATTAGCAAAATTTGTCAATTGGGCTGAATTATGAGATAAATAATTATTTAAGACTACTAAAATATGCATATAGTACTTTACATATTAAAGTTTAAATGTTGACCTATTAAGAAAAACCAATAGGCCTAGGAATTGTTATAAAAATTGCATTAACTGCATGTTCTTTTTTTCTTGATTTATATATTGGAGCTTAAAATCAGAGGTGAGCAAAAATATTACACATTACTAGATGTATTTCTGTAAGAAGGCAATATATACAATGTGATATAAAATTAGATTATGTAAAGATAGTTTTGTTTATTCTTACCTTTTGTATCTGAACAAGGTGATATTAAGATGACTTCATCATGGAATTTTGTTCAACTTAGAAATATATTAGTCTGTTGCTTTTCTCTTCAGTGAATACCTTGTACCTAACATTGATGGGTTTGTAGTCAGTTCATTGGTTTCCAGTGCTAAATTCTGAGGGTAAATATTCTGCAGTGGACAGAACTCAGATAGTTTACTGTATGGCTTTGAGGTGAAGCAAACAAACAAACAAAGATCTCTAATCATGACATGAAAAGTCTTTCAAGAATCTTGTTTATGTTTGCAAGTTTTGTCTCTGCCTTAAGGTTGTTTTTTTTTAAGGTCTTTCTCATCAGTGTTGTGATTATATTGTAATGCATTCTGTAATTGTGCAAGTACTTTTGAAGTATTTTGTTAAATCATGCAAAATCCAGTAAGTCATGATAATTTTTCTTCTATAATGCTTGCTATATTCACTTTGACACAAGTTGTAGGCTTTGTTCACAGACAACTTTTCAACAGAAATTCCACACTAAAAGCACCTACACTGAACTTGATTAATTAACATGTAATGGAGCTACTGAATAATGGATAGATACATTCAGTTTCACTGCCTTATTACTAAACTGATTCACTAATTCTCACTACACTACTTGAATTTATAAATAATGTACCCTCATCTCTAAATATTAGACAAAGCCTCTTGATTATTACATTATCATAACCACCAGATTCCTTTGACAAACAACTAAATTAAAGCATTGAAAATATAGCTTGAAACAATACCACCTTTCTGAATTACATGAAGTCCCTTGGGCAATCCTAAGGCACAAATAAAGAAAAAAAAAGTGTATATTCAACTGTCCATTCATCAACTCTTTCATTGTTTCTGCTTCCAAGGTCTATGATATGTCAGGTAGAGTTCTCAGGTAGGGTCAAGTGCATCCATTAGTGACTTATCTGAAGGAAATTTCTGGAAGTGATCTCAGTAGGAACCCTGGTCTCCTCAGCAGGTTGGCTTTCTTCATGCAAATTCTTTTTTGGAGTTAACCAGTTGACCATTATCTCACTTTTGTACTTCCAAAAACAATCATGATGAGGGACCTTTGGTTTGGATCATCTCTCTTTTTGAATACTGTAAATAACATCAATTCTTCTTAGCACAACTTATGGCCTTTCCTTAACACCTACTTTATCTTGGAGTTTGTTAATTCTTGCAACAGGGATTATATAGCCATACCATGTCATCTTAGATGGAATCCAGTATTACCATCATCATTGGAATGTTTCATTTTTTTACTAACTAACTGAAGCCATTCCCAGATAAAGTCATGTAAAACATGTATCATCAAGATTTATGAGAGCAACTCTCAGTCTCTCAGGACGTGTCATGTTTGGTTTCATTATGCTAGTCATTATATGTATATCTTTTTTAATAACTTCTAGTATGAGCATTTTATATCTTTATAATACAATGATCACCCTTCCTGTTGCCATTGGATGTTCAACCTAGAGTGTAGTAATTGTCATTAGTGCACAAGGATTTCTTGATAGTATACTGTGAAGCTATTTGAAGCTGGCCTGATATTGTATGTATGTCTTCAGATGAAGTTAGTTTCCATTATGCATTGTTCTTTAAAGTCAATTATTTACACATCATGAGGCATAGAAAAATTTTCTTTAGTGAGTGAAACTTCCAAGCTCTCCTCTTGCTGGAACATGTTGATAACTTGCTATTAGCATTAACCTATCTTTCATCATCACTGGAGGTAATTTCCAACATTTCATTACCATATCATATCCAACTATTGTAGGTGTAAAACTAGCATTGATCAATATACTGTAAGGCTTTTCATCAATAAACTCACTGACTCATGTAATGAATTCTTATGTCATTGGGTAGATGAGATATTTACATATGTAATACGAGTTAATTTTTTTTAATCAATGTCTGGTTGGTATTTTATTGTTCCTTTGATCTGGCTGGGCTCAGAGACACTTCCTGAGGGTATAATTTCTTTGGCTTATTGATACCTCTCAATTTCAATTGTAAAGGTCAGGTTTCCCACATTTATAACAAACAATTCACTCTTTCTTCGTTCTTTGGGAAGAGTTATTATTTCATATACACATTTAAGTTCTAGACTTGGTACAAGGGGGAAGAATTGATGTTTAGTACTTGATATGATAATCTCATAATGTCTAGATGGTGCCCTTAGTTGTTTTTCTACAACTTTAATGAGTGTTTAAGTTCCATTATCAACTTGGAAAACTTCCTTTAAAAAATGTGCACTTAATTTGTTTCACTTTAATTCTTTTATCCTCATTTGTTATTACATCTAAAGTTGAGCACATGGCAACAAATTCATAATTTCCAGAGGAGCATCCAGGTGAGATAGTTTGGCAAGCCTTTCCAAATTTATTGGAAGTTTGAATGTGGTATTTCCTTTGTGCCCATTTTGTCATTCCAAACCTTTTGGATAAGGCAGCTGTCAATGCTTAGTTATTATGGTTCTCAACTAGGAGTTTATTTAATTTAATTAAAAATTGTCTATTTAAATGGGCAGCAAAATGAATAGCTTGTTGTTCACTTCACTATTTCATCTGTTCACTTAGGAAATGATTTCAAACTGAGCCTGAAATGTCTCTTATGGTACCTTTTCATTATAGTTTATCTGAGTGATGTTGAATTGACCAGCTAAATTGTGGAACTGGATTTGGTAGTGAAATGGCAGTAATAGTCCAAAAAGACCTGCAGTTACAGATGACACAACAGCAATGGTTATGGGAGAGATAGGCCAAATAGGTTCTTCAATTCCATATTTGATAGTAAATGGTGTCTAAGTTTGGAATTCATGAGTAGATGCAGAAAGATTTATGGGTGGTTTGTTCTTTACTTTAATCAGTTCTTTTTTTCAAGTGTATTATTCTGTCACTGATGTTCTTTTCTATCACATTGATCTTGCTCTTATACTCATTCTGTACTTTTTCAGTTTTGTTCTTTTGGCTTTTCTGTACTTTGTTAATGTCCTTATGTTTTTTCAGTCTTGTTGTTGTATTTCTTTTTTAGATATCCAGTAGCTTCACTGATGTTGTCTTCATTTAGATTTATTTTTATTCACCTTTTACTCTTAACTTTCCTGTTAAATTCTCGTCTTTTAACTTTTTGCTGTTATAATTTTATTTTCTATAAATTTGTTTTGGCCTCCTTTTATTTCTCTCTGTTTATTCTTGGTCTTGTAATTTTCTGTCCCATTCTTATAATTTTCTGCCTCTTCTTTCTTGGAATACTTTTAATTGTTTCTTTATCTGGTAAGGTTTTAGTCTCTGTTTGTGGCTGGATTGCCATATGGAAATTTAGTCAAAGGTCTTTTTTATTTTCACCAAAATAATCCCACTTCTGACAGCAGTCTTTTAATGTGTTCTATCATTGTGCAATTTCTTTGGAATTATTTGGTGAAAATAATACAAAGCCTAGTCCACATAGTGATGACAAATTAATTTATTTCTTTTATAATATTTGCTACATAATCTTTGACACAAGTTGTATTCCTGAATTCACAAATAATGTTTCCATAGAAATATCTCACTAATGGTACCTACACCTTACTTAGCGTCAATTGATAAGCATACATTTAACTCACTGAGTAACTGAACAATAGAATAGATACAATAGGAGTTACTGTCTAACACTCAATGAATACTCATTCATTTCACTAATTGTTTACTAGTATTTGTAAATAATGTGCTCTCATCTCTAAATATTAGAAAACTTTCTCATTTATTACATCATTGTGGTTTGCAGCTGTCTATAGCAAATAACTAAATTAAACCATTGAAAATGCAGCTTACAACAGTAAGTTTTGGGAAGAAGAAGCATATTTTTTTAAAGTTATTTGTAAATAATTTTTATTACATATATTTTTTTCTTGTAATACTATCTTAGGTGTGAACTAGGTTATGTTAGTGTACTGTAATGTTTATCTTATTTATAAGAAATAAATTTTGGTTTATGGATTTTCCTTAACATCAAAATGTTTATTTTTTAAATCAAATTTTACATTATTAAGTTGTACTTTAAACAGATAAATATTGTAATCAAACTATGATTTACTTTTGAAATGGTTGTCAAGTTGTTAACTTGATTATTCACTAGATAATTATTAGTTTTACCCTCAATTAGTTACCACATGATTAAATACTAATTTTGAATTATTTTTCAAAAGACCAGCTTTATTGTCATTTTTGCATCCAAACTTACAGTGCCACAGGAAATGGAAATAGAATAATGTGTGGTTACTACACATGGCATTCATACAGCTTTCTTTAGGTACACAAGACTGATATTGACATACCACTAAGTGGAAAAATGAGATGGTAAAACACTACATGTGAATGTGTACAAAGGGATTTATTTCCAAAGGGTAGCTTTAAATAACATCACATTTTACACTCTTAAACAGACTAATACTTAATCACCTATAATGTTAAATACACTTAAACTTCAACATTAAACATCAGTGTCACTTCCAGCATTTATATAGCAATTTCAGTGACACCTAGCAAACATTTTTTTCCTTATGAAAGAGAAAGAAAAATATTGGCACGTGTAAATCTAACTTTCAGGTGCATTTTTTTTTCTTCTCAAGATATGAGAAGTATTTTGTGAATTGTACATAAGTAACTAACATATTTCAATTGTCTGTAGATTTTAAGTTATCTCTTGTTACAAGAACACATATGGGAAAACATGAATTGTTTAAGTTTATCAGTATTTTCAAACATAGCCAGCTCTGTAGTAGATAGGAAAAAAAATTTGAACACTTGCAAGCTTATACCAAATGCATTCATTTTCAAGGGCTACTTAGGTTGATTGAAAACTGGCTTTTCTAGTAATATATTTCTTTTTACAAGAAACTATACTGTGTCATATTTGGATGGTTATTACTAAGCAAGTTATTGATTGTGAAACATTTTAACAGTTTATGCAAATAGTGTTTCAATTATCTGTTAGGTCATTAATGTACACCAGCTGGATCCTCACTCTGATATCTGGTGTTACGTGAGATTATCAAAACTGAAGTGGATTTTGAAATGAGAATTTGTTACGCGTGCAACAAGTAAAGATATTCTTAAAGCTTGTTTGCATACTCATGAACATATTGCTAGATTTTGTGTGTGCACTTTGAGTCATGTTTCTGTCTAACCAGTTAAAAAGCAACACTGGTATGAACAAACTTACTTTACAGCCAAGTTACTAGATTTAACATTACTGTTTCTGGTTAAGAAAAAAAAAGTGATAACATGAAATGTATGAACATATGTTGTATACTTAACTAATGAAACCTTCTGGTGTTTCTTCCTGGAACCTTCTTCTCTTCTCCCTTATTAAATTGGAAATCACTGAAAGGCTGAAGTGCACCTAACTTCATTAAATTTGTAACTTCTTGAGTTATTTTTGTAAACATTAACTTATGTTTGGACTAATTAAAACATACATATGCATGTTGGACATTTTAGGACATTCAAATTTAACAAGAGGACAAATCAAATACTCAACTATAATTTTTTTTTCTTATTTCTCAGTGTAAAGGCCACAGAAAGAGGTTAGTAAATTGGAAAAAATTCAGCCTGTCAGCTTAAGTATAGTAATTGAGTTTGTGGTACATAATCTGAAGGTTCTTTTCTCTGCAAGTCATAACCTTTCTCATTGACTTACATTATTGAAATGCATTTTGCATTAATATGGTTAAAAGAACTATGATACATTCATTCTAGCTTTATAAAATTTCTGTCTGTGGTAAAAGCTGTACCTGTTGTACACATACACAAGTTATTTGATTATTCTAAACATGTAGGAATTTGTTAAGTGACATAGGTTACTATACTAGAGAATAAAATGTAAGTGTTTTGTAACCATTATTTTCTTACAGTAATTAACCTTATAATATTTTTTATACTACATACTTAAGTAGGAAAGTATTGCAGAAGGATAAGTTTTCACATTATTAGTAAACTTCTAAAATTCAAATTAATAACAGATGTGTTTGTAGGGTTTACTACAATAATTTAGTTGACAAAGCAATATTTAAATTTGCTTTCAGAGCAAAAAGCCATGGGTGTTTTCTATAAAAAAATTACCCATGTTTGTAATTTTATGAATGAAGTTTATGGCAACCTACACTCTGCTTTTCATCTGAAATTCCAGTTCAGAAGAGTTATTTTAAAACAGAAAAATTTTATTGAATAAAAATTTCTGAAACAGATTTTTGTGTATCACATCAGTAATTACTTTGGCTTCAGAATATTCCCAAATTCCAACACATACATACATATAGTGTATGATTGTTACTTTGACAAAGCTATATTTCTTCTATGGAATACTACATATACAGAAAAAGCAATGTTGGGACCCATGTCTGTGCTCAGAGCTCTCAGAGAGTTCACAAATCGTGACCTTATAAACAGTCATGACATATCAAGAACTATAGTTAGCATTCCAACATAGTAACACCACATAGATCTGTTTACCTGTTGAGTGTGTTGTGACCACTGATTTAACTACAGCAGAAAATCTCGCAAATAACATGAACGACACAGTTGAAGCAAGTGTTTTATCGCAAACAACAAGTATCCCACTATGAAACTGATGAAGTGGTACCTACTTCAAAATAACTTACAAGCAGTTTTGTTGTTTTATCTGGAATGTACACATAGTTATAGGTATACAAATGGCACAAGCTAGCACACACTTTTATTTAAGTCAATCCTATTGAAACAAATTCTGTTACTATTTTGGTCAACATATGGATTTAAAAATAAAACCTTTTACCTAATCTGAAGAATGATAGTAATTCTCTTAATCCATGTAATGGTTACTTAAACAGATTACATCTGGTTTGAAATTCTTAAAATATTTTAAACTTGCTATTTTCTCATTAAAACATGATTCAACTAACAAAAGTGAACTTTAAATTCTTGTACATATTTATCTCACCACTTAAACAAAACTGCCTTGAATGACAAAAAATACTATACAGTATTTTTACAGCTTAAAAATCACCGACTAGAATTTTTCTCTTTGAAGAAATAAAAAAATTAAAAATGTGTTATAACAATTTGTACAGCAATACTCATAAAATACTGATAAGAAAGTGTATAACCTGAGCTACAAAAAAATCCTTAAAAAATTGCAGGATTTTGTAAGTATTTTTTACAATTAGTATATTCAATTTCAAAAATAAGCCAAATAGTGAATTGTAATAATTATAACTCGGTGATCTGTTGTTTCAAACTATTTTAATTTATTGAGTATGTTGATATTATCAAGTACGTTTCACAATGTGACCCAATCATGAACGCCTGAAACTACTTACTCAGATTTACTATTTTATCTTGCTTTAAAGATTTAGTTTAAGAATATTTGTGACTAACTTGTATTTAAGAATTTCTTGCTATGTGAAGTGGAGAGGCAGGCCACAATATTATATGTAAGTAGTTAAACAGTATTTCTTATTTTAACTGAGCAAACATAAAAAACTAGCCTCCCATAAGAATAAAAAAAAGAACTTAGGGTGATTTCACCCAAACCATCATTCGAGGATGGACAATGCTTCCAATCTCACAATTCACAGTTCTTGTTTTACCATTTATTACAAAGATTGCTTCATTGGCTGTTGTCACCATATAAGTGCCAAAGATTCCTGCACTGGACATTGGCCGGTTTGTGTTTTTCCATTCTGCTAGCTCTGGTTCCATTGCTCGCCCAATTCCAGTGATCATTTCCACCTTCCCATTTGCAAGGTCGACAAAGAGAATGTCTTCTTTATTGGAAGAGCTGGCATACAGATCATAACTGTGAGTTGTGCGAGAAGGGAAATAAATAATGTCGCCGATTTGCAAAGTTGTTTTCACATCAAAGAGAAACTGCAGGCCTAAAAAGAAATTATAAAATTACACATATGAACTTCAGACTCCTGACAAAAACATTCTGTATTGCATATGAAAGCAGATAGATATCTGATCTAGTAAGTTTTTACATGTATAGGTTGTTCATAGATCTTTTTTTTCATAATAGTGATTCCAAAACATTTATTTTTCCTTTTAATTTAATAGCTTACATTGGCTATTTCATACATGTATATGATTATGGTTTTAACAAAAGGCTTTATTTCACACGTGTATATGATTATGATTTTAAACAAAGGCTTTATTTCACACGTGATTATGGTTTTAATAAAAAGACTATTTTGTATTCGTACGTGTATATGATTACGGTATTAACAAAAGGCTTTATTTCATACATGTATATGATTATGGTTTTAACAAAAGGTTTTATTTCCCAACACTGAATAACATCATTCTGTAAACGTATTTGAAAATACTGAATTTAATTAACATGGTACAGCTTGTTACTAGTAAAGCACACAAGAGAAACAGAGAACAATGTGACAAACATAATAGTTCACTTTGAATCAAAGAGAAGGCCATTTCAGACATACGATGCACAATAACAATATTTTTTTCCAATTTGGGAGGTTAAAATAAATTTCAGTTATTTTAATTGAAAAGAGAGAACAAAAATTTTGACCCACTTTCTACTATGTGGCACAAAACTATCGTTCACTGTCCATAGCTAATAGTGAACACTATTATATTTCAAAGAAACAAAATATACAAAAAATGTAACAGAACAACTGAAAAAGTATGAAGTACATGTGTCTGTGTGTGTGTACTTTTAATATGTATACTTATTAAATAATACAGCTATCTCCCAGTATTTCTTAACAGATAAATATGTATTATTTAATTTGCAGTATGCTACAATACAAAAGATAAATACTTTACAATTTTGAAATCATCAACTTATTTTCATAAAATAAAAGCTTTTTACCTATTTGTGATTAAAATTAAGAAGCAACAGAGTTGTAAGGTTATCAGTAATCAAAATACTTTTAAAAGATCATACACTCTGAAATATTGTAACAGTTGTGAAATCACTTTATTTATGGAGTGTTACTATGTCATTTCATACTTTATCTGATGACTGTGCATCTTGACAGTAGCCCTATAATGTAATTTCCAATGAAAAGGCTTGTGTTGCAAGACTCATGATCAAGGCTCAGTACTATACGTCCTGATTGCTTTCCAAAAATCTATCCAGTGTGTGTAGATATGGTTTCCAGTACAGTTTAAACAAATTGATTACAAAGAAATCCATAGGTGCATCACCAGGATCCCTAATGTATTAATGTGGAATAACAAACTTATTTCATGCTCCAGCTGCTAGAGGTATGCGACTGTTGAACAGATACGTTGTGGAATCAGCTTGTGTAAATGTGACTTATGCCACTTTTTCCAGACAGAAATCCTTTCTAATTATGTTGCATACTGTTGCCTTGTAACAAGGACAGCTTTTTCTAGTGTTTTCTTTGTGCTCATGGATTCTTATTTGTTACAAGCAGCATTTATCATGACCAAGTTATGACTTGTTTCATGTCTATTTCTGGACAATTTTGGTGCTTCTTGCTTTATATGAATTTGTTTTCCAGTGTCATTAAGTACTAGGGATATCCTTGTCTTGAAAATAGAATTTGGAGATGGTTTGAATTGCACAACATTTGAACAAGTTTTTGTCACCATGAAAGCCTGTCAAAATATTGTACATTTATAATAGTTTCTTCCAGTACCCATTCAAACCATCACCAAGATTTATCTTCTAAATGATGAATTCCTCCTCATCAAATTTGAATCCCTGTCTTGGATTTTTATAAATCCATGATCTTAATGCTTTTTTATGATATGAATGTATGGTCACTTTGCATTGGAAAGAACTGTTATATGCCCTTCCCAAATGCAGAGATGCCAACCATTACGATTTGAGCGTAATAATTACGATATTTGTGTGTACATTACGACTATACTATCATACAGACAAATATTATGATTTGTTGCAACTCCCAAATTATTATATATTATATAGGCCTATACAATAAAGTGATAAATTGTTCCCCCAGGGCTTGAAAGGGGTGAAAAGAAAATTTCTAGTGAGATACAAATAAGTTTTGATAATAAATAAAAGACATAGTCCTAATGGCTACTTGCGATAATTATGTTTGTGCTTGAAATAATAAAAAAATATTTGTATCTCCGACGTCTACCAATAGTTTGAGTGTGGTGCTTCTCCACAGTGGGTACCTGGGGGAATCCAGAGTTACGTCATCAGTGCTTGTCAGTCAATTAGCGCTCGTGTAGATGGGTATTTCTCATTTTCTAAGCGGCATAAAAACACCAATGCGATCGTTCACAACATGGGAAAAAAGAGACCTCATTCACTAGATTGTCTTGTTTCTGGCAAATCTAAAAGGCCTAAATCTGTGAATAAAAAATTTAGGAAAGAGTATAGTGCAAAATATCCGGTCATTGCACCAAAAGTCAGTGATAGTCATGTGTTTCGTACAGTTTATCCCATCAATTTTTTCTGTGGCGCATTGCGGGATATACGATTGTTCCAGACATACAAAATCGGCATCTCACCAACAAAAGGTTGAGGCAAAGACAAAAAGGATACAGATAACGACATTTATAGGTAAGAATTCAGAATATGAAACCATAAATGCAGAAGTGATGTTCACGCAATTCGTCATTGCTCGTAATTTACCCCTAGCTGTAGCCGATCATGCAGGACATCTATTCAGAAAAATGTTCCCAGACTCTGATATAGCAAAAAAATATGGCTGTGCTAGAACCAAAACTACAGCCATTGTACAAATGTTGGGTTGTGAAGATGACAAAATGATTTCAAGCATACTTACTAACAATGTTTACAGTTTAGCCACAGATGGATCCACAGACATGGATGACTCAAAACTGTATCCAGTAGTTGTACGATATCTGTACGGGCTCTGTCTACAATCATTATGCTCAGTCATTTGAAATAGTTGGCATCTCTGCAAATGTGATAATTTTTCTGTGGCAATCACACTATCTGCTAAATGCTAAATAATGTCAAAACTTAGTTCTGATAAATATAAATACGTTCTATGAAAATCCTAAATTCTGTTAGTGGCAGTAAAATATTAGTATTAATAATACTAAATCTCCCTAAAGAAATGTTCCCTCTACACTTTCTCCAGTACTAAAATTTTCTGTATAAATATTCATCACTGAGTTGGTATTTGCTGTAGAGTATTTATTTTCAGGATATAAGTATAAATGCAATGGTTAAGACTAGTGTAGGAAGGAGTTAAGTGTTCACAGTTTGTTAGGTGTAATGGGTGCAACGAATGGGTTTTATTTGGGAACTCCAGACTGGTGTGTACTTTTAATGAATCTTGTGATGAAGATATGCAATTTTTTATGTAGAATTTGTAGACTGGAGGAGAAATTGGAAGCTATCATAACTAAAGTAGAGGAAATAGATAAAGAAAAGTGTTGACTGTGAAAAATGGCTGACAAATTCCAGAAAGAGCTTATGCTTTTACATGTAAGGAATAACAATAACTTTCAGGAAGTTAGAGTGCTATTAGAGTGAAAAGTATTGAATTTCGTTCTTATGACCTTATTCTATTTCAACAAATTTCAGCCCTTGGCTTCTGCAGATGATGAACTATTGGAGGGAAGGAAAATAAAAAGGTGAGAGAAGGATACGAACGATAAGAAGATTATAGTTATAAGTGATTTCTATGTGGATAAAGTAGTCTGTAGAGTAAATAGTGAGAAAAGAATCAGGCTATGGTAATCCAGGAGTGTTGATGGAGGATATAACTGACAGAGCAGGAGATACAATAATGGGAACTAGCAGAAATGCAGTTTTTGTGGTGTGTGTAGGGCTAATGATGTAGGGAAGGGTAGGTTGGAAGAGCTAATTAATAAGTACAAAGGGCTGATTAAGGTATTTAAAGAAAATGTCTGTAACTTCATTTTGTCAAGGATACTGCCCAGAATTAACTGTGGGATGGAGTTATAAGTATTTTGCATCTAAGGTCTAGTAGATAAGCTGGTTGGACTTGGGGGATCAGTTCACTGGAAGAAAGAAGCTGTTTGTAATGGGTGGTTTACATTTAAATGGGAGAGGGAATGGCTTGTTTTCTAATGCTGTTAACTCAGTTGTAAGAGAAGATTTAAACTAGAACTAGATAGTGGTGAGGTTAAGAAAAAACAATGTAGAAAAGAATAAGAAGCAGAGAAAAGTTAACCATAATGAGTATAATAGTAGTTACAATAATAGGCTTAATTATTATTATTATTGTAATGCTGGAACCATAAGAAATAAAATAGGTGATTTCAGAGCATTGGTAAGGATGGAGGAGTTTGATATAATGGGAATAACTGAAACATGGTTGAATGTTGATGATTTTGATCACAGAAAGTTTCTTTCAAGTATAAAGTTCAGTCTATTTAATAAAAATAAGAGTATTAAAGAGGGGGAAAGAGTGGATTTATATGTAAAATTGAGGATATCAAAGATAACAGCAAAGAGATTGAATACATTTGGGTTCTATTAGTGGATATAAAGGGAAAAGACTTAGTGGGAATCTGTTACAGACCACCAAATGATTCTCAAGAAATTTGTGAGAAACTTTACAATGAGCTTAAGATTTTAGCTGTTAATGAAGACATAATTATGCATGATTTTAATTTCAAGTATATAGACTGAGAAATGTTAGAGTCAAAGCAGAAGGGAGAAAGGTTTTTGAAACTGATCAGGATGGACTTTTTCCACTAGTTAGCAAAGGAATGTACCATAAACAGTGCTATTTTAGATTTATTGTTGATTTCAAATGTAAAAATAATTGGGAGTTTAAAAATTGAAAAACATCTGTGTGCAAGTGATCATGTTTTGCTGCATATAGAGACAAGGAATAATGAGATTTTGGATATAAATTTCAAAAAAGCAAATTTTGAAGGGATGTGAAAACAATTACCTGTTGTGAATTGGGCAGCTGAGTTATTTGGAGACAGCAATCAGATGTGGAATATTTTTAAAATAAATTTGTAAATATTCAAGTTAAACATATTTCTTATAAAATATAAAAGAGAAACTGCAAGTTAAAAAAACATCTTGGCTTACAAAAATTTAAGAGGTAAAATTAAAGAAAAGCATCATAAATTAAAGAAATTTATGAATGATATGACAGAAGATTTAGAACATTATTAAAGATCAAGAAAATTCGTGAAATAGAAAATAAATACATCAGAAATAATGTATGAGAAATGGTTGGTTGAAATGTAAAAATTAACAGTAATGACTTCTTTAACTCTTTCACAACAGGCTCAGTGTGATATACACGAGTTAAATATTTATACTATAACTTAATATGTACCTTCCCAAAATTTGGACTTTTAGAATTTAACTGAAGATTGCAAGCTTCTTTCTTGGCATTCATAGTCTAATACACTGAGACAAAGGTAAAAATACACAAAGCTTTTGGAAAGTAACCTTCCAACTATGAATCTACATAAGGAAGAAATGAACTGTTGAATAGATTTACTGCAACATGCACCGACTCACCTGAGGCATCAGATGTTTTTATTGAGCAAAAGTTTATCAAATATTAAACATTCTTGAACGTGATAAGTCATGTTCGTTAAGTAAATAAACATAAGTAAAAAAGGCTTGTACATTTTTTAATTTCAGCAGTGTACATACCTTCCTCCAATACCTCTTGTGCAACAATTATGACACTGGAATTGGTCTTTTCTAGAGTCACAACATAACGAGAGTCTGGAGAAATGTGAGGTTGGCCAAACAAATTTGTCTTGTGGGACACAACAGTATCAGTGAGATAGTCCAAGACAAGTTGTCCTGTTGGTCGTTGAGTGACAGGCTCAATACACTCCAATATAACATATCCACCTCAATGAAAAATAAAAAAGTAGTAACTATATAGTTGGAGAAAGTTTAAAATATATACTGAATAAATATAAATAGAATTTAATAGGTAGCCTCAATGCTCTACGAGTCTCTTTTTATTACAAGTATCACCTAGAATGTAAAATGCAAAGAAGTTTATTTTACAATTACACATGTTGAGATGTTTTTTTAATGTTTTGCATAATTTGAAGCATTAAAACCTTTAGCTTTAATTTAGGCAAAAGTTGTAGATGAAACCACATAACAGAACAAATTAATTATTTTCACCTTTAAATTAAAAATGAAGCTGTGATATGGTATGTAAGTAATAGCATAGGAGTATATTTTTATCTCAATATTACATATTCTTTCAATAATATGTCAACAACAACAGTACTCTTCACTTTCATTTTTAAATGAAAACATTAGTATTTGTAATTTACATGTTGTTTAAACACTTTTTGTAATTATGTAAAAAATGTTTGGTCAAATTAACTAGTGGGAATCATTTCTAACCAATTCTTCGTTCTGTTATTGTCATACACAAGAAACCTGTCGTTTGTTAGGAAATTATTTCAGTTTTTATATACTTGTAATTTTGCTAATGTATTTTGAGTAACTCAGTTATTTCTTCATATTCTTCTTTAATAAGCTAAAACACTGCCAGTAAAAGACCACACTGTCTTAGATTATGCACTGGACAATACAGCTGACGGCTTCATCTATATTTTAATGTGTGTCTGTGTATGGGCATTGTTATGACTATAGTGAACTTTTCTCGAGGTTAAAAACCTTGAATAGACCTACCATTACAATGAGAATGTCGACTGGGCCTAAGTATTCGGTATAGAAATATTTTACATATACAAGTGATGAAAAAAATAACTGAGATGTAGCTACTGCAAAAGTGCACAACAATTCTCTCTTTACAATTTTACCACATCACCAAAGCATCTGGGAATATATCACCCCTGTTTTTGGAATTTATATTTTAACATTAATAATACACAGTAATATTAGCTTTTAATTTAGCTAACTTTTTATTTGCAGTACATTTTTATTGGAACAATTTTCAGGTGGTGTATGATTAAACACCTAGTAAATCATCCCCTCCCCCCAAAAAAATCCATAACATTGTCTATACCCCTCCAAGTTAATCCTACAACAGAGATAGTGAAACTATGACCTCCTTTCTCATTAGCATATTTATTTCCTAAATCTTTACACTTCCATGAAACTAATAATATGTTACTACAACTTGTGAGGCTTCAACATCCATGTTATCTTCCAGATTGCTAAACTAATTTCTTTAAGTATTATATCTGATTATTGTAGTCATTATGCATTTGATAAAACACAAATAGAAGAAAATGCCCCACTAGATGGTCTGTAAATATATTCTCCTGTAATGTAGCATGAATTTCTTAAATTTTATATTCTAATTAGCAGAATTAATTTTTCTACTCACCAATAGCAGCAAAAGCTGCACTGCTGGGTGCACAGTTGTAGGGAGTAAGATCCACAGTTTTCACATACTTCATTCCTTGCAAGTGCATCTTGTACATGCCCCGTTGGTTAGTGTGTACAACAAATCCATACTTCCACGGATGTCGGAGATCTTGAGTTTGAGGGATGAACATTTCACTCACCTGCATTAGAAGTGTTCAGTTCATATTTAATTACTTTAGCCTTTCAACAAAATATTCAAAAAACATTTAGGATAAAGTATTTTGATACTAGTCCATGTTAAAACACTAACATTTCATGTTTATTAAATGACCAAAAATGATGGATTTAGCAACTGATTACAAAATAAAAAGAAAATGTTTGTCTTAATATGATTCTCTTACAAATTTAATTAAAGTTAAAATAACAATAAATTGAAAGTGACACTCGATCTATTTAAAGGAAATCACAACTAACTATAATTTCGATGAAGGACAATGTAATTTTTATATTATACTATTTTCACAAAATGCATCTAGCTGATTACTACATAGTTATGATTACATCAGTCTAAACTTACCAAGTCAAAGTGTCCATCCACAGGTTCAGGATGGACAGTGTGATGTTTTCTCTTCTGACTGGCATCACGAATGATTTGGATTGTTTTCGCTCCCAGATCCTCTTTGCTACGCCAGCAAGTTAACCAGACTTGATCAAGGTGAGGAACATAATGAAGGTCCACAGGATACTTGTCTGTGACAACAACCTGATGCAAATTAGAAAGAGTAGGAAATTTTAATAATAATAAGTGCATTACACCTTCTGGTTAGTGACCAGTAGCAGAGCATCATAGTAGATGGTTTTCAATAGTTGTTTTATTTAATACTTGTAAAATTTACATTGTTGGTAGTTGAAATTTTGAACATAAAAAATAGCAACTTTAAGAATATAAGCACATATTCTGTTTCAGTGATAATGATGACAGTTGTATTTTGCTCAGATGAAACGAAATAAAGGATAATCTGTTTGAATTTTCCAAAACGTTACATGAGGGTTATCTGCACCAGCTGTCCCTGATTTAGTATCAAAAGACTAGAGGAAGTAGCTAGTGATTACCACTTAATAGTGAGATTGATTATCACATTATAATATCCCTATGGCTGATAGGATGAGTATGTTTGGTGGAATGTGATTTGAGAGTCAAGTGCCTTAACCATCTGTCTGTATCAGACCAAATAAGATGGACATTCCAGGTTTATGTATCAAAAACTATTATTAAAAATTGCATCATTTTCCAAAACAAATTAGTTATCAGGTAAGTACATATCATTTAGTATGCTGGAGTATATTTATACTGTGGGACTTGTAACTTGTAATAAATATGGATTTTGAGTGTTGCCTTTAGAATAATGCACAATTTAACAATTATGAACCAATTAAAAATATTTAATACATTAAAAAACAACTTACATCTACAACAACCATCTGAACCCTTGAAATGATTAGAACTCTATCCTTTATTGGTTGTGAAACATATACGTAGCGGTCAGCCACGTTGATGGCATTTCCCCACGAGCAGTTAATGCCTCTGTCACCACACACGTATTCCTGTGTACCAGGAATAATATCTGTACTTTGTATTTGGTGATAAAGCCGGCAGTTATCTGGGTCATATACGGATACTCCCCAGTCATGGAAAGTAAAGAAACGTCTTTCTTCAGAAGGAGCAGCTGAAAAAGACAAATATCTGTTTAATACCTCATCAACTCTGAAATAATATGGCACAAAGTAATTTATATCAGTTAAAACTCATTTCAACATCTTTCAAAGCAGTATCTGATGAAATGAACTATACAAACAGAATAAATATTGAAAGGTAAAAGTTACTGTTTACTAAGTACATCAGGTGATTTGGAAGCTACCCATATGTAAAGTAATTTTCATTCACTTTATTAATTTTGGAATTTTACTTTATTTTGTCAGATAGCCTATTGTGCAGCCTTATGTACTGTGTCCATCTCAAGTACAAGAAACCTTATTTTTAGCAATTAAACCCTCAGACTAACTGCTAAGCCATTAGGTGGCTTACAAAATATATGTAGAAAACTGTGGAAAGAAGTGCTATTTAGCAAAACATTTTCCTACAATTCTATAAAATAACAATAACCATAAACAGATAAAAGCTCTGGATTCATTGAATTGTTAAAATAATGAATACTTATAATGCCTTTCATAATGCTTCAGTTAATTTGTGAATGAATTTTAATTTACCACTGACATAATAAGCCCAAGGGGCCTGGTTCCATCACCTTTAAAACTTCTTCTATAAGCAAAAATTATGATTTCCTAGACACATTTTATTAAGAATGTATTCACATCTTCAATTAAAAAGATAAGAATATTTCTTAAGGTTAATTTTTTTCTTATATTTGTTCCATTCATTTTATGATAGCTGCTAGAAAATCATCTCTAAATGAAACAATTATCCAGCCATATAGATGGTATATTGCGTGCATATTGACTATTAAGGTATATTCATCCTTAATCACTTCTTTTTAGTCAACTCAAACTCAGTGAGCCTCATAACTATGGGTTACTATTAACTTTGTAACACTTAGTTTTAGTTAAATAGATCATAATAACCAGTAATAACGTGAAATAGTTCATCTGTAATATAATATTTACATAATCAGTTTACTCAAAACAAAGCTTTATGTTACTGGACAGACCATTATTTTTACCTATGAACTGCATCACAGAAAGTTTTTGTCCAATTTTGTGTAATCCATTGAAGAAACAAAACAAAAATTTAAATCAAACACTAAATCAATCCAGCAATAATTATGTCATAGGTTGAATAACAAAGCTCTATTTTCTTGCATGGGAGAGATAAAACTACTAACAATTAGATGACATGAATTGGTTTCCAATGTAATGAATTGATCTAATATAGTATCCCAGACATCTTGTTGAATCTGTACACATGAGCAACTGCCTTATGAACAAGAAATAGCAAAGTTAAGGACTAGGACTAATCATATAATTTTAGTTTAGAACCAAAGATTGGAATACAATTCTACCCTTGATCACACATACATGATTAACAAAATAAAAAAGAATGTAGGGTTAAGAACCTACAACACTTTTTTTTTCCTGCACCCTAAACCTCACACCATTTTCACATTTATAAACTTTGTTTATAACAGTTATCATAATTAGTGAAAGTGACTGATCATATAAATTAAGGTCTGTTAAAAATAACTTTCAAGCAACCTTAGTTTCATACAATTATTTCATGCCAGTATACTGTCTTAATTAAGAACGTATCAGATAAATATTTGTATCATAACAATATGAAGAAAATCTGAATGAACACTAATCAAGCCTAAATTTCAATTAATCACAATCTTTCATCATATAGTTTGTTTTGCATATTTTAACACTAGCTAGCTACTAAATCTGCTAAAACATGTTTTATTATATTTGACAGACAAATGTGTTTGTATAACAAACTGCACTTTCATATTTAACCACTAATTATAATTTATATGTATCATATCATACCAGTTCAATGTTTATTTTCAAAATTTTAAGGCTTACTGATTCCTGTATATTTATTACTGCATAGAAATAATTTAAAGAAACTTTATAACGTATTCTACTTGTAGAATCTAAGAATAAGAGGTTTGGTGTAACTTAGTGATCAGTGAGTCATGCTGAGAGTTAGAAGGTCCAGAGTTTAAGCCACAGCAACAGTGATGGTGGAAGGCACATGCAAACTAAGCAACTGTTTAGAATCCCAAACAGCTCTAATTGAAGGATGTTTTTTCTTACTATTTCCATCAGGACTTTGAATTTAGCCTGTTGCAGTCATTTGAAGGAAAAAGAATCTTTTCAATAAAAACAGCCCAAAATTATATCAATCAGTAACAGTCAGATGTTTAAAAAAAACAGTTGCAACAAGACATTCTCAGACAAATACATGTGCAAAGTACATGCATTGACTGGTTAGTAATTACAGTAAATGCAAAGTGTACAAGATTTGAGAAAAACGCTAGTGTACCAATATTGATGTTTAAATGTTTAACAAGTTTTAGGATAATTTGTGTTGATAAATAATTTTTATTTGTGGAAATAATAATCAACTGTAATTTCTTAAGTGGCAAATGGCCACAACATATTCCTGTGTAGGGTTCACAATGGATAAGCACCACCTTTGCAAAACACCATTAAACATACTCTGCACTTTCAGCTGTAGATGCTTTATAAGAGTAACAGTTAATCCTGTTATATGGTTCAATACTAGTAGGTACTACTGACTGACTGTCTTCCCTCTGGTTAGTAGTTCAAAACTGGAAACAGCTATACTGAAATCCTAAAATCTCTGACATTCCCATATTTAATTATTAACTGAATGTGCACTGTGTTGGTCCATTGCACTGCAGAAGTAGCATTGTCTATACCTCCAAATTTATGAAATATATTATCTTCATGAAATGATGCAGGTTGTTAATAAACAATACAAGTCTATTTTGCACAGAAAATAAATTTGTGTTAATAAATTTTTGTACTAAAAACATGTCTGCAAAACAATGAAGTTAACCTGACTCAGGCTCTGACAAGTGAGAGTGTGATGTGATATTCCTGTAAAGAATAATAACACTTTTCCATTGCAGAGTTTGAACATTACCTTTGAATAACCTCTACAGCCTTCTAAAAAGGTTTTCATTGTCCTTGTATATTGTGTCCAGAAGTGTTACAAAAGCAGCAATGAAATGTTACATAAAAAAGTTGATAACTCTGGCATCAAATTCATAATACCAAGTTGAATGACTCTGTACAAGGTTGAGGCATGCACACCAGTCTATATATAGGCAATTAGTAAATGTATAAATTATATCATAATTTTACTTATGTATAACTTACTTGGCGTAGGATGATCCTGAACAACCAGTGAGCTTATGTCTCTCATGGATCCAGCTGGGTTGGAGGCTACACACATGTATGCCCCAGTATCACTATAGGTTATTTTGCCAACCATGAGTGCAGTCCCATTACCTAAAGAATTGTGAAAATGATCATTCACTTAATTACACACAACAGTACCCTCAACAGAATACAAACATATTAACCGGTTTCTCAATTAGATAAGAAATTCTGTTGCTCAGTCTTAGCACTTACACAAGAAAAACATATGAAATACCTAAGCAGCATAAATCTTACAGTATCTTCTTTTACTCTTTACATGGATATATTATCATTGTCATCTTTAGTGGCTTATAGCATAGGTGGTTACCTAAGTCTCATTATTAACTTTTTCTACAACTAAATTCACATTGCTAACTTGTTTTTATCCTACATTTCACATGCTAATTATATAAAAAATGTTATTAATTAATAATTAGACTTATATGATCATAAAGGCCACAAACCATAACAAGAACTGATATCTGATCACTACAACCTTACCTTAAATACAGATAGATTACTGTAAGTATATTCTAACAATATTCCAATATTTGTTACATAGGAATAAAGCTTATAATTTGTTATATTTATTGGTTATGAAACTGAAACCTGCCTCATGAAGTTTTTAGATTTGTGTTTATCCTGTTCAAAGTTTAGTATAATATTTAATGTACATGATGAACTTAGTGACATCTATGTATTACATGAAAATTTAGATTACAAAACAATTACAGAAATACTCTCTGTATCTTGCTCTGTGTTTCTGAGATAAAATATGTTTATTAAAAGCTGGATATTGACGCCTGAGAAAAATTACTGAGAATTGTAACAATTAATAATGAAGTTTATATCTTGAATACAGTCCAATTGAGTCTTCTGGTTATTTTTAATGTTTATTTATCTCCCATTTATTTATAATTGAAATATTTCAAAAACTATTCTTAAGAGTATAAATATTGCATATAACTTTGTATGCATGCATTTGTTTTATGTTTCAAAAACTACCCCATTAACAACATGCTTTTGAAACCTATACCAATGGTAAGAACAAAAAATTAACTATCTCACAAAACTTACCCACAACAGTATACTTGTTAACTCTCACTCTCAACTCATCATCATTTTTCAGCCATGAGACATTTGGTGTGGGTACACCAGTTACATGACATTCCATTTCAGCCAACTCTCCAGGAGCTCTAGACTGAAGTTTTGGGATGACATGGACCTCAGGTAGAGCTGTGTGTGTGTGAGAGGGAGAATTGTGGATTAATAAATAATATTCAATAATTGAACATTGGTATCTGATTAAGCTGTATTAAACACTGTGTTATTGTGTTTGCTTATGCCTTTCATTATAAGGTTAGTAGTATGTTCTCTATGAAAATGGATTTATAATGACTCAATAAAAAACACAGATATTTTATCTAGACCTAAGTTCTTCTTTTTCACTCTCCAGTCTTTTTCAAAGTGACTTAAAATCAAACTCTTAGTTATTGATTAAGTACTTTTTTGAAGTTTCCAATAAAAAAAAAAAAAGACACATTTTACTGATGGATGTTAAACTATTTAATTTTTGGGCCCTTAGCTAAGTATGTTGTAGCAACATAAGTTACTACTGAATAAGGAAACAAAGTGTTGCTAGCACTTATGCCAGTGGCAGCATTTTATAACCTATAGGAATTCTAACTAATAATTTTGTTTGGTGAGCAAATTTCAGTGTTCTTTAAAGATCTCCATTATAAAACAACCAGTATTAATATGTAGAAATCAACATGAAAAAAAGTACATATTTGAAAATCATATAGTGTTAAAACCTAAGCATAACACGTAAAAATTAAAACAAAAACAATGCTTCAAATTTTAGTAATGAAGTATTTTTATTTAATTTTTCTAGTTCACATTCGTGTATATCAAGACCAGAAGTAAATGACCTTGTTGCACCAAAATGTTCTTTTTATTTAATCAGACACTTAACATTTTACTTTACAACTACTTCAGGATTTTTCACCAAAATACAAACCAAAGCTTCAAATTGTTTAAATAATAAATTCTGTTTGAATCTATAATGTGCATTTGTAGGGCATGCTTTTAATATATTAAGTAGTACAGCTTACTGTTGAAATAATTAATTGTTGCTTGTAGTAAACAAAGGTTTTATTAAGGTTACAGTGTCAAAAAAACAGAAAGATAGGTTCAAAAATAAAATAATTCAAATGATAGACATCATCTTGTGTCCTGATTAATCTGTGGTCATAGTTGTTTGAAGAGAAGAGCTGCTTTGAATTTTCTATCAGTTTACATGGTGACTTTTGTAAGGATTTATATGGAGAATGGAAGTTTAGTCAGGTGTTACTTGTCTATAATAATAAATTACTTTACAGTACCAAAATGCAGTTGCACATCATTTTTTAACAAGTAACACCTGACTGAAACTACCATTCTCCATATAAATCCTTAGAAAAGTCACCATGTAAACTGACAGAAAATTCAAAGTAGCTCTTATCGTCAAACAACTATTACCACAGATGAATAGGAACAAAGCACTGTGCCAATGATTTTAATTATTTTATTTTTGAAACTCTCTTTCTGTAATTTCACTCTGTATCTTTGACAGAACTTTTGTTTACTACAAATAACAGTTAATTATTTTAAAAGCATACTGTATAAATGCTTCTTATGGATTCAAATAGAATTTATTATTTAAACAATTTGAAGCTTTGGACTCTCAGTTTTGGTCTGTGTTTTGGTGAATGATCCTGAAGAAGCTGTAAAATGAAACCTTGAGTGTCTAATTAAATATAAACGGCATTTTAGTATCAGAAGGTTGTTTATTTGCAGTATTAATAAAATATTTTTAGATGTATTCAAAAGTCCATAAAATCAGTTTAATGATATTTTCAATTACTGAACTTATAAAGATGCCATTGTACAGTTTGCAGCCATAAAAAGGCACAAACCAGTAGTTCATCAAAACGACCAGCTTTTGTTAAGAATTTCAGTCATACATTGAAAGTATTCATGTGAGATGAGCCTCAACAACAAGAAAAAAATTCAATATCAAATCAAATAGAATATAAAAGTACTTTGGAAATTAGAATTTGATGGTAGACAAATCAAAAGAGAACACATTATTTCACCAGGTTTTTGAAGTATTATGTGTTACACAAAAGAAGGCAGAAAAAAAAATTTAAACAATAGGACAAGTGTACTCAAAAATCACTTTTACTACACACTCAAAGCAACTGAATTTAATGTTACTGTAAATAACAGAAAGAAATGCTCTTGTCAGTTAGTATCACAACACAATATCATTTACAATTTAACTTGAAAAAAAAGAAAAATATGTAGGTATTTAAATATTAATATAACCTGTTGTGATACTTTTTTCAATTAATTACTTACTATGAACATGAAGGATATGGGTCTGATAAACATCTCTGTTCCTCTGAGCATGACAAGTATAATTTCCTCCATGTACAAGTTGAACATTGGTCAAGTAGAGGGACCCATCGACAAAAACCTATGGATTTTATTCAATTATTTTCTAAGTTACACAGTATTTTTAAAGAAGTGGCTGAATGGTTAAACCAAAATTAAATTTTAGTTTTACAGAACTGAAAATTAATATGTATTAATAAAACCTCTTAAAACAATAACACTGGGTCCAAACAGATGAAACTGCATTCTTTATTCATGCATAGTAAAAAGATACATGATTTTAATCACAAATATTGTTAAAATATGTGCATCAAATTTTCTGTTATTGTATAGAAAAGAATAAATTAATAACATAATTTATTGTATGGATTAAATATAAAGAACGTGTTCAATGTAAAAAAAAAAACCTGAATCACTTGAAAGATATATGAAACAGGTGGATATGGTAAATTAAGAACTGATCATAGCATTTGAATAAAAATTACCTAACAGCAAAAAAATATGTTATGATGACCCCACAGTTATTTAAGCTGAACATAAATGTTTTGTACAATTATTTTACAGTGAGTTTAAATCCATAGACATTACATGAATAAAAAAAATATTTCTTATTTGATACATAAAACAGATTCAAAGATTTAGTAACTTGCCTGGGTGAACCACATATAAGTATGATATGGAAAACTAATGAAAAATATGCATATATATTTGTTAAATGTCTTAAATTAACATAATTGCAAAGAAAAACATCAAAACTAAAAAAATGGAGAAAAGAAAACCTAAATTTTTAACATAATGTTCTTTCTTAAGCTACTTATGTAACCATTAGGTTTTGTAATTATAAATCTACTTAAAAATTATCACTATCAGAGCATAATTTGAAAATTACTTTATTTATGAACAAGTGTAAGCTACCTACACTACAGTAAGTTGACAAACAATGATTGATAAGCATAATGAAAATTATTATGTAGAGAGCAATCTAAATATTCTAACAGATGATAAACCAATGTTCTGCTATCATATGTGGTATACTCTCTATATAAAATAGTTTTTATTATTATATATTTAAAAATGGCTGGTATGGGTAGAGAAAGCACTAATAAAGGAGCAAACAACGTTTCAACCTTCTTCGGTCATTTGTTCAACTCCTCTGTTAATGTTTTCTCTACCTATACCAGCCGTTTTTAAACATATAATTTTCTCTACAAGTGGGTTTTCTCCTCATCATGAATTTTTATTATGTTTAAATATAATTATTTGTTTATTTACTTTTGCATTATTAGCATAATATGTTTCCTCATACAAGTAACTATATATATCAGAAATAAGCAAAACTAAGACAGTCACAATTCTGTATAACAGACTGATCAGAAATTTGCAACTTCACAAATCAGAACACAAGAAAATCATCTCTTTAAGAAATAAACTTTGTTTAGGCTTAAGCAGCAAAATATTTGCTATAAGATAAGATGTATATAAAATAACTATTTTGCAACACCCAAAGCATTACCTGTCATTATTGACTAAGTCAAAAGTTAAGAAAGTGTAAAAAAGTACCTTTATTTCTTCTTCATTCAAAATTGATAGATCCAGATCATTCCTCCGCCACACAATAGGTGGGGGTGGGGTTCCACTGACATCACATTTGATCTCCACATTATCTCCAACAGAAGCCATCACATGATTAATCTCTAAAGATTTATCCAAAGATACAACAGATACACCTAATACAGAAAAGAAACAACATCCAGCATCTCCTGTTTCAATTTGTAAAATTAATTTCTGTTTTGTTCTTCTTCTTCTCCTTTTTTTTTACAAGTAATTTCTGGTTTTGAACTAAATCTAAAATGAAAAATAAAACATTTAACAGATTGGAAATGAAAATAAATGAAATATTATATGGTAAAATTCAGTCGAGCACAGTCTGTTCTAGTTGTCATATGTTTCCACCACGGTGTTATTGTGTTTCCTTTTGCATATTTTCCATTGGCCTTATAAATCACAAGGAAGCTCATTCAACCAACACGAAATTGACAAATGTACAAAGAGGTGAATTAATGAAATGTTATTACACCATAGGATGCAATGCTGAGGTACACCTTAGGCAATACCACAGAGTGAATAATTTCCAAAGAGGGCCTTGTTTCAGTGCTATTACGTACACGTTTTTAGAAAAAATATGAAATGACAGGTTGCACTTGTGATAAGCTACACACTTGCAGACTACTGAAATTTACTAAAATTATTACTGAGTAGAACAGCACAACACAAGTGAAAGTTAGTGCAGCAGTGCACATTATATCTGCTGATGATTAGATCTGCCAATTTCAGCTTTTTGTGGAGATCTTCAATTGATTTATTCCCTTATAAGTTGCATCGTGTTCAAGCACTGAAAGAGGTGTATATAACACAACATTTGATTTGTGTCATGCATTTTGTGAAGATGGAAGTCAATGATCAATGGGGTGGCAACATCTTATGGACTGATGAACCATACTTCACCCTTTTTGGAAATATAAATATATACAACTGTATTATCTAATAAAAAAATAACCCATATGTAACATTTCCTACACATGATGCAAGATGGTGTAGTATGGTTTCACAGTTGACTTTGTTATTGGAATGTACATTTTGAAGAACCATCACTATATATATACTGCAAACCTGCACAATCAATGCTACATGGTACCACACAATGCTCCCAACCAAGGTGACTTCCATACTTCGGTAAGCAATGAAATGTGACAGACTCTGTGATTTCATCCAGGATAGTGTCCTCCTGCATATTAATGAATTATATCTTGTGAAAGTACTTTTAAGACAGGATCATTTCTTGTTACCTTGCTTGCGAGTGGCCATCTCACCCACTGTACCTATGATATCAGGCAATTTCTGGCTGTGGGGTTGCCTGAAATTGTGTGTAGCAAGGGAAGACTTGCATAATTTCAAAAATTTTGCAATTTTTCAAGAAGTGGCCATCATAACAGATGGAATGTGCATTGTTGTAATATCCACTATCGCATGGATGAAACGCATTCTGAATGCTGGACGAGCACAGTTTGAACAGTTGCTGTAACTGAGAAGATGTTAGACTATAATAGTGTTGCTGGTGGCAAAATTTGACATCTGTGGCATTTCCATCCACAAGATGCTTCTAAATACCTCTTTATAATTCCACCTTCCTATGCTATAATGTTTATGGTTTACTGTATCCTGAATTGTGAAAACTTCTTTATAATCACCCTGTACAAGCACAAACAGTTGGAATATTAACTTTTCTTCATTACTTAATACCTCAGAAGTTATTCAAGACTGACTGAAGATCAAACTTACACCATAAGAAAAAGAAGTAAATGAAATAAAGTTATAAAAAATCAACCAACTCTTTCCAAAAGTAAACTAGTAGTCGTAACTGTATTAGTTTAAACCTAAAGTATTATTTATAAACAATCTACAGACTGTCATACAAATTTGTTTAAATGTATAAAATAGTGTCTCTCATATAACCATACAATTAATTTAGGTATGTCATATATATATTATCTTTATTAAATTAGGAATGTATTTTGATTTTTTTTTTTCAGAGTTATAATATTGATAATCAAATTCATTTTCCAAAGTTTTTCAAGCAACAAAGGTTAGTACCTTTTATTGTTTCAAGAAAAACTCATATTAAAGTTTTTTAAAGAAAAAAATACTCAATACTATTTTATAACCTGAAAAAATTAAAAAAATATTCACCGTAACAACACAACAAAACAATTTGTTTAATAGTAGAAATGAGTTTTGAAAAATTAATGAGAGATCAAAAAGTCTGATAAAGGGCACCAACTGTGTAATATTTTTGATCAATATAACTCACAAGAGAGACATTAAAAAGTAAAACCATCAATCACATATATTATTCTTACTTTTGTTTAGTGTAAGCTGAAGCTTATTACTAGGCATTTCTATTGAATAAAATAAAATAACGACTTTAACCTTCAGACCGTATCATTACTGGCTCATTATTTCACTCTTAGAGCTTTGTCAGGAACCATTAATAAGTTAAAAGTTTGGTAACCTTGATTAGTGAACTTGCAAGTTATCAATAACTCCTAACAAAGCTGTAATAGCAAAATATTGAGCTAATAAAGATACAGTCTGGAGGTATAGGTCATTAGTTTTCTTAAATCAGTAGAAATGTCAATCACATGTAATTTTTACAAATACTATGTAACATAGTATTTTCTGCAAAAAACAAACTATTTACTTCACCCATTAATTTGGTTATCTACAAAACACTCCATAACAATGTGTGCAATACAGTATAAATCATTGTCCTTCTGAAACAGGTATGAGTCAGTTCTATAAATTTTCATAAAGGATGGCAATGCTGGGTTGTTTAAGATGTCCTGATTACCTTCAGTAGTCAAACTGCCTTTGGAAACAAATAACAGGACTAGCTCATACTAGTGAAACATGCTCACAGAGCCACTGAATCCCTTGAAAGTTGATTCAAAATAATTTATTTGGTAACGTTCTTTTGGTTGCTACCAAATCCATACACATGCATCTAATCAAAAACAGATGGTTCATCATTCCACTGGATTAACTTCATCAGTTCAAGACCCAATATTCATGCTCAATCCATGAAGCTCATTGTCACTGTTTGTTTGTCAGAATTATCACTAACTTATGAGTTGTGATATGGCCATAAAAATGCATATTACATATATTCCTACATACTTTACTTGTACAGACTATGGTACCAGTTACTTAAAGAAACACATGTGCCAGTATCTTTGCTCTTTACTGTGTTTTTCTTAGGTTTACTTTTGTAGGTCAATTTCATGCCCAGGAACTTGCCATGGTGTAATCACAATGGGTGCAGTGATACTGCACATACTGAGGATTGGAGATATTTATTTGGAACTGACAAACTTATCTGTTCCATAGTATCCAGTCACCATTGCTTTTGAGGGTTCACACAGTTCAAGGTGATATTATACTGTGAAAAAAATCTTAGACACATGAAACAGCTTCTATACCTGCTGCTAGGATAGCGTGTTTTTGGAAAGCAAAGATGTTACAAATTCTCTTGTTTTCCTTAATAACATGGGTGGACATTCACATTTGTCCAAATAGTACATAAATACTATAATAATAATTAATACACTGACTAAGTTATAAAAGCCCAAGCTTTTATATATAGTTCCAGATTCAAATCCTGCAAAAACTGTCACCACTAGAAAGAAAACAAAATGCTGCAAAAGAAGGATTACAAAGCAGAAAAACCTCACACAACTTACTGTATAACTTACTAAAGGCAAGATAAAATTCATTGATGTTGAGTTTGCCATCTTCATTAGGATCATCAAAAAGTAACATATCAGCCAATATACACGCAGTAGAGAGGCGACCAAGGTGGTCTCTTTCACCAGCTTGCCACAGTTCCTCAGCCTCTAGTAATCCATTGTTGTTCTGATCATAGTGTGAAAACATAATACTGACAAGATATTCATTTCCTGTGTAAAATAATAAGGTATTAGATTTTATTCAACTTAAAAACTTTAAATAACTAGACTTGAATCTAAAAATGTGAAACGTTTAGGCAAAGAGGAAAGAGTATATAAATATTTTCAAAACAATAGTGAAATTCATACAGAAACACCTTAAACTTATACCATACTTTAATGAATCGATATTAATCCATTAGAGAATTCACTATCATCGGTTATTCTTTTGAATTAAAAGAGAAAATCAAATACTTTAGGGTAAGAATGACATAAACTTAGTTTTTAACAATATTTGCGCTATTCTTCCAAGGCATGGCCAGGTGGGTTAAGGCGTTCGACTCGTAATCTGAGGGTCGCGGGTTCGAATCCCCGTGGCACCAAATATGCTGCCCTTTCAGCCGTAGGCGCGTTATAATGTTACACTCAATCCCACTATTCGTTGGTAAAAGAGTAGCCCAAGAGTTGGCGGTGGGTGGTGATGACTAGCTGCCTTCCCTCTAGTCTTACACTGCTAAATTATGGACGGTTAGCGCAGATAGCCCTCGTGTAGCTTTAGCGCAAAATTAACAAAAAAAAAACAACACTATTCTTCCGACTTATAAAACATAAAAAAGTCTTTCCTCGACAATTTTAAGACATTTTAAGAATTGTGATAAATTGATTAAATTAAAGGAAGATCTGGTAACATGAAAATTAAAGTTTTCTTTACAGATAAAATAAGTAATATGTTTTGCTTTTTTGTTTCGCTAGATTTACTCACCATCGTCAGACGGAAACTGAACGATCGAACGAAACCGATACATGTTGCAATATCAAGAGCGATTTTACATCTATAGGCAACAAAGCAAATCAAACACAACTATTAACTGGTGAGTATAATTAAAATAAATATAATTTTACACCTGAATACTGGTTGACGTCAAAACCCGACATTAAACTTTTTAATAAAAAAGAGCTTCTTTGATTTTTCTTCTCTTTATATTATTTTCTCTGTTTTAACAACCGGATAAACAAACGAGTGCTTATTTTACGTCATATGCTTCAAGTACTGAAGTGATCTGATAATTACACAATAGACCATAACTTATGTGATATTTTAAAGAAAAACTGATTATTCTGATAAGTTCAAAAGATAATATGAGGTTTGACAAGACATTTATTGCAAAGTAAATCTGAACTATGTGAGTTTGGTTGGCTTTGTTAAAAACAAAAAGACTGGACACAAATACAAATACAATAAACAATATTTATTGAAACACGAACACAGTGTGTGTTTATTTCATTCTGCACAAAAAACGGCCGTCTGAATCTAGACGGCTTACCCTCTTTCGAGACTGTCTAGTTTGCAGTTTGATTTTAGAATGTTAAAACATCACGTTATATAGCAAAAACGGTAACATCATGTTTCCCCAGAGTAGCTTGCCCCAACAACCAGACTGGTTATTTACATTTAAAAATAAAGGACACTGTAATGGAATGGTTAAGCGGAGAAAACATTTTATAAAGGAAAGCCACAACAGGATATCTCTTGTGTCCATCGTGGAAAAACGTAAGGATGTAAAGTTACCGTTGTTCCACAAGGAGGAAACAGTTGTTCAAACACAAAATACAAGTTTACAACCAACCATTTCGCGAATGGAAAAAGTATTATCCTAGGTAGCTAAACAAAACAATTGGTATCTAGAGTAAAACTGACTTTCCAACTTTCTTAACTAACGTGACACTTAGAAACTGCTAAAATGTTTGAATAACTCAATTTTTAATAAATATATATATATATTTTAAATAACAAGATAGAAAACGCATAGTATGCCTACATATTACAATTATATAAATAAAACCATTTCTTAGGATGAAGATTCTTTACTAATTATACAACGTTTAAAAAAATGTTTCGTCGCAAAACCGTTAACTGAAATATGTAACTTGTATTATGATAATTAATTTCAGAATCACCACTACCAGTAGCACAGCGGTATTTCTGCGCATTTACACCGCTAGAAACCGGGTTTCGATATCCATGGTGGGCAGAAGACATATATCCCATTGTTCATCTTTGCGTTTAATTTCAATCAGTTTCAAAATACACGATTTAATTAAAATAAGTCTTACCTGATTTTTTGTTGTTCATCAGTTCTGCATTGTTAAACAGTAAAAGATTTTCTTTCATAAAGTCGTACTCTTCTTGGGTACACTCCCTAGGAGTTGTCTCAGGCTCAGGCTTTGGAGTTGTTGTGAGTGTCCCCAGTTCTGGTTTTGGTAGGTTAGTCCATAATACAGGTGTATCAGTTCTCTTTCCCTCTGTCGTGGTTCCAGTGAACTTGTGATCTTCTGTTGATGTTTCTTGTGACCCTACTAAACAGTAAGAACACGCACTGCTATAAATCTGTAAATTTTGCACTACTCTCCAGTCCCATCATTTCACTTAGTCTTAACATAACATATGAATAATAAGGAGTCGTTGGATGCGTCAAAGCTGACCATGTATACCTCTCTTTTATAACTAATTTTTCTATGAAATTACCGATTCATCAATCAAACTCTTGTAAAGTGCTAGCCTTCACTAGTACTAACAACAACTTCCACAGGCCAGTTACCTTATTAGAAAAATAAAACTGAAACCTAATTCTGTCTTTTAGAAATTTTAAACCTGCATCTTCTCGTCCTTTATCTTCAGAATACAGAAAAAAAATCAATTTCACGGATAATATTGACGAGTTCGATAATATCACCTCTTACCCTTCCTTTTTTAAGAGAAAATAAGTCAAGAGATTATAGCCCATCCCCATGAAGTAGCCCTTCTATCCCTAGAGTCACCACAATATCTTTACTTTGAACTATTCAATAAGTCAATAACCTTTCTTAAGTAAAGATGTCAAAACTGTACACACAGTATTCCAATTTAGATCTAATTAGTGATTTGTATGGTGAGATAAATTACCTCTTTTGACTAGTACTCAATACGTGCGTATAAATATGCCCTAATATTCAACTGACTTTACCATTAGCAAAAGAACACTACTTTGATGGCTTAAGTGACTTATCGCCCTTATGTCAAGAATTGAGTGGGTTTTAATTTATATTAAACATTTCACTGACTACAAAGGAAAGAGAAAGGAAATATAATTCCTAAAGACATAGTGTATTGACTGTTTTCAATTATTATTAACTTAAATTATGAATTAGATGAATAGCGTATGATCTTCTCACACTTTCTAAAAAGGCTGTATGAGTTTTTTGACAACTTTTTATGGGCCATTTCAGTAAATGCTTTTTGAAAATCAAAGTACATCAACTTCACAAGCATTCAGTCATCCATATAACAAGTATCATCCTCAAAAAATAACTATCAGGTTAGTTAGACAAGTTTCTCTTTGATAAACCCAAGTTGGCTTATTTTAAGAGACCAGAATTTTTTTCTTTCTACGTAAATAAGACTAACTAGTCTACAGTTGTCAAAGCATTTATTATCACCCTCTTTAAAAGTAGAAGTAACGTTTGCAACTCTCCAACCTTACTATCTACTAAATATTGAATAAACATATCTGTAGTAACTTGTGCATCAGTTAATATTTTACTAGAATTTAAAAATTCATAACGTTAATATATACATTTGCACTCTAGCTTTTACTACAAGAAACTTAAGGAAAACATAAAAACACATTTAAAAATGCATCGTCACTCTCTCTCACAAACACAGAAAAATAAAAACTATGCTCGAGGCAAAAAGGCATACAGCGATTACAATACCTCCTAACACAAATAAATAAACCTCTGAACTACTACCCTTCCCTCGTATGAACACTCGTTACTCCTAAATAACAACAACTAACGCAATGTAACTTTTAAACTATTAAAATTAAAAAAAAACTCTAATAAGTGCAAGCGATCTGGCACATTCCTCAATTTTTCTGATCGACACAGTTTTGATGGGCCCGGCATGGCCTGGTGGGTTAAGGCGCTCGACTCGTAATCCGAGGATCGCAGGTTCGAATCCCCATCGCACCAAACATGCTCGCACTTTCAGCCGTGGGGGCGTTATAATGTGACAGTCAATCTCCCTTTTCGTTAGTAAAAGAGTAGCCCAAGAGTTGGCGGTGGGTGGTGATGACTTTTCTCTAGCCTTACACTGCAAAATTAGGGACGGCTAACGCAGGTAGCCCTTGAGTAGCTTTGCGCGAAATTCAAAACACAAACAATTTTAACGCATAATCTGAGGACACCGGGGTATCGTCTTTATCTCAATTCAGAAAATCTGAACAAGACTTAAGGTGTTTTGTCATCAGCATTTTGACTGAGGAAATCCTGGACGTTGAGTGTGGGGTTATTTGGTAAGTAAAAGGAATGAAGACAATCTTGACAGAAACTTTCACTTGTCATTTTATGCAGTTTGTCTTTGAGGAACTGAATTGCCCTTTTAGTGAACCACTTAGATACTGGATGATATGGTGGGTTGACGATCCCATTCTATCCGTAAAATACTCAAAAAAATTGTAAAAAATCGACACATTGCTCATCATTATTACTTTTTGTATACCACACGTGGCAAAATCCATCTTTTTTTAATATACATCAATTATGACCAAAACATTTTTACCCTGAGTTCTGCAAAACGTGGATGTAACTGAACCCTTGAGGGTGTTTATCACTTTCAAAAATATAATGGATTACATTTTCTGACCTTTATTATTACATTCATATAATTATTCTAGAATTAATTTCTCTGGCCTAACGGTAGAATCAAACCTTGTGTATCTTATAAAAACAGCCCAGAGGGTAAACAAAAAGCTTGTCTCTGGCCTGAACCAATCTGTGAGTGAATTGGGCCAATTGTAAAATAGGATTATTCAGTCCATGTGTATGGAACTATAAACTTACAATTTAGTTGATCGCTCTGCGATATCAGACATGGTGGAAGAGGTCAATATTGTACCTGACTGTCCCAGATCCACCCAAAGGACCTAAATACCAATAATTAGAAACAGCGAACGAGGATAAATATCTTGTCCTTGTTGTCAATTAAGGTAGCAACTTAAACCTCCACTAATATGTTATTATAATATGTAAATTCAGGAATGATAATAAATGTGCCCACACTGCTTTAACTGCAATAAACTTTGTTTTTTTAATTTCGCGCAAAGCTACTCTAGAGCTATTTACGCTAGCCGTCCATAATTTAGCAGTGTAAGACGAGAGGAAATGAAGCTAGTCATCGCCACCCACCGTCAGCTCTTGGGCTACTCTTTTATCAACGATTAGTGGGATTGACCGTCACATTATAATGTCCACACGGCTGAAAGGGCGAGCATGTTTGGTGCGACTGGGATTCGAACCCGGGACCCTCGGATTACGAGTGGAACGCCTCAACACACTTGGCCATGCCGGGCCAATAAACTTTTAAGGAAATCATAAGAACTAGAATAACGATATATTGTCATACATGCAAGAAAACAAAAACAACTATGTTTGAAGCAAAAAGGCGCACAACACCTACAATGCCTTGAATATCTAAAATACAATAAATTTAAACAGACTCAGGTATAAAAGTTCTGATTTTTGACATCTTAAGTTTAAGCCCCAGAAAAATTCTTAGTCTTTAATTACCTTTAACATCTCAGTCTTTCAACTTAACACGAAGGGATTATTATTTACATGATTCATATCAGTTTAATATTTTCAACAGAATATCCTGGGTTAGGAATATTTCTAATATATTCTCTTGTAAGAACAGAAGTGATAATTTAAAAGTTCTATCATCTCATAGTCATTTCAACAAAAACCTTACCATCAGCAAATTTAAGGGCTTAAATTTAAGCATTTAACTTACCTTTAAGTCATAAGGACATAAAATGATAACCATAAAAGAAAATCAATGAAAAAAGCGATTAGGAATTGGACTGCAGTATTTCATTACGCTATTTGTACAGACTTTGTCTATGAAACAAATACATGCGTGATTTTTATGCTGTAAATATAAACCTTTATTGTTACAATGATTTGATGCCTGTTTTCTGCACTATGTTTCACTCTTTAAAATTTATATGATGTGTCAGTGTTAATGATAACATTGACGAATATGTTCGAATTTCCGAAAAACATTTGTATTTAATACAGCAAAGCCAACCTATTTTTAAATAACTTCCTAACTATTTAAATACAATTTGTTTGTTTGTTTTTGAATTTCGCGCAAAGCTACACGAGGGTTATCTGGGCTACCCGTCCCTAATTTAGCAGTGTAAGATTAGAGGAAAGGCAGCTAGTCATCACCACCCACCGCCAACTCTCGAGCTACTCTTTTACCAACGGATAGTGGGATTGCCCATCACATTTGATAAAGCACCTCCGGCTGAAATGGCAAGCATGTTTCGTGTGACGGGGATTTGTACCCCGCGACCCTCAAATTAAGAGTCGAGTGCCTTAACCACCTGGAGTTGTTTTTGAATTTCGCGCAAAGCTACACAAGAGTTATCTGGGCTAGCCGTCCCTAATTTAGCAGTGTAAGACTAAAGGGTTTGTTTGTTTTGAAATTCGCACAAAGCTACTCGAGGGCTATCTATGCTAGCCGTCCCTAATTTAGTAGTGTAAGACTAGAGGGAAGGCAGCTAGTCATCACCACCCCCCGCCAACTCTTGGACTACTCTTTTACCAACAGATAGCGGGATTGACTATAACATTTGATAACGCCCCTACGGCTGAAAGGGCGAGCATGTTTAGTTTGACGGGGATTCGAACCAGGATTACTAGTCGAGCGCCTTAACCACCCGACCATGCCGGGCCTAATACAATTTAACGTTTGTATTAGGCTAACACTAATTGTTATGAAGTATTTAATTAGTTCTACAACGACTGTATAAAACAGATTTTGGTATCATTTTATTTTTAATGACAGAACGGATTAACAATTTCAACGTAACTCCAATGTTTTCCTTAGTTTACTTTAAAATATTATCAATGTTGATTAAATTACAGTATTTACCGTTAAAACTGCGTATTGAATAGGAATATCGTTATAAACGTAGGTCAAACTATATAGCAAAATTACATTCCATATCTGTTTTATTTAAATTCAGTGATTTAACAATTGGAAGTAATTATAATAGAATAGTAATCGAATGTTGTTTTGCATTGCTACGAACGCAATCTGTATGGGGGTAATACTGACAACTTTGATCTAGAATTGTCTGACGTCGTGTAAATTAGATTGCAAATTTTCGCTGTATCGAGAAAAACCCATAAAAACCATCAAGACACAACTATGTATTCCTGCTATAAGAAACCAGTTGCTTGTAGTTTGTGAGAGTCGGCGTTTCGATCAACAGGATTCCTTTTAATATTTAACCGTGAATGAGTTTAAATACACAACCCATTAGTGAAAACCTCTCATCAGGTATTTGTAAGGAAATTTAAAACTATGCTAGCTTCGTTTTATATACATATTAAGATATGAATTCAATAAATCAAAGCTACTTGTAACGTTCTCTACGCTTTTCAATACGCAATAGTTATTTAAGTAAAAACCTGAGACAGTCTATTCAACCAATGACAAAGCCAAGGCCAAGCACGTGCTCAACCAATTCCTTAAATGGCGATCATAAATTCTCGACCTATTAAGGAACTATAGCGCAAATAAAAAACAAGATTTTTGCAGCAGAGGTGTTGTTTGTTTCTAGTTAAACGCAAAGCTACACAATGGGCTATCCGTGCTGTGCCTACCGCGGGTATCAAAAACCCAGATTTTTAGCGTTGTAATGTTTGCAGACATACTACTGTGCCACTGGAGGTCTGAAGTGTAAAGAAAGGAAGAAGTAATAAAATAATTCGCATACTGTTTTGTTTGTAAGACAATGCTTCCTATGAATAGAACATGTGACCTGGCTAGTTATTAATAAAGTACTATTGTTTGCAGGGGCGTAGATTTTTACACCCGATGGGAGGGGATGATTTTTGCAGCCACTTATGTGGACTGTTCAATTTGCAAATTGGTAATCTCTGATTATGTGAACCTGAAAGCTGTAAACATGCAGTCACAGAGTAATCTTGTTGCCACGATACTTGCATGTATAATTAGGCCTACTGACTGATACTTACGAACTATCGCTTAGATCAAAAAGCTTAGAAGCACGCCTATATTAAAGATGTACATTTCGGCTACTGAGAAAGCCAACATCTAGGACTAATTATGTAATTCGATTAGTAAGAACACGAGAATCACAAGAACAAACACATAATTTGTAAGCCTGTGATACAATAAAACAATTCGTGCTAGATTACGCTACGGGTTTTGTTGCAAGTGGACAGGGCGAAATTCTAGAACGACATAAAGTTCTGTGACTCGGGCAAGTTTTAAATATACAAACACAAAGGGACCAGCCTTAAATACTATCTGAAATGAGAGCGTCCCCTGGTGATGACTTGGTAACTTTAAATTTACGCTACAGGATTCAATAATTGCCATTCATCCCTAAGCTCTTTCAGAGTTAAAATGGAACTACTAGGAGTAAGTTAAAGTCGGAACGAAGTAAAATGGTGAAACGATTGTGATTTATTCACCAGTAAATACACTTTACTAGATAACTGTACAATTATATCAACAGTTTTTGTTTTAGGCATCATATTCAAATCCTCTAAATCTGATATAAAACTTTATAAAATGAATTTATTTACATAAATAAACACGTTTTGAAATCACTGTCAGTTCTCTGTCTCGAGTAATAATAATTAATTATATTTTATAGTCCCAGTTAAATGAAAATTGGAAGTCTCCTTGCTTAGTATTTAGTGCTTGTAGAAGTACTCATGACTAACATTAAACATTAGAGACATGTATCACACTTTTCAAAGATACTTTTGGTTTACACAAATAGTTAAGAACCGTGCGATAAACAACCCATCATTGACCTTATATGTTGTTATTTTAACTTAACGATACAAGATGGCAGCACTACAACGTTTCAAAAACACTCGCTAAAAAACGTGTTCAAAAATAGCTTTATTGGTATCTATTGTTAAGATATTGTGTAATGAAGTAGATATACTCTTTAGTTGTTTGCACAATTACCCTTTCTCTTCAAACATCCTCTCTTACGATCGATTCGGATGGTCTTCCCAGCTAGGCAGGCTGCCCGATGAAGCTCACAGTGACTGGTGTAGAAATTACCGTCCGTTCCGCAAACCGGCTTCCTGTGATGTTTGCAATAAAGCTGACAAATGCAAACAGCTTGACCTGCTTCGTTCACGTCACACTGTCGACCTTTTCCACATATCATAGCATCACACGGGCCTTTAGATAAAAAGAAAATATATGTTCATGTAGTTTTAAAACGTAATCACATACATTCCTGAAGATAAATACAGGAAAAGCTAATTTGTTTAAAAGGCACAGTGTACAGCTGGAAAATGTCCAACAGACAATGCGCTTGGTGATCTGATAATAAGATAACGTTTCGATCCCCTAATCTTCGTCAGGATTAGATAATTTTGAAGTGTTAGAAAATAAATGCGGGGAAAATTACCTTTGTTTCTCTCAGGTTATACATCAATTTAAAATTGAAATAAATTGAAACAAATATCTGATTCAAAATAAATTAAAAACAACCATGCACGTTGTACGTTTATTTTAGTACCTACATTTGTTTCATTAATTTTATTTTCTTCAAGTGACGTATATTGTTGACTGTGTATTGCGCAAGTCTCGCCCGTTCTCGAACTTTCTAAAACGTTTAGAGTGTAAAAATCAACAATATTTGTTTATGAAAACGCGCTAAATCATTTTTTTTATTCTAGAAACTCATATGATTGGTATATAAAAATCGACGCGCCGAAAGACAAAGAGAATATTATTGGACAGCTACGGTTATAAGCCTAGAAAGCTATAATTGTAATTAACGTTTGCTAATCGGAAAACTACAGAATTTGACCAGAAATATTATAGGTTTCAAACATTACAAACTGTTCAACAACTTATTCGATAAGAAGTGAATTTCTAGCCGTTGTTAGGCTAGTCTAAAAAGACGTCGTTAGCTTAAGCGAGGCGTAACAGTATGAAGTCAGAAGTAATTTGCTCGTCTTGGACTTGGACCATTCAGTTCTAGACCGGATATAAGACTCAGCATATCTTGTAAGTTTGTATGGATTTTGTTTGTTTATTAAAATATATTTGTGTTAATAAAAGGAAATTTCAATCTTATTGGCAAATAACATAAATATTAACATGTAATAAACTATTAAGCTCAAATTAAAATTTCAGTTATTTAAGATAGTAATGCGTAATGCAGAGATGCCAACTATTTCAAATGACTGAGCGTAATGATTGTAGACAGAGCCCTTTATCATTTGCGGCTACTAGGCCTGACCAATGTCTCTAAGCTGTTTATTGTTATATTATTATTATAACTATTATTATTTATTACTGCTATAGATTTCTCATTTATGACTGTGTTTTGTGTATTTAATAAATAAATTTAAAAAAATTCTTTTGAAATTATGTCTTTTATTTAGTTCAAAGTAACAAACATACTTGTAAAACAACATTGAACATGCACAAACAGTAAGCAGAAAAAGCCTTTGTGTAAGGACTAGTTTATATCATGTTTATGACTTATTGTAATAGTTTTGCAGCTGTTGTCGCCTTTGCTTTCATGAGAATGTCTCTGGATGGTTGGGAGTTACAACAACGTCCATTTGATTGCATACACATCTTGTGTGTTATAATACTGCTCAAAACTGAGGTGCTCAAGTTTGGTCTGAACTTGCTTTTGTTTTTAGTCACTAAAGTACATATCCTTTCACTATCAGCATTAGAATGCAAGATTGTAAGAATTCCAAGCATAACCCTACACAGAATGTCCTACTTCTGGTTGCCATTTCCATCCTTAACTGTAGACAGCTGAACCCAAAACTTGTCAACATTCAACTGAAGGACATTTCTGAGAAAGTATTAATTTGATAGTTCAAATATTGCCCTTCAAACATGTCAACAGTGTCGTGCCCATGTGTATTGACAAGGACAGGATACCTGTCTGTGAAGAAGCGTAGAGAACAGAAATCTTTGCTGACTTGGATCAGCAATCTCTGCGTGAATCAGAAGTTCATCATTTAGAGGGAAATGTTTCATCATGTAATTTGTAGCTGCAATATAGTATTTCTTGACACTGGTGTAGAAGCTGGTCAGGTCCAGGTCCTTTTCATATTTAACAATGTATTCCTTGGCAGCATTTCCAACAGAAACTGCCTTATCAGATTTGTGTAAGGATTCATTGTTGTAGTCAAGTTCAGTGATGTTGCCTTCAAGATATTCTGACTTGATGTATCTGACAAGTATATTTTTAACTTGTGCAATCAGAGTTCTATGCATAATATGTATGCAAGGTTCTTCTCTTTGCAATATCAAATTGGCTTGCCCAAAAAGAGGAATTGCAGACTGAAGAAAAAGACAAAATAACAAGTTCATTTTGTTGTCCAAAAAAACTGTTAACTTATCTAGCTTGCTCTGCACATAACTTTTCTTGATTATTTCCTTGCTAGCTTTCGTTTTCTTCTTCTTTTTTTTTCATTGATTGTCTCTTCTTTAGTTCAAGGTCAGACTGCCTAAACATATATTGAGTTATATCAAATGTTTGTTTGCCTGCTTTTGGAGACTGTTGTCTTCTGTCCCTGTATGGATGAGAGGATATCTTGAGTGTGTCCCTGTGTGGTTGGGAGGGTGTCTTGACTGTTAAAGTCTTGCTGCCTGATTGAGCTGCACGTTTAGATCCTTTTGAATCTAGTTTTTCCTTTTCACAGTGAAAATACTTCTTCAATGGCTTCCACATGTCCAATATTCTGTTGAGGCACACCCCAAGTGATAGCCATCTTGTGTTAACAAGTTGTAGAATTTGTCTTGTTTCTTTGTCATACAATCCTTGAAACTCTTTGAAATGTTCTTCTATGCTAGCACTTTTGTCCAGAAAATAGTAGATATCTATCAATATATGAGAAACTGGGCAGGACAGTTCTCTGGAAGCTTTCTGGGCAGCAATATTCATGATGTGACAGGCACAGCCCATGAAGTAAATCCTAGGCTGTCGTCTTGAGATGTGTCTCATCACACCTTTACCTATACCAGACATAACTAAGGCATTGTCTGAAAAAAAACTAAGACAGTTTTCCAATGGAATTTTCCTCTTTGTCAGTTCGCGGTCCAAAAGCTTGAAAATATTCTCTCCCGTTGAAGCTTCTTTCCATTCCACCATTGTCAAAAGAGAACAAACATTTTTCCAAGCAAAGTTACAAGATATCGTACAACCACTGGGTACAGTTTTGAGTCATCCATCTGTGGCTAAACTGTAAACATTGTTAGTAAGTATGCTTGAAATCATTTTGTCATCTTCACAACCCAACATTTGTACAATGGTTGTAGTTTTGGTTCTAGCACAGCCATATTTTTTTGCTATATCAGAGTCTGGGAACATTTTTCTGAATAGATGTCCTGCATGATCGGCTACAGCTAGGGGTAAATTACGAGCAATGACGAACTGCGTGAACATCACTTCTGCATTTATGGTTTCATATTCTGAATTCTTACTCATAAATGTCGTTAATTGCATCCTTTTTGTCTTCGCCTCAGCCTTTTGTTGGTGAGATGCTGATTTTGTATGTCTGGAACAATTGTTTATCCCTCCAAGTGCCACAGAAATATCGATGTGACAAACTGTACAAAATGCATGACTGTCACTGACTTTTCATGCAATGACTGGATATTTTGCACTATACTCTTTCTTAAATTTTTGATTCACAGTTTTAGGCCTTTTAGATTTGCCAGAAACAAGACAATCTAGTGAATGAGGCCTCTTTTTTTCCAACTTGTGAACGATTGCATTGGTGTTTTTATGCCGCTTAGAAAATGAGAAATACCTATCTACACGAGCGCTAATTGGCTGACAAGCACTGATGACGTAACTATGGATTTCCCCAAGTACCCACTGTGGAGAAGCACCACACTCAAACTATTGGTAGACGTCGGAGATACTAATATTTTTTATTATTTCAAGCACAAACATAATTATCGCAAGTAGCGATTAGGACTATGTCTTTTATTTATGCCAAGCGCGTAATGCGCGCGACTCGTAATCCGAGGGTCGCGGGTTCGCGCCCGCGTCGCGCTAAACATGCTCGCCCTCCCAGCCGTGGGGGCGTTATAATGTGACGGTCAATCCCACTATTCGTTGGTAAAAGAGTAGCCCAAGAGTTGGCGGTGGGTGGTGATGACTAGCTGCCTTCCCTCTAGTCTTACACAGCTAAATTAGGGACGGCTAGCACAGATAGCCCTCGAGTAGCTTTGTGCGAAATTCCAAAAAAACAAAACAAAAAAACAAAAAACTTTTATTTATTGTCAAAACTTATTTGTATCTCACTAGAAATTTTCTTTTCACCCCTTTCAAGCCCTGGGGAACAATTATCACTTTATTGTATAGGCCTATATAATATATAACAATTTGGGAGTTGCAATAAGTCGTAATATTTGTCTGTATGAGCGTATAGTCGTAATGTATACACAAAAATCGTAATTATTAAGCTCAAATCGTAAGGGTTAGAATCTCTGCATTTGGGAAGGGCATATAACAGTTCTTTCCAATGCAAAGTGACCATACATTCATATCATAAAAAAGCATTAAGATCATGGATTTATAAAAATCCAAGACAGGGATTCAAATTTGATGAGGAGGAATTCATCTTTTAGAAGATAAATCTTGGTGATGGTTTGAATGGGTACTGGAAGAAACTATTATAAATGTACAATATTTTGACAGGCTTTCATGGTGACAAAAACTTGTTCAAATGTTGTGCAATTCAAACCATCTCCAAATTCTATTTTCAAGACAAGGATATCCCTAGTACTTAATGACACTGGAAAACAAATTCATATAAAGCAAGAAGCACCAAAATTGTCCAGAAATAGACATGAAACAAGTCATAACTTGGTCATGATAAATGCTGCTTGTAACAAATAAGAATCCATGAGCACAAAGAAAACACTAGAAAAAGCTGTCCTTGTTACAAGGCAACAGTATGCAACATAATTAGAAAGGATTTCTGTCTGGAAAAGTGACATAAGTCACATTTACGCAAGTTGCTTCCACAACGTATCTGTTCAACAGTCACATACCTCTAGCAGCTGGAGCATGAAATAAGTTTGTTATTCCACATTAATACATTAGGTAATGATTACGCTCATATCGTAATGGTTGGCATCTCTGGTAATGTACATAACGTAATAAATCAGAAACTCGTCCCACCTAAATTATGATACGTAACAATAACTTCATGTATATAAATATACACATCTATTGTGTTTAGGAGATCTTAAAACCGTTATTAGTTTCTTGCAATACGGATGGGCTCTTTGAGGCATTTGTTTGTGTTTATGTCCCTAAGAACTTGTGTTTGTCCTCTATATGTATATAAGTAAAATATGAATAGAAACAGAACATTTAATTTCATTAATTCACTTTACTTCATTACCTGTTTTCAATTAAGAACTTTCAGCACATTTTCCTGTAATTACACGTTTTTACCGTGCTTATCATAACAGCTTTCCTATCTGCAACAGAAGTATTATGAGTAGATACTTGAATGCCATAACATGAGTTATTAATATAAACACAAATACATAGAAACCCAAGTTGATTCTACTGCAACACAGAATTGAGAATAAACTGACAAAGTTTTCACTTTCGTTTACAAATTTGAATGAAATTATCGCATGTTGTAATACGTTGTCTACGTCGAAAAAAAAATATTTAATATTTACTTGAAACGTGGTGACGAGACATCTAAAAATATCTAGAGAGAATAAAGGCATTGGACACTCACTCATACATAACCACAAATCAAATTACTAATCTTGGTATGTGTAAAATGGTTCAGTAGGCCTAAGTGGAAATAATTTAGTATTTGTTTTAGTGAATCTTCTTCAGTTCGTTAATAGTTTCATGGCTTCTTCAGTAAAGTTAATTCTCTTATGAAACTAACGATGGATGTATGATTAAGATATAAAAAAAATTAAAAACCTAACAAAAATATTCTAATGTTAAGGTTTATTTGTTAAGTGTGAAGCACAAAGATACAGAATAGGTGTCTGTGTCCTGTCCACCGCGGATACTGAAACCTGATTGTCAGCGTTACCACTGAGCTGTCAGGAACAAGTTACAAAGAAAAAGCAATTGTTATTCACAGAGAAAAAGAAACCTGTGTTGTTTTTGTCTTTTCACTACAGTTGTCTGGCAAGTATTGTTTTTATTCATTATATTCCATTTTTGTTTTACCTCAAATTCACTTTCATTTACACCAGTTGAGTTTTTTTTAAACTGAAATATAAAGTACGATATTTTCATAAGTACGTTTAAACTAATTATTGTGTTATTAGTATATTAACTGATAAACTTAAAGTACAAGCAGCTAATTAAATAATGTATTTTATTATTGAGGCAGGTTTAACACCTGTTCTTTTTAATTTTCACAATTTTCTTACGCATGGACACAGCGTGTTTACTAATTGATGTTCATATATTAAAAACCCACAAAAAAATCTAGCGACAACGACGATAGTCTAGAGCCAAGAGATTGCGTAAACAAAATGCAAGATAACTTAAGAGTGAAAAGTTAATAAAACAGTATGTTTTCGGTAGATTTTTTTCTAAGCCAATCAGAGGTCGTTCTGTTCCCAGTTGCATTAAACGGCAAAGTTTCATCTAGTAACACGCGGGAGTTTCCAAGCAAACAATACATTAGGGTTCACGATCTTGCGTAATGATTTTAAGCACGCATTGTAAATGATAAATCATGTGCCACAAGCGTCAACCTTGGAGAATCACGCGAGGCTTCCCCATGATAGATCTTGGAACTATATTTTGTTTCTCGGGGATGAAAAGAAATTGCCAGAAATGAAGGCTTTGCCAGTAAACTTACATTCGGGAGGATGGGAATTTAAAGTTTTCTGATACGTTCATATAAAAGGAAAAAATATTCCGGCTCAAGTTCCATAAATCATGTTTTTTACCTCCAGTTCACCTGATGCCTCACATACATTTAAGAATGGGCAACCATGGGAAAAAATATATTCTGTTGGGCTTACATGTTTGCATTGGTACGAAAACTGTAATTTTAAACGAAGAAAGATATATTGTTAGAACATTATCCTGAAAATAAAAAAAAAAAAACAAAAACAAGAACAAAGAATAATCCAAACTCGTTAGACGTTTTAGTTTTCCAAAGAATTTCTAATGTTCTACGTCTGTTTTTCATAGCTTCATTATATTGCCACATTATTATGTAAATAAAACTCATCAGTAATGTCTTACTTAAGCTATAAGTTTGTCGCTGTTTAGCTCTGTTTATATATTGTGAATTGGCACAACTATATAGTAGGTAAAGGATGGAGCTTATCGTAATTTATACATGTGATTTTTTCAAATGTTTGTAAGTTTAGCATATCGACGTAAAGCTTTCAACAGAATTTAAAAAAATTACAAAGCTGAATAAAAACAACTAGAACAACAAAAAACATTAAACATGTTTTTGAAATAAATATAAGTTATGATCTGGGCGGTCTCAGCAGATAGCCCCATGTGGCTTTGCTATAAGAAAACACACACACATGATCTAGGCATGATAGTTAAAAAATGTTGTGTGGAATTGTTCTATATTTCTCAAATAGGAGATACTTTAGCAGATTTCTGTGTAAATAAGGAACGACTTTTTTTTAATAACATTACGATTTTATTAATTCAGTTTTGAAACGTAATCAAAATAAAATTATTGGAATAATATTTGACTTTACTTAGATAACTTTGCAATGAATATTTTTTAGTGAACCAGAAACAATAACAGTTACTGATAGGTTTGTCATAACCGCTTACAGTTCTCGTAAGTGTATCGCAAAGAAAAGCAGATCGAAATAAATCCATTTATTTTGTTTGCAGGCGCTCACAACGTTAGCGATAAGGAAGTTTGCTGGTTGCATTTGAAAGTCTTTTGCTGTGAACTAAAAAAATCTTAAACGGTTGTTAAATAATTGTAAAACGTTTATATAAAATAAAAAAAAAACAAATACTTTCAGCGACAATATAGTTGAAATTGTTTACTATAACTTTTATAAAAACACAAAGCTCCAAATAGGCTGTTAAAATTTTTATTGAAGGGTCCATTTCCTTAAAATACGGAATTGTGGTTTCACAGCCAAAATATAAATCATTTATATTTGAATGATAATAGGTGTGAATTTCTATAAGCGCCATCTGTAAAATTTCCATGAATAAACCTAGTACTTTGTATGTATATTAGAGATATTACAATGTAAGCACTATGCTATAATGATAATAATGAAGTCTCATTTATTTTCTCTCATAAAAATTATAACTTATCTGTACTGAATAATTATGGTAATATCATGGCTACAGTTCACATAATGTTATGACAATGTTCTTGGTTTGAAAGACAGATTTGATTTACCTTTAAATGTATCGAATTTTTAAACATTATGTTTATTCTTTTTTAAGCATAAAAAAGAAGAAATTAAAGATGAGAACGAGAATAAACGAGTATTAAAAATTTAGCTAAGGTTAAAAAATCATTCGTTTTTCCTTTCTCCTTCAGCGCAAAATCATTTTTTATTTCTGCTTTATTGATATAAATTATTATTCGACAGATTTTACGTCATGGAAAAGGTATGTTGTTGTTTTTTGGCAAATTTCGCGCAAAGCCACCAGGGGGCTGTCAGATGTAGCCGTCTCTGACTTCGAATTGAGCAATCTAATCGAATAATGAAGCTTGACACCCATGCCTCTAAAGAGTGGAGCGCTATTTGTTACGGTGGTAGGGGTTGCAAACCTGGGATTTATAGTTCGGCATGTTTATCACTGAAGGAATAATTTTCTCCTTTTCCTAGGAACTTTTTTCTCAACTGTAATATTGACTCTACCTTACATGCAGTAGTAATAACTAAAGGGACACTCAGTTGCGGCATACTTCCGCCATGCAATATTAATCATATTCAGCCATTAAAAAAATAAAAAATGTGTTCGTATGTGCGTTTTTATCACGTTATTCTTGACAGAACAATGAGGATAATATTCTACATAGGTCCACCAAGCATTATCAAAATTCGATTATTTTTGACTGAGTTATAGGGCAAAAATTGTATGAAAAATTTGTCCCCATGTTAACAGATATTTTTATTCCTGACCTTTCCGTGACCTTGACCCTCTAAAACTAAGTATTTCTAAATTGGATCATAGTTCAAACGTATGCCAACTTTCGTCCAAATCTTTATAACCGTTTTCAAGAAACCTTACTGACAAAGACACACGCCCGGCATGGCCAGGTGGTTAAGGCGCTCGACTCGTAATCTGAGGGTCGGGAGTTCGAATCCCCGTCGCACCAAACATGCTTCCACTTTTAGACGTGAGGGCGTTATAATGTGACGATAAATTCCACTATTCGTTGGTAAAAGAGTAGCCCAATAAGTGGCGGTGGGTGGTGATGGCTAGTTGCCTTCCCTCTGGTCTTACATCGCAAAATTACGGATGGCTAGTGCAGATAGCCCTCGTGTAGCTTTGCGCAAAATTAAAAAAACAACAACACACGCAGGGGTTAAAACGTAACGTCGTCACTTAAAAGGCACTAAACCTCCTTCATATAAATCGTAAAAGTTCATTTCAGTGTCTGGATTTTATTAACATATTTCACTGTAAAATATTCTACACTTCTCTTGTCATCTTGAACCTCATAATTTTACTAATATTTAATAATCAACAAAGTTTGCGAAGTTATTTTGCATTCTTGGAACGAAATTAAAAAGTGAAGTAAAAACAAAACTCTGCAAAACAGTTTCATTTTGGAATATTTTTCGAATCAGGAAACTCAGCAGGAATGCCAATCACGTGTTAGTGGATTATTAAACAAAATATCTGGACCCGTAGAAGCTGTACTCTTTGTATGTCATCGTCCAGTTAGTTTCCCACTATGGTAGAATCGATCGATGCAGACTGTCCTTTGCTGAGTTAGTGCGAAATGTCACCCTAGAGGAGACATGCATCTATGCACATAGCGACATTGTGACGACCACGAAGCCCTTTTTGGTTATAACCTCATACAAGTGTATGATAACCTAAACAATGAAACAAAAATTTATAATGTAATTCAAACATTACGCAGTAGGTTGGATCAACAGAAGTAAAACCGATGTCATTTTGGATTAAAGCTTTTTTGATTCTCGTTAAGGGCAAAGTTACACAGTGCACTTGCTGTGCCATGGCCACCGAAGGTATCGAAATTCGATTTTAGTGTTACAAATACTTAGGCGTATCGCTGAGCCACCGGAGGGGGGGGCTTGAATAAAAGCATAACAATTCACACGTCGTTCTGCACATAATACAATACGAATATACGTTTTTTGTTCTTAGAATAAGCTGAAATACCCGTCAACAGATGGGAAATGTTGACCTTAATCAAAACAATTTAAATTTAATAACAATCATATACTTCGAAGAAATAACTTGAATATAAACTTTACCTCAGAGTTTTAAAATTATAACAAATATCCTTCATAAACAACACTTGCAATTTCTTTTCCATCTACGAACAAATAAATATTTTGAGATGATCCCCACCCTTGAACATTACATCTCATTGACTACAGGAAGATCATGGTTGTTTGAGAAACAATCCAACAACTTTCATACTTTGACTTTGAATCCCTTTAGAATATTAAACACTATCTAAAAATTCAACTTGCCAAGAAATGTTTGAGACTGACTCAATAGGCTGGGAGTACTTCACCAACAGCTTTACAAAATAGAAATAAAGTTTGATTTTGATCCCTTACGACATTACCCACAGTTCATTGTGTTCACATACAAGCACATATTTCTTCTTTATATACATAGATAGAGATATTATAAAACATGAGTATTAAAATATTTATCTAAATATACATATGAAAATAAAAACACCTTTTTTATACTTCTAAGTTTGTGGTTTGGTTTACATTTCTCGCAAAGCTACACAAGAGCAACCTGTGCTAGCTGTCTCTACTTTAACATCCCCACGTCTGAAAGGGCGAACATGTTTAGTGTGGCAGGGATTTGAACCCAAGAACCCTCAGCTTACGAGTCGTTTTCCTTAACCACCTGGTCATGCCAGGCATATTTGTACTTCGATCATACTTGGAAATGTATTTCTATTTAAGAGTTTTGTTCTTTGTATCAGTAGCCTAAAATTTACGTTGGAAGCTTCTTTTCTGCAAGGTATTTTAGCTTTCAGTCTATTAACGGTTTATAAATAATTCCTTGCTTTATATAATGTATTTGACAATTCTGTTACTGTTATCAGTTTTCGTGTAGTGCTGATTGTCCATGAAACTACAGTTTGCAAATCGTCTGTTTTATTATTCAAACAAAAACACTTCTCACGACCTGATTTTCTAAAACTTATAGACATGTCATATCACACAATTAGTACTGAATGAAATGTTAAAACTGATTAACATCTTATCTGATTCATTCAAATTTGGTTGAAGATACGAACATTATAGGCTGTTATCGGAGTTTATAATCCTTCACGTTATAGAGCTTACATAAACCAATGCCAGTTTTATTTGGTTCTTCCAAACTCTGATTATTTGCACTTAGTAATAGTTTAATGGCTTATGGGCGTCGCTTTAGCTAAGTACGTAAGTCCAAAGCACATGCAAGCACAATAGCATATTTGTTATACAGCCCAAAACATTACTTAAAAGTAATTAGCTATTGCGTGAGCTTGGTACGTTATAAATCATTCGCTAAATGTATGAAAGACAAAAATGTAAATTGTGATTGTAAAAACTTTCAAGTAGAGAGTGAAATATTAGGTCAGAGGTGAGAAGGACTTAATACTATAGAAAGAAAGTTTTCTATGTTCTGTAGTTTCTTAACTTTATATCTTAAAACAATATATTATGAAAGTCATATGAATGTTTCAAGAATGGCATTGCTCGTTTGTTAGAAGCGCTGGATTCATAATAGGAGGGGCGTGGGTTTGAATCCCCGTCACACCAAACATGCCCACCCTTTCAGCCGTGGGGGCGTTAGAAAGTGACAGTTAATCCCACTATTCGTTGGTAAAAGAGTAGCCCAAGAGTTGGCGGTGGGTGGTGATGACTAGCCGCCGTCCCTCTAGTCTTACACTGCTAAAATAAAGACGGCTAGCGCAGTTAGCTCTCGTGTAGCTTTGCGCGAAATTCAAACAAATACATTTTTAAATGAAAGTATTATGTTCGTCAGCCACGATGTTTCACTAAGTTAATATCTCTTGCGTTTTAAATCTTTTTTTTTTTGGTGTGTTTTTGGGTTGTTTTTTTTCGTATAGCAAAGCCACAAAGGGCTATCTGCTCAGCCCACCGAGGGGAATCGAACCCCTGATTTTAGCGTTGTAAATCCGGAGACATACCGCTGTACTAGCGGGGGGCTTTTCTTTTGGCATTTCTAATATTTATTTCTTCTGTGGTATTACGCTTCTAGACTTTCATGTAGCATGTAAAATAAACAGTCTTTAATATAATAAACGGTTTTTGTTTTCTGTGTTTGTGTATTATTCTCATATTCACTTTAATCATGAATAATATTTAGCAAAAAGTCGATCAAAATGAGTTCTATTCCTTTTGATAATTTAAAATTCCAGGACTACAAAACTTTTTAAAAATTGTTTGTTTATTGAGAGTTCATTTCAAGAAATAAACTTTTTAATCAATCCACATAAGAAAGAGAAGCAAATACGTGTATTATAATGAAGCAAATATAAAATAGTAGAGTGGTGTCTTTTTTGTTCAAGATATTTTAGGAAATGTCATTTGCCAACAAAGATGTAATTAACGAGCCTTAATGTTTATCAGTAAAATAGAATAAAGTCAATTTTTTTACAAGAGAACAAAAATTAAAGATTCATAGGCACATAAAAGAAAGAATAAGGAAGCAAAAAAAGGCCGATTTATCTTGATGTACCACATAGAATAATAGACCGCATAACAAAAAACAAAGGCGTGACATTCATATAACATTATTCGTCTGAGGTAATCATAGAAATATATACACATTTTATACCGATCAAAATTCCAGTCCTTTCACTCTTCAATGTTTTGTTTTTAACGAAATATCAGTGTTTGTGTGTTTCTTATAGCAAAGCCACATAGGGCTATTTGCTCAGCCCACCGCGGGGAATCGAACCCCTGATTTTAGCGTTGTAAATCCGGAGACATACCGCTGTACTAGCGGGGAGCACGAAATATCAAAACACTATTATAATAAATTCTAACTAGTCTTTCACTCGCACTTAATTTTTAACATAAAACATAACCCCATTTTTTAAAGTTATAATAATTAGTGTCGTTACTATTACGTTTTTTAAAGAAATATAGTTTTATACGATTATTACATAAAATGACCAAAAATTTGAAAAATTAACAAATAAACTTTTTTGCTGTTATGATCTTAGATTCGACAATCATACACGTGAAAGAAAAAATAAAAATATCCAAATAAAGATAATAGGATGAAAATTTTAGTTTGGCTCAAAATCATGTTTGAAAAGTTTCAGTTTTGTGACATTAAATGGATAATTTTCTTTTCCTTGTGTATCTTCTTTAGGTAAAATTTTCCAAACAATAATATGATATAATCAATGTAAGCCCGGCATAGCCAAGCGTGTTAAGGCGTGCGACTCGTAATCTGAGGGTCGCGGGTTCGCATCCCCGTCGCGCCAAACATGCTCGCCCTTTCAGTCGTGGGGGCGTTATAACGTGACGGTCAATCCCACTATTCGTTGGTAAAAGAGTAGCCCAAGAGTTGGCGGTGGGTGGTGATGACTAGCTGCCTTCCCTCTAGTCTTACACTATAAATTAGGGACGGCTAGCACATATAGCCTTCGAGTAGCTTTGTGCGAAATTCTAAAAACAAACAAACAACTAATCAATATAGATTGTGAATACATTCGTGAATAATTAATTCTACATAGCATTTTGCTATTCTAATAATTCTCATTGAATATGTATATATTTGTGAGTGTGTGTGTTTATATGTTGAGCTTACGTGTCATTCACATATAAAAAGGAGTTAATTACCGATATAATTAACAGTATCTTCCACATTTCGTGGAAAACTTAATATTAATTTCCCCTGTGAAACCGTTTTTACTGCAACACGGATGCTACTCTGCAGCGAAGCTGAGGAATGGTTGTACTAAAAGTTTACTTACTTCTTTCTTTCAGTCCCATAATATCATCATCTTCTAAACGTAAGTTCAGGAAATGATCATTTTGATTTTCAAGGAAATCACTGACTTCTCGGTGTCTTGACTAACAAGGAATGAGAAAAAGGAAAATTGTTTATTTCGTTATTGATTAGTTTGAATAATTCAAAATGATTTTTTTGTTCTTTCTCTGTCGTAAAATCTTTTACGTGTTATCATTATGCAGTTTTTGCATACAAATTATGATGACCCTTAGCAGACAAATGAAAATGAAGGAGGAAGAAAAGAACATAAGTTCTTTGACTCAGTGACGGTACATTTGAAATAGGGATTTATATTTACAAAATCAAGTAATTTAAAATTTAAATTAAATGAGTTTAAAGTATGTAGCAGACGTTTTTTTTCAAACAACAGACACACAACACGAACTTGTAAAAATACGATTTTAATTTTACTTTAATTATGTAATATCAAGTGAAATTTTCAGTTTTAAATTTGACCCTTTAATGTTTCCCTCCAGTTTTTATTTTGAGGACGACAGATAATAACTGATACTTCATGCAAAATTTGAAAAGTAAATTGAACATCGCATCTTACTACAATTCCTAAAAACACAAGTTATGAAACTGTTATTAGGACGTGCATACTTATAATAATCTACTGTTGTGACAAATAATACATAATACTTCACTGTGCATAAGGGTAAGAGATCCAGTTAACTAAGTTTATTCAATTATTTTTTCATACAAAATATCACATCTCATTTTTATGTAATGGTTATTGGTTTATTCATAGTATCCCGATATCAATACATAAATTGTGTTTTAGGAGTCATAGCGAGATTTGGATGCTTGTTGAAATCCACCAGCTAGGATAGTATTAGAAATTATACAGTCGCTGTGCTCTCCCACAGATGTATTTTACTAACACTAGGTAGTTACTAGACAATTATGGCATGCAACTATATATATATATATATATTTAAGTAAACTTGCTTACTAGCAAGAACTGATGAAACAAAAGAGCAGCCATAAAATCGATCGTATAAAACCATCTGTGAAATGTCTGAATATTAATAACGACTATTTCACAGTACTGGCTGAGCAAAACTAAAAATTATTGTACTTACAAAGCAGTCTAAATTGCTATATGGGTGTTTATGGAGTGAATTAAAGTGTTACTATTTCAATGAATTTTCATTTTAAAGTAAGTGACTTTTCCAGAAGCAAGCATACAGAAAAAAAATGACGAAACTTATCACTCTAATTTCTTCACTTAACTTTTCCGTTTGGGGTCCTAATGATGTCTTTCTCGTACCGAAAATAATATTAGTAAAGGACGATGCACTATTATGGGCATATAATTAGATTTGGGGGTAGGTTGGTAGAGATCCAGATGAATAATAAAAGCGAGTCGTGTAAACTTATACTCACGTTTGGTACTGTCGGCGCACAAAAATATATCTAATAAAAAGGAAACAAACAAGTGAAATAAAATAATTTAAAAGTTTATAAAGACAAGTAGGAATCAATACATAAGTAACCTAGCCAGCTATAGTAATTTAGAAAGTTTTAATGTTACGAAAAGTATTGAAACAAGAGAGTCGAAACTACAAAAACCGAGTTACTTATAATTGAAAAAAAAAATTCCTAGTTCGGCAAATTATTGTAATTATGTTACATTACTATAGCCAGATAGGTTACGTATATACTGGTCCTCACTTGTCTTTATATATAAAATTTTAATTTTTTTTGTATGTGTAGTGAAGAAAATTATATCGACATAAGTTGTTGTACAGAACATATTACACAGCCTTTAGTGATAACGTTTCTTCTGAAGCACTGAGTCGTTAATGACGAAACATAAACAATGGACCAATGGATGAAGAAAGTTCGAAGAACATAAACATAAAAGATAAAAAAAAGGTTAATTAACGTCTTATATATTATGCATTGTCCGATTTGTATGCAAAATTTCATATGATAACAGCATAAAAGTCGTAAAAGTATGTTGGTATGTTCTTTTTTATAATAAAAACTGTTAAATTCAATATCAAAGCACTTAGTGATAAAGAACATGTAACTTTAAATTATGTAGTTTTAATATTTGTATAACATGACGTTAAATTTTTTATTACCTTATAACTTTGAAATAATCAAAATTATACATACAAATTATATACTTACACTCATTTCTCTTAGTTATTCTTTATTCATTACCTTATTACATACGTTTCCATTAGTCAGTTATTCTTTATTCATTACCTTATTACATACGTTTCCATTAGTCAGTTATTCTTGATTCATTACTTAATTACATATACGTTTCTTGGCCAGTTACTCTTGATTCATTATCTAATAACATATAGTTTCTTTAGGCAGTTATTTTTTATTCATTAAGAAATACTTTCAGCTCAATATTTTACTACATAATTCCCTTCTTCGATTATTTTCTGTCTGATGTTATAAAGTTCAAGCTTGTCTTGTCAGTTCGTAATTGTTCAATTCTACTACGACTCAATAATTATAATATCTTTTAAGATAAATATAACTCTTGAAGATATGGGCGACGTCATTCACCAGGTCAATTTACTCACGTGCAACTAAAGTTCTTTAGCTAAGAAATAAAGTAGCTCACAGTTAGACTAATTTTGAGTTACTGTAGTAATTCAATGTTTATAATTAAGAAATGGTTTTATTTTAAAACGTAGAGTATGAAAATACTTTAATTTTTACACCGTTATACAAATTAAAAGTTCTTAAATGATAGGTACTTCTACTACAAAGATGAAGGTTTACTAAACCTATGTAATATATCACTGATCTACGTTTTTACCGGATAAACTCGAATCATGTTTCTTTTCTAGTGGACTCTCATTTCAGACAAACAGTCTTGTAGTTTGTTTTCAAGAAGAAAAAAACTCGCACGAACTAGTGAGCAAGTTGTTTCACAAGTAGACCAACCATGGCGAAAGTTACGACCCCCCCAGAAAAAATAAATAAGAGAGAAGAGATCTTTTCTTACACAGCCAGGTCTCTTGCTTATCTATAGGTAGCCAATCAATCACGAAAAAAAAGTGTTCTTTGACAAGTTACCTTCCTAGCAATACCCACAGAAGCATAACAGTATAACGAAGATACGAGCGTATATCCTGACTTTGTTCCTTTAACAAGTAAAAATACATTAGCTTTATTTTGTAAAAAAAAAAACAATTTTTTTTAAAAATAAAAGCTGTTCCTTGCTGGGATTACCAAACGTTAATAGTTACATTTTTTTGTTGTTATTGTTTTAACGAAATGAATTTTCGTGTGCCTGACTTTTGTCGTCGGACATTAATGAATAGAATTACGTCTTGTACCTTACTTTCCAGGACTACTGTGTACGGTAAATAAATAGTTTTTTTAGAAGTTAATAAAACAGATATTTCAAAGGTGATGCACCACGTGTTAGGAATGCCAGCTATGAAATTATCATTTTGTATGTATTTTTGCTATAGCTAAATCCATAAAATCAATATAAAATAGACCTTCCTAAAAATATATAAAAAACGTTCATTGACAGTGAGTAGTGCGTTAAGTTTAAAAACGAAAGTCGCCCACATGGTGGCATGAAAAGTATTTTTCCTAATACGTTGCACTGAACTTAAAATTTGTTGTGCTTCTTTATATCTATATACAATGGACTTTAAATTTTGCAGTCAATTATGCAGAACTTCAGTTTTGTCATTTATAAATTTTCTACGAGATAATTTGTAAAAGTTTTAAGAAAGATTCCTGTAATCGTATTGACATTAATAAAATCGTAGCTTTTATTTGTCATTATTGGCAAAGTAGAATAAGTCACACTAGGTTTAAGAAAAACAATCTTATACAAGAAAAAATAGACTCCAAACAGATAGGAAGAAACGTTTTAGTAATATAGGATAAACGAAGAGATTTAAATAAATTAGTATTGATAAGGGAAAATGTACAAAGTTCCTTTTACAACTTAGACTCAAATAGAACCAAACAAAACTTTGGATTCATTATCGCATGGACAAAGCAATTTTATGTATAGTTTCGAAAGCACCGTGTCTCTAATGTAGCATAACGACAGAATGGCTGGTATTCATAAAAAACTTCACTGATAGTATGACAAAGGTTTCCATTTTTGTTTTTAGAATACAGCTTTGCTTTGAACTCTTGGAAGCAATCCAATCAAATAAGCTACATGAGGCGCTTCATGACTGAACGGCTGATAAAATCGCTATTCGTTATTTTTATATCACACACACCATTTAACATGGACGATAATTTCAAATAAGCTTCAGTTTCTAGCACAGGCTGTTTGAAACTTTGTCTTACGTCTTTGAATGGTTGATATGTGACTAGAAACAATGAAATACTAACCACTAAAATGTCAAAAACTACTTTAACAGTAAATTATAAGAGTTAAAACACTCATATATTATATGGCTTCGAATCAGTGGGGGCATCGCCACTGAAATTTGTCTGCTTTCCCTAAAGCGGTTTTTTTTCTTTGTGCAAAACTATACAATAACACTATCCAATCCCTATCCTCAGCGATGAATCAATCCGAATTTTAACGTTGTAAATCAGAAAATTAACCGTTGCCCCACAAGGAAAATCCCTAAAACTGTCACTAAAAAAGTTTTAAAATATTTATTAAAATCTGCATTTTCCAGAATACAATTCCTTCAGTTACTAGGCAACTCTACAGAAGGAAAACCTTCCCCTTAAAACATTAATCATTCTCTGGTTAGCCAATCATAGCAACAATTAAGAAAATTTCGAAGGTCAGGTTGAAGCGTGAGTAAACGAATTTATCGAAAAAATAAAAAATAAATCGGCAATAACCGCCGAAGGAGATGCTTATAGTGTTAATGCTTTTGTAATTTATTATTGCACTTCTTTCTTTTGTATATCTGATTTGTGAGTTACTGTAAGCTACTTCAGGCATCATATTCGAATTTTAACATGTTTATTGAGTTTAAGAATTTCATGTTAAAATATAGCCTTTCGAGTATGTAATTGTCGTAAGATCCTCTGTATATTCTTTATGTTAATGCTTATGAACGTATGTATGATAAATGTGCTTGTGAAACGTTGATAATACCTGTTTCGTGAGGAATGGGGATAGAGCATTCTGAGTTTAGTAAAGCAAATATTAAAGAAAACATTATTCAGAGAAAATAATCCTACTTTTGTGCGCTTCTTAATTTATATTCCATAGGTTTTACTCCACTTGTTCGTTAAAAAAGCACCTTCATTCCAAACCAACCTGACTGTCATCCCTTTGCTTCCCACCTTCAAAATTCTGAATTCGCCTTTGCATCGAAAGTTTCCGAATTTTGTTATTTAAGTAATGTATTGTTTGTAATTATACACAAAGCTACAAAATGAACTATCTGTGCATCAAAGGTATAACCCCCACTTTTCTTTTTCTTGGTATTAAGAGCTTTCATGCTTGGAGCCAGGCATGGCCAGGTGGTTAAGGCACTCGACTCGTAATCTGAGGGTCGCGGGTTCGAATCCCTGTCACACCAAACATGCTCGCCCTTTCAGCCGTGGGGGCGTTATAATGTTACGGTCAATCCCATTATTCATTGGTAAAAGAGTAGTCCAAGAGCTGGCGGTGGGTGGTGATGACTAGCTGCCTTGGACAGCCCGCGTGTAGCTTTGCGTGAAATTCAAAACAAACCAAACCTTCACACTTACTGCTGAACTAGGGGGGGACTAGATTTTGTGAAATATAGTAGGATAAGTGGATAAATAGTTTTGTCCGTTGAAAACCTAAACACGAATATCTAAAAATATTAGTAACGAAATTCGTAACAGTAAAAAAAGGATTTTTAAGTCTGTAACAAAAATATTGCATATAGCTAAGCACAGAAATACAGAGCTATGTCATATTCACTTATATTAAAAAACATTACATAAAACATTTGTGATTGTTTATTATAATAACGTTCTTTAGTTTATATTGGCCCCCACAGGCTCAGCACCAAGTCTCAGTTTACAATGCCAAAATTCAGGTTTCTATATTCTAGGTGGACAGATCACAGATAGTCCATTGTATAGCTTTGTACTTAATAACGAACAAGCAAGTCAACTGTTTATGTTGGTATTATTTTTCTTACATAACAAAATATGGAAATACTAAACTTTCGCAGTTGAATATAGTACGTGCTTAAATATCTCAATGCATAAGATTATATTAAAATACTCAAACTAGCTATAAAAGTAGACTTAGTGAGTCTTTTATTGCGTTTCTAATTTGTTTTCACAATCATACCACATGTGACACAAACTTCAATGTAATCTCAAAACGATAAGGCGCAAGAAGAATGACATTGACAAACGACATATCACTTAATGTTTCTTGCTTCCAGTAAGGATGAAATATTAACTGTGTTAATTCTTGAATGAAACATATTGAAAACTTTCTGAACTCAATGAGAGAGAGTTGTTAATGTAGATTATAGTCAAAATTAAAGTAGAAAATTTCTCAGCAGACATATACAATTGCGCTCTGATTGTAAAAGTTTATACCTATGTGCCATGAACTTGAGGGAATAAACACTTTGCAAATTTACTCAAATAAAGTTGTGTTATTTACTGAAATCAGACGTTACAGGCACTTTACAGTTTTAAAACAATGAAAGCGATAACTGATAAAAAAAACATTTTCTTAAAATATCACTGAAATGTGTTTGCCATTCAACACCTTACCTTTGAATAATATTTTCTGACACACCATTTGGGATATACATAATGCCCAGAAACATTGTCATAACACAATATTCAGGGCAAGATGTACGATAATATCTACGAGATTATGCTCTCCTGACAGTTACGTCTCTCAAAGACCACAGAGCATCACTGTTTCTTTTCGATACGATATGAAAAGACATACCATAAAAGTTTAAAGATTGACGTACCCAAATATTTATATTATTAATAATTTGATCGGTAGTGCTGTCTTTACCTGTCTTCTACTCAGAATCATGTCTAACAATACGGTCTTTTCCCATAAGAAAACAAATATGAATAATACGTTTTTTTTTATTTTTCTAGCACGGAAAGAAAGTAACGTGTACTATCTTTTCCTGTTTCATTGTGGATTGATGACGTACGAAGTGGGGATGAAGAGGAAAATTCCCAGAGCTTTTAGACTTACGTCACTTTCTGATTTCCTGTTTTTGTCGAGAACGCTCTTGAATCCTTCCTGCCTCCTTTGGACTTACTTCTAATCTTCTTACGGGTGTGCTGGGCAAACATAACGTACAAGAGAGGCACTGATACTACACTTCCAGCCGTTTCTCTCGGCAGCAGAAGTTAGTTTGGTTTATAAATCTTGCCTAAAGGAACGTCATCTAAGAATTGCCAGCGAATCAGATGATCGATAAGCGTTCACTACGAAAACTTGCCCAAAGTGATGTTGTTGCAAGCTGTTGTTATGCAATAAATGGGGCATCTCTGACCATATCAGTTGTACGAAAAGATAAAGAGATGAAATGGATCTGTCTGTTGGTAATTAGGACAAATATGTCTTAGAAATAACAAAAAATAAAAAACACGTTGATTTCAGGTTTAACAAACTACGATAGATATAATTTTGTTTGTAATTAAGCACAGAGTTAGCCAATGGACTATCAACTTTCACGCTTTTATTAAGTAAATCAGAACATTAAGAGAGTATTTTTTGCATTTCTTCTTTTCGTTAATGTAAAGGTCTTTTTTGTTTTGTTTTTATTAATTCTTTATTATTCTATAAAGAAAAAATAACCAAATAAAATGTCATTAAGAGAGAACATTTGATTTACGTTTGACCAACAACTTCAGACACGTTATGATTGATTGTTCTTGGGTTAGAAATTGTTTAAAGTTTGCTATATTCAGTATATTCTTTGGGACAAGTTAAATAGGTTCATTAACAACAAACATTATATTGAACTGGGAGGAATGGGCAACGTCAGGGTTGAAATTTTTTGGAAGTGATTACAGTTGGTCTAAAATCGATATTAATGACGCTTGTTTTATCGAGGCAAGACCATTTACAGTTTATCTAAAAGATGAAAACAAGCGTAAAAAGAGTAAAATTACTAAGAGCTACGCTATCTTCAGTAACTTATTGATGTTGCTTTACAGGCACTTTTGGTGAACGTGTATTCTAACATTGTTGTAATAACGATCTAAGCTACTAATGTTGTTTAATATCAGAGCTTAACACGAGAAAAAAATCTATACAACGAAAACTTTCTGGCAGACAGCATTGCTCGAAATTAAATGAAATTAATTAGTAATCTTATATATAATTCTGTTCCAACCTTCAAAACAAGCATTTATAATTTATAATTGAAAGATGCCAAAATTCGATAGAAACATTAGGATTTCATAGCAGCATTGAATTACCCAAAATACACATGTTCATGTGCAGTAATTAAATATATCACTCGCATCATAATTTGTGGATATTCGTCAACAGATAGAAAATTATGAGTATCCTGAAACCAAAAAAACATAATTAAAGAAAACAGATGGATAGCTATAAAGAAAAATAATTTTTGATTTTTAAGAAAAATTAATCTGCGCAAAGCAATGTTTTTAATTAATAAATAGGTTTATCTCACCTTAATTAATAAATAGGTTTATCTCACCTTAATTAATAAATAGGTTTATCTCACCTTAATTAATAAATAGGTTTATCTCACCTTAATTTTAAACATCAAATAGAAAATTTACCAGAACTTTTCAAATTTAAATTTGTGTGAGAATAAGAAAAAAAGATTAAAATTAAGAATAACAGGAGTACAAGTATTTTTCTTTTTTCTGAATTAGAACAATCGACCAGAACAGTTACAAATGTGTCTTAAGCTTCTAATAGTATTGTTTCTTGTGTCCAGAAATTGCCTCTGTATTTATGAGATACATGTATCAGAAAATCTGTAGTCTTAAGGTGTATATATTGTGTGGGAATTTTGGCGAAACATTCGCCAAATGAACATTCGCTTAGCACTAGGATTGCCAAGTAAGAACTTAATTATTTTCCCTTCCAGAAATCTATTTGTTATAACAGTAAATCAGTGAATCTATAGATCTCTAAAATGTAATATTTTGATCAAACGAACAACGAGAGTTGTTCTTCAAGATTGGACAAAAAGTTTTCTACTTAGTGGTTATACACTGTAAATTAAATTGGTAACAAAAACAAGTTGTTTCTAAAAGATTCAAAGATATATAATAAACCTCTGAAATAGCATTAGCATTTTCGATATACATCAACACATCTAACAGAGAAGCAAGGATAATTACTTGTGTTTTCTTTAGAAGGCAAGTTCAACAAAACATGGTAAATATTTTACACTTCCTTACAATTCTTGGTGAAGACCAATCATAACAGTAACCCTTAAGAAAGGAATAAAAATCGAAATTTCGGGAAATACATTATTTTTTTTCGTTTCTTCTGGGGCCAAAAGTCGTTTGTTTGCAAAATGTCTCCAAAATTTTCGATTTCTGCATTGCTTATCCTGAAAAATAAATATTTTAAAACAACACTTACTAGTATTAATTTCTTTGTTGTTCGAGGATGTTTCTGTAGAACATTTATTGTCAAATACACAAATTGGCGAAATTCACAAGAAAAAAAAAAACGCTGTGGGACGATCTCACACCAGTGGTTCGCCTTCCGCACTTTGCGGTTGTAGGTGTGTTGTAAGAACATTTATCATTTTTATTTCGTGTATGAGACATGCAGGTTAAATTTGACTATAAGTTGTTCTTATTTTATTTTCTTTCCTGGTTCCGATTATAAATACACGCTTTGAATGCAAAAAACAAACAAACAAAAGATCTTTGGAGGTTACGTATACCATTTGGCTAGAAGGAAAATCATGATCTTAAATCTTTATCCTTGAGATAAGATAGATACAGATATAGTGCTAGTAAAGATCAAAATACAATGAAGTTTACATTGCAAATTAATATCTAATCAAAATAAACATAATAAAGTTCAGTACATTACAATATTTAATGGAGAGAATGTACCAGGTGAAGTTTGTTCATTTAACATTTCACGTTTTCTTGTGCATTAAAAACATTCTGGAAGCGAATATCAATAAAAAAAAATAGTTAATCGGCAATGTCGTATTAATAGGATTTAATGAATTATTATTCTGAAAAACTCATCTAGAAATATCACCAATAAAAGTATGTAAAATATATAGAAAGAGATGTATGAGGATTATGGTACTGAAAAAAGAATATTCATGAAACTCATTAAAATAAAAAAATTGAGCTAAATTAAACAGCTTTATTTAACAGACCGTCAAATGACATTAAAGTCTAGTTCATTCCTTTTTTTGAGTACTTCGTTATAAACTTCCATTACTGGAATTCACAAACCGTTGATAGGTCATTTTTACTTAATTACTGAAACCCAAAATTGATGTTCTTAATCCCACAGCATAAAAAGTGATATATTTTAGAAATGGCATGTTTTTCTCTTATAAATATATTTATTATATTCTTATATAATTCTCCATTCCTTAAAATGCGCACTTTAAAAATAAATGTTGAAGTTTGGCCAATGTTTTTCTTTAGATAAGGCCTAATACGCGAAATTGGTAGTTCATAAGAAGACTAATAATTGTATCTGTTATTATAGGGTTTAAAATACATTTATTTTTAATGGTCTTTGTATTAATATTTTTCTCCAGTGTTTCGTGTCTAAACTTTTTCCGAGTAAAGTGCGAATTTAACATCTTTTTGTCCTTGCTTTTTATTTTTTTAAGAAACAAAACCTTCACTTCAATTTCTTCATAAATCGGTTTTCATCTTTTTTAATTGCTAATCCGATATTGATATTCCGTTGTGAGAATGAGCATTATTATTATTACTATTATATTTTTATTATCATTTCTACACACTTATCTCGATGATGAATGACCATCATATTTCAAATTTATTCTACATAATTTATATATTCGTGATATAAGCAGTCAATAAATTAGTATTCCGCCTCTGTTTTCGCAGATAAAGGGCCATCGATCAACTAGTGGTAGGCCGAACTTATCTCTCAGATTTATTGGGAATCATAAATCGGCATTGAACGTCCATACCGGTTTCCACACTTTCTTTCTGCGTCTGAAATAATGAATCTCGTTTTAAGTTTTAACGTATATGTAGTTCTGAATAATGATCTACGAATCTTTGACTTGAAACAGTTGCTTTACGGGAATAATTTGATCTCGAAGTCTGGGCGGACAAGAGAGAAACTTAATAGGGTAAAAAAATATACAAATGACGATAGAAGAGGGAAGACTTAGTAAGAATGAGAAAACAAAAATGATGAGTTAATCTGTCTGTCTATGTCGTCCATTAATAAACGTGCCTGGAAGCTGTCACCATTAGTCACAGTCACCAGACACGATCGGTGTTAATTAGTTTTCTTGTTTAATTCATTTGTGCATGGCTGTGTTTACTTACTTTATTTTCGATATAAAGTAAACGCAATTTGCTCAGGTTCATCAAAGGGTAAAAGTGTATTTGTTTACCCTGTACTATTAATATTAGTGAAAAAAGTTGCGAAAAAAGGAGTAAATTCCTACTTAGGTGGTCCAGTGGATTGAACAATAAATTGAAGAATACTATCCAGACGAACACAATACGTGTTTATCAGAAATTTAATTTCGCACTCTATTAACTTCAAGATGAAACAAAATAAACAATAACTCACAGTATAAGACTAAAAGGAGGCGATGCCTGTTGGTGACTTGAAATATTAAAGTAATGATGTTGTGTCAATATCCACATACATTTGTGTTAACTTATATTATAATGCTGGAAGCTATCTATCTAAGTAAATGAATAAATATAGAATTTAGTGTTCGACAGGATGGATTGAACTGGTTTTCTAACTAACGTCTAAAGCATACGTGCATTTTGATGAACAAGTTCCATCTCAATAAAAGCTACTCTTTAGCCGTAAGATATTCTTACATGTCAGGGATCTCTTGTTACTCTATTTACGTGTATAGAATAAATAAAATTAATAACTTCTCCAACCGAAAACTGAATTTTCTCTTTGATTATAATTCCTCCTTCAGAAATGAAATATCTATCATTCTGATAATATGTCTTTAAATTATATCGTCACAATTACTATTTATGAAGGTGGGAAGTTTTCAGCAGATAGCACTAGCGAGCGCTTTTGGGAATTTCATTACAAATAAACACGAACCTTACGTAAATAATGTAATGCGTGTTTGTTAATAAACCAGTATGAAAATTGTAATCTGAATAGGAGAAATGAAATTGTCTTGCTGATAGTTGAGTCGCAACCGTATATCGAAAAAGTAATGATACTTGTATATAGCATTGTGAATAATATATGCCCATTATATAAACAGGAACCAAATATCCGGGTCGCAATTTGCGAATAAAGAAATTCCAGTTGTGAATCTCTTTCCTTTTTGCCTAATGTAATGTTCGAAATTCCTTTCTCTTGTATGCTGTCTTTGAGATTTCCAACAGCACAGTGAAAGTGCCAAACCTTTCAGTTCGATATACCAAAGCTGATGTCCATTTCTCGGAAATTTCCGTCGAATAACAGATGCAATATTTTCACACTTTGTCATGCGCATATGTATACATATAAACTTTGTAGTAGCCTGTTCATAACTTATGGAATGCACCTGGTCGGTGCCTGCAACCTAGCCAATTAGACTAGAGTACGTACGTACAGTACATGTACTGTGTATTTAACACCGGGCCAGTTATGAACTCTCTCTCAGTATGGGCAAATTCCAAAGGAGTGACAACGTGACCATTTTTACTTGTATCTAGTTTTAATGCTATAACTTCTAATACAATATGTGTTGTCTCACAATATTTGGCACGCTTTTAGTAAACATTCTAATAAAATATTTTTATTGAAGATTTGTCTGTGAACATATCGAGTATTTTTTACCAACCTGAGTGCAAAATGATTAAAAATACTTTTCTTCATCTAAAAAAATCTCAAATGTTATTTGCATAATTTCTAAAACCTCCTAAATAAATTTCAAATATATTTTTCAGTAAAACCATATTTTATTGTTCGTATTTGTCTATGCTAATTCTATATACGGTTGGTCAACTTGACCAACTTCGTAGCCATAAAAGAAAATCGAAATAAATGCTAATTATCTTTTTTTCTTTCTGGAATGATCACAAACTGTAACCTGAAACTACATTTGTTTATCTTAATTAGATTTAACCTCATTTAAATAATACACATTTATTTATACTTACATTTTTAAAAAGTTTATTGCCCTCTGAACTATTAGTAATATAGTACCTTTATAATATAAGTTGTAAATCACTTGAGTAACTTGCGCCCATGTTATGCTATCGAATTACATTACTCATGAGCTACTCCAATCTGCGTGCGTGCCTCTTCAAAAGGCCCCCACTGGTACAGCGGTATGTCTACGGATAAACAGTGCTAAAATCATGGGTTCGATTCACCTCGGTGGGCTCAGCAGATAGCTCGATGTGGCTTTGCTATAAGAAAACATCCACACACCCACGTCTTTTAAAAAAAATTGTTATATTATTATTTGTTTTACCTATTCTAACCCAGAGTTTCCTAGTTTTACATTTTAATTATTTTTATAATACTAAATAAAGAATACACATGAAAAACAAGAAATAAAGTACTTACTTGGGCCTTTTTTATTTGCTGTTGATGGTCAAGAACACTTAACCATACATTTTTACACTAATGGTAGCACTATTGCACTAAATTATTCAATTATTCTTATTCGATTAAATAATGCTTCAAATAACATAGAATAAAAACAGGCAATGTCCCATAACGATCACAAATTTTTCGGGCTTTCTAATTATGCAACAAAAGTGGTTTCAAATATTCAATCCAGTTACCGTATTTCCTGTGGAAACAAATACAGTATTAAAAGAGAAATCATTATTTTCTATATATAAATGAACGTAATACATTGTTTGTTAAATAAAAACCTTAGCCTTCTATTGATTAAAAATAATATACTATTAAAAGCATTAAACCTAATAAACAGATTAATCAAATCCATTGTTTCATGGTAGTTTCATAATCATTGTAGAATTGATTGATTGTCTTTTCTACTTCTAATGCTCGGGCATAAGCTTGAATGACGTTGGAATCAAGTGTTCTGGAGTTAAATTTCATCAACAGTACTCCATCTAATATTGCCCAACATCCTTTCGTGGTCTTTTCAAATTTTGGAACTAATACAATTCTATCGCCCTTTTCATGTTTGTTTTTCTGAATATAGAATTGGGTACTTGTGTGATGTTATCACTCCAGCACCAATCCATCTAACTTTGTACAGTCCCAGTATGTTGATTTTTAATATTTCCATTTCTCTCTTGATGATGGCCCGGCATGGCCAAGCGTGTTAAGGCGTGCGACTCGTAACCTAAGGGTCGCGGGTTCGCATCCCCGTCGCGCCAAACATGCTGGCTCTTTCAGCCGTGGGGGCGTTGTAATGTGATGATCAATCCCACTATTCGTTGGTAAAAGAGTAGCCCAAGAGTTGGCGGTGGGTGGTGATGACTAGCTGCCTTCCCTCTAGTCTTACACTATAAATTATGGACGGCTAGCACATATAGCCCTCGATGTAGCTTTGTGCGAAATTCAAAAAACAAACAAACTCTCTTGATGTTGTCTTGTTTGCCACAACTATACATTGTTTTTACTTTACTTACGCTGGTAGTCTTTCTTCAGTCAAAAACATCTCACAAGGCGATGGACGTTTGTGGGTGGTCGTAGACTCATGCGAGTTCATCCATCCTTTTACAGATTTTATTTTTTAGTCCTGCAGAGATCCACTACTATCCTCATCTGACAAGTCATATGGAGGTGTCAGTTTAGTTGCCGACAGTCCGACCGTGAACAGGTACTTCTGGATTGCATGTTTACTAGTAGCAGAGAAACTGACAGGGCCGTCGAACAGAAAATCAGACCCTTCTTGCCGCATCCACCTGTCATATCCTCTATTTCAGGATTTGTCAATGGGACAAGACAATATTACAACTGAAATGATTGAAGGATTAGATGAGTTTGGTATGACACTGTCACGAGTTTTTAAAGAACATCTACGAAACAGGTCATATCCCAACAGATTTATCAAATCCAATGTATACAGTATTACAAAATAAACCATGTGCAACTGAATGTGAACGATACCGAAAAATAAGTCTTATGAGTCACCCGACAATTTGTTTTTCAAGAATAATTACGATGAGAACAGAAAACAGAATCGAATCTGAAACAGCAGGGAACAATGTGGATTTGTTCAGGTTTAAGGCATAGCCAATGCAATTTACATCGTGAAGACCATCAAAGAGCGTGCAATCGAAGCACAGCAAGATTTGTATTTTTGTTTCATAGACTATATTGAGACATTTGACAAAGTGAGACATTAAGACAATAAGAATTCTTGAAAATATCAGTGTAGATTGTGAATAGACAGTAGTGATCAAAGTTGAGAATTAGCTTGGCCAATTTCGGAAGATAAAAAATTAGTCCGTCAAGGTTGCATGCTATCTCCTGATCTCTTCTCCTTTACAGTGAAATGATCATGTAAAAAATAGTACACACAACAATTATATACATATTGGAGGTAACAATGTAAACAATATCAGATATGCTGATGAGGTAGTATTAATAGCAGAAACGGAAAAAAATATCTGTAGTCCTCACTTTTCATTGTAAATGAAGAAAGCTGAAATATGGGATTCAACCTAAGAACCAAGAAAACAGAAACTATCGTTATACGAAGAAAAAAAAAGGGCAAAATGCACTTTATCATTATATGGAACCATTCTCAATCATTGTTACAAGTTTAAAAACTTAAGGACACAGACAACATCAAACGGCAGATATCAAAATGTGGTCAACAGCAGAACTGCACAACCTAAGACAACATTTATGAAGATGAAAAATATATTGACCAACAAAGGTATATTAATGAAAGTGCACAAAAGAGTTATTAGATGCTACATCGAATCAATCTTGATGTGTCGTTTCGAACCATGGAAATAAACAAAAATATGGAGGAAAAACCATGGTTTCTACATAAAATGCTTAGAATTTCCTAAAAACACCAAAAAACAAACGAATAAGTTCTACAAGAAACAGAGAAAAAACCACTGATAACAAAATTATGAAAAACAGAAGCAGCATTATTTTGTCATGTGATAAGGAGAAAGGCACAGCCTTTGTAACAATTGGGAAATCTGTGGATCAAAGAAGTAGAGACAGACAGCAAGAGAAGATCCTTGACAGTTTAATAATTTGGCTATACAAAGGGAGGGGGGTTAATGTAATCATAAGTGCTTGGGACCCAGAAAGATGGAGAGATACGATGATCTACGTTACAAAACATAGCACTGATGATGATGAATCAAACAAAATTGAAAATTATGAAAATTATTTATCTGGGTGATGAAAATGTTATAAGAAGTAATTTACGTTAAATTTTGTACTTCTTGGACGGGTGATAAATAAATTAGAGAAGAAGAGACGCCTAGAGAAAAAAGTCACATTTCCCACACTCAGGGAAATTCAGGATTTTTAACTGTATTTCCTTATGAAATTAAGAACTTTAAACTTGTATAATATTAAAATATGGGTTATCAGTTACGATTTTATGCTATGCTAATTGGTATAACACGAATAAAAAGTAGCTTAATTAAATTTTGAATGTATTTCACTAAAAATCTCGCGCCATGCATGGTAGAAGATGCTCGTGGCGAGAGGGGTAATTAGTGCTTGAAAGTTACTAGACATGTTATACTTCAAAAAGCCAAGGAAACCATGTTGTGAAGATAGCGATGAGGTATCGCCAACAAATAAGTAAGTAAACTAGATTAATTTGGAAACGATATGTTTGTTTGTTTGTTTCTGAATTTCGCACAAAGCTACTCGAGGCTCTCTCTGTGCTAGCCGTCCCTAATTTAGCAGTGTAAGACTAGAGGGAAGGCAGCTAGTCATCACCGCCCACCGCCAACTCTTGGGCTACTCTTTTTACCAACGAATAGTGGGATTAACCGTCACATTATAACGCCCCCACGGTTGAAAGGGCGAGCATGTTTGGCGCGACGGGGATGCGAACCCGCGACCCTCAGATTACGAGTCGCACGCCTTAACACGTTTGGCCATGCCGGGCCAAAACGATATGTGGAAACCTTATTCAGTTACAATATCTTCAAGTTACTTCTGTCACAAAATGCAACAATAAATTAACCAGCAAAATGTGAGGTGTTTGATACTTCATGTGGTTTTGAAGTTTTACTTTATATACTAGAAACTATTTTGTGCATGAAATGTCATGTATGGTTCAATTAAATTAGGGTTTGAAGCTGAATAAAAGTGTCATTAGAATAAAAATATATCATTTATCTCTTTATCATTAGTGGATTATTTTACAGTTAAGACTTTTAGTGCTGGATTTAGTTGCTATACTGTGTGAAAATCAATATTGAATTTTATTAGCAAAAACTGCTAATAAACACCATCAGTTTATTTTGTCCCCTGGTAATGCGAACATCTATGTTCTTATAATTATCTTTATTATTTTAGCGCCAAAAGACACAATGAATCATTTATGCTCAGTCAGCCGCAGAGAATTGAACCTCGAATTTTATCTTGTAATTCATAAGCCTGCGACAGGCCTACATGAGAACGATCATCTATGCTTCTTAAAAATTGTGAGTGCTAAGTTTTTTATTTAACTACAAGTGAATCTTGACTGAGAATACACAATTATATACGTATACATGCGTGTGTGCGTACAGGCTCAATAATTAAATATGTTGCAATAATGTCTTCGAGACTGTCTGCAGTTGTGAAAGCAAAAGGGGCCACACAATATTAGCTGTTTGATAAACTCAAGCACTTCACTGAGTTTCTGTTGTACTTAATATGGAGATTGCTAAAATTTTGATTTAACCAATGATTTACCTTCCATTGTTTTGTGAAATTAGCCTGAAAATTAATTTTTGACTTTGTCCTATCCCTTTTGCACAGTACTGTAAAAGTACCAGTAAATTTTTCTTTTTGATGTTGCAGTAAAAAGTAAACTACCAATAAGTCTGCTTCTCTCTTTTATTCTACCTAAATATGTTATTTTTCTAACATTCAGAAACTTGACTTTGAATTATTGATCTCTGACATCACATGGATGACCAGAATCAAAGACTGATACTGAAGTTCACATCATTTTCCAAAGTTTAAAAATCAGCTTATGATATTAATGGGAAATATTCATTCATTATATTTTGCCATTGTATTTTCATGAGTGATAACTTTAGGAATAACTGGAAAGAAAAATAAAATAAACTTTCTTAATTCGTGTTTTTAATAACGTAATTATATTAACGCAGTACAGGATATGAAATGTTATGATTAATACACATACTTCAAAGGCTGATGTGATTAAGTAAGTTTACATAAGTTGCAAAACCTGCAATGTTACTACAGCCAATATTGACGATCTCCTCGATCCTTGTTGTTGCTGAGATGAGTATTACCAGTAAGAGGATTTGGTCCTACAGCAAAGAAATTAGGAAACTTCATACTGGTTCAGCAGATAGCAGAAGCGTGACCCTGACCTCGTCACTTTCTTGTGGACGTTCTTCAAGAACTCACCGTTATGTCATTATATTCGTGGAACTGTTAACAGTTGAACATTTTTACTTCTCTTAGTAGATCTGTAAAACTGTTCGTTCAGCTGTTTCATCATTTCGTCTACTTCATCCTCTCTCTTAGTACCGCTTTTTACCTTTTAGGCGACTCTAACTTTAGCCGTTAATTTTTATTGTAATTATCTTCTCTCGAACAACGTATCTGTAGCCACAAATGACTCACCATGACTATCTAGAAGGTACTTGTAGCCACATAAAACTAACCACGACTACCTAGATCGTACTTGTAGCCACAAAGACTTACTAAGGCTCTCTAGAACATACTTGTAGCCACAGAAGACTCATCAAGACTCCTTATAACGTATTTGTAGCCACAGAAAAATCACCATTACTACCAAGAATGTATTTGTAGACACACAAGACTCCCTAGTACATATTTGTAGCGACAAAAGACTTAAGACTCCACAGAAGGTATTTGAAGTCACAGAAGACTCACAATGACCACCGAGAACGTATTTGTAACCACAGAAGACTCACCAAGACTACCTAGAAGCTAGCTGTCTAGATAGATGCTTTCTTTATATACTACGTCTTTTTCTTCTTAAGTTCTCTCTTCTCCCAGATGGCACTGTACTGTCCCCGGCCCCTTAAAAATTTATTTACGTGTTGGTTTTTTATGCATCTATGGCGAAGAAATTATACAATCTATATCAGTTTTGTAGATTTTAGTAATATTAAATTATTATAAGTATTTTATATGTTTTGTTCCATGCAAGTAAATATAATAATTGCATAACTTACATATAACTATTTTTCTTTTGCAATATTGAGTAACAATTAAAACTGTCGACTCATGTCATCACATAGACCTTATGTGAACAATATTAACGAGAAAAAGATAAACTGTGTGGCGGCGTGTTACTAATTATTTGTTACTTTTTAATATCATTAAAGGAACTACTGATATTAAAAAATAGAGCAAATAGTTGCACGGAGCATCTTGATAATCACAGTGTGATTTTATCAGGCGATAAAGGTGCAAATGTTCTCGATAAGATACTTTGTGGCTGGTCTTTGTCGTCTCAAGTTTCATTTCACTGTCATTATTCCACAGTTTCGCCTTAACTTTAAATACATTCATTTTCAGGATTAGCAATACATTTATCAGTAGTAAACTGGTACCTATAACGTTCGCTAAGGACTGCACAACAAAGTTATTAAATGTTTTTCCTTTCACATTTTGACTTCTTTACACTTTCTTTGCTTTAATAATTCGAACCAATGGCCCACTTCGTGACCTGCATGGTAGCACAACCCGCTACATCATTACAAAATATCTTGCATTAGGCTTAATTTTGAACACTGGCGAACGTTACATTGCTTCATCGATGATAAAATTGAATATACAATAATTGATCTTTATAAAACAATTCATTTTTGCTAAAAGTAACATCTACTTTCCAAACAGATAAACATTTCATTAAAACCGTTTTATCGAAACAATATACTGTTGTTTCCTTTCAAGCAAATCGATATGGTCCAAAAGCAGCCAAAATAGAGATAAAAGCGATCATTATTTAAATTACAATACAAATACAAATTATTTGGTACCAAGCTAAGAACAGAGAAGAAAAAAAGATTTGATAGTAGCATGAAAAACTATTCAAATGAAATTAATGACCATGCAAAGACGGAGTTCCCCCTAAGCCACGAAAAAACAATTGTCAAAAGATGCCATCTGACCCAAGTTATAAAAAATTAAAATCATCAAAGCCAAATTCACATATTAGTTGTAATATACGAATGCATATCTCTGATTTATAAAAAAAAAAGATAAAATTGAGTTAAGGATAATCTGTTTGAATTTCACGCAGAGCTACACGAGGACTATCTGCGTTAGCCGTTCCTAATTTAGCAGTAAAAGACTAGAGCGAAAACAGCTAGTTATCACTACCTACCGCCAATTCTTGGGCTACTCTTTCACCAACGAATAGTGGGATTCACCGTCACATTATAACATCCTAATGGCTGAAAGAACGAACATGTTTGGTAGGACAGAGGATAATTTGATCTAAAACAATTTTATTTATTTGCTCCTAAATAAATTAGGGTAGCATATTATAAGTACGTTCCTATAAATGCAAAACACTTGTGAATTCTGTAAATGTTTGTACAATTATCTGTATCATTTTCTTTTGATTTGGAGATAATTTTATATAAAGAAACGTATTAAAAATAGGAAACAAGTAGTAGGTAATTTTAAGTAATTAATTTCCATAATTATTTTTAAATATACTATTTTGTTGAAAAAACAACCCTAAACCCTCAGCGTGGTCAGTTACTTTCTCCCTCCCGAGGACCGGCATGGCCAGATGGTTAAGACGCTCGAATAGTAATCCGAGGATCGCGGGTTCGAATTTCCGTTACACGAAACATGTTGGTTAATTTATTGTTGCATTTTGTGACAGAAGTAACTTGAAGATATTGTAACTGAATAAGGTTTTCACATATCGTTTTGGCCCGGCATGGCCAAACGTGTTAAGGCGTGCGACTCGTAATCTGAGGGTCGCGGGTTCGCATCCCCGTCGCGCCAAACATGCTCGCCCTTTCAACCGTGAGGGCGTTATAATGTGATGGTCATTCCCACTATTCGTTGGTAAAAGAGTAGCCCAAGAGCTGGTATTGGGTGGTGATGACTAGCTACCTTCCCTTTAGTCTTATACTAACAAATTAGGAAAGACTAACGCAGATAGGCCTCGAGTAGCTTTGCGTGAAATTCAAACTAAACCAACCCAAACCCTCCTGGATGGTTCTGTAGTAAATTTGACAAGTTAAATAGGCTAAAAATCAAGTTTCGATATCTGCGGTGAGTAGTGCACAGATAGTTGAATACGTAACTTTGTGCTTAACACTGAACAAGCGAGATGTAGAATATCTAGAAAAAAGGTAAATTTAAAATCACGTGTGTGAATTACAGATATTTTAATAACTCAAGTGCCACCTCTTGGTTACAATTAGTGAGTCTTTTCTTTTTTTGTGCATGTAAAAGTACATTTTGTACGTTATTTATTCTCTTCTTTGCGACCCGGCACTCGACTCGCAATCTGAGGGTCTCGGGTTCGAATTCCATCACATCAAACATGCTCGCCCTTTCAGCTGTGGGGGTGTTATAATGTACGGTCAATCCCACTATTCGTTAGTAAAAGAGTAGCCCAAGAGTTAGTGATAGGTGGTGATGACTAGCTGCCTTCCCTCTAGTCTTACACTACTAAATTAGAGACGACTAGCGCAGATAGCCCTCGAGTAGCTTTACGCGAAATTCGAAACAAACCACAAACAAATAAACTCTGATTAGATCTATGTATCTGTGAAAGGTTTAATTAATTAATTCATACGTAAATTTTATGTGTTCTGCTTTATGTGGAACTTCTAACATTAACATCCGAAAGCTGATTCCGCATGGCGATTACAGCAAATAGACCAGTTTAGCTTTACTAAAAAAAAAGCAAACAAAAACCAACAACAAACAAATATTTCATATACTACTTCTTACAGCAGTTAGAGCAGTTGTTCGATGATCTAATTAAATCTCATATCATGAGTTAGTTTTTACTGATACACTTATCAGTTGTATACTTTTGTATTTATTATTACTCTTAACAGCTTGTTCATTTAAATGAAACAGTTTCTAAGCTTCTACTCCTTTTATGATACTACTGTTCTCATATTTTTCAATATAGTAAATAACTGAATTTCAAAATATCAATACCAAGTAGAAACAGTGGCAAGTTTTCGTTGGCATACAAAAAACAAACACGAAAGTCTGCACGAGAAAATAAATATTTAATTTATTGAACTAAACTAACGACATGCATGTAGAGTAGGCGGTATGGTAATAAATGTTTCTAATTTTATGCACTTTTTAATTCACATTTGTGTGTGTTTTCAGACAATATAAATTTGCATAAGCCTTCCTCTACGAAATTACTACTTGTCTGAACAGTTTATTTTATTATAATTGCATTTCAATATTTGTTTAATAATAATAAATTTCCTTCAAACAATTAATTCGTATACCGTCCTAATTCACTTAAATTATTAAATTTCATTGTTTATCCAAATAGTTCATTTGAGAAAATTGAAGCAAAATTATACTGGAATTTGATTTTACACTATGCGGGCCACATGTTTTCATTTTCTTCTAAGCTTTAGTTAATGTACATTTGTTTAAATAAAAAATCAGTGTTATTATGCAATATCTATAAAGTTAATTCCGTGGATCTGTTCGAGGATTATTTTAATCACACAACTTGTATCATAAATATTTGTTTCTTAATAGAACTTAGTTTGAATGTTTATATCCATTTTTATGTTCTCAGACAGCAAAGAAGTGTAAGTATGTGGAGTGGGATGATTTTTTCTAAAATTCTTTCTTTAAGATAATTTTATTGCAAACGGGATATCAAAGGTTTGACCTTTGACGGCTGAAAGGACAAGCATGTTTGGTGTGAAAAGGATTCGAACCCGCGACCCTCAGATTATCAGTCGAGTGCCTTAACCACCTGGCCATGCCGGGCCTTTAGCTTTAGACACGTTATAAACGTGACATTTAGTTCAGTTTCGAGTATACGTGTAGGCGTCGAATGCTGCTAATTGTTCTATTCCAAGCTGCCAGTTTAGAATACGGAATAGCTATGCCTGAGCATTTGGGTCTCTGATCTAGTCGTTTAGCAAATATGTCGCATGAGGTACCATTTGGTTTGAAAATACTAAATGCCTTTTTTCAAGCAAGAAAGAACAGAATACCAAACATGATTCTATAAGCAGAAAACTGCTGATGAGTCGGTTTTTAGTCTGAACTAGTAAGATACATGAGAATCAGATAAACGTAGGTAAAAACTGGAATGGCCGATTAAAACACACACACATATATATACATATATATATAAACAATTTTTCTTTCAGGAGTTTTATCCATATCCCCCCTTAAAAAACGAACTTGTCTCTTTTATCTAAACATCAGCGAAAGAAAATAAGTTTGTTTCTTGAAACCTGACTGATCAAAACATTGCACGAACAACTATTTTCTTGTGTCATTCTCAATACTACATAGTACAGGAATACGTTATCGAACTGATTAACATAATCAAACGAAAAAACAAGAAAACTCAGTTACTGATTCAATAATGGATTAAACAATCTGTAGTTGTGATATTTTATCTCATTTTCCCCATAAAAGCAATGAGATAGATTATTTAGAAGAGTTCACCTCAATACACACACACACACACACACATAAATGTATATATGTGTATAGAATAAAAATTTACAATCTGAACTGAAAAATAATGGCACGTATGGAAAGTTATAGAAAAAAATAAAATGTATGGAAATATAATCATTACAAGCAAGAGCAGGAACTTCAAACATTCAAGTGTACTCGAACTGTGATTAAAATATAAAGAACTGTCATTTCATTCGACGTAGATCAGTAAGCTAGGAAGTATCTTAATTTCAGAGAGGAAGTATCTTAATTACACAGAGGAAGTACTACTTTGAATACAAATCATTTCAAGTGAGTTCACTTAAATAAACAGTCTTATCTCAGATTGAGGTTCGACGTATTCGGATGTCGTGTACACTGATCTCTGTTTGTTTGTTATTAAGCACATCTTGTCTATCTGTGCTCTCTCCATCGTGGGTATCGAAACCTGGTTTCCTGCGGTGAGAATCCGCAGACATACTTCTGCGCCACTGTGGTGGGGAGTTGGGGCATGGCACTGATCTCTGAGCAGAACTCGTTTAAAGTTGTCACAGATCTCGTGGCCATAAAATTTATTTTGTAATTAAATTCTTCCAGTTTTATTTTTTTAAAATATCGCTACAAACTGAGTTTAAAATGATAATTAAAATAATTTGTTTTGTGAGCGCTAACAAACAAGAGGAACTCTCAATAGCTGTGGCATTTGATTTTTTTCTTAAAGCTAGATTTGAGTAAATTAATCTGGTACTTTTTGTTCTTTTAATTATCTACATTTTTGTGCGCTAGCAATACCAAGCGTGGGGCGCGCGAATACCCAGTTTTACTTCATTGTAGATCAGGATCTCTATCAGCCTACCCGCAAATTGAAACTATTTTAGGCAGGATTAGAGTAAACAAATCTATGAGACCGTAGGCGTGGTATAATACTTCAATCGAAAGGGTTTGATCTCCTGAGTCCCAAATTTTTATTAGGTTTCAAATTGGTCAAGAGTTGACGGATCTATGAGCTAAAAGCTTGTAGTTGGAAAAACTATGAGGCATTCTTTGAGCCGCTATGCTACGGTTAAAAATTTCAGTTTTAGCTGCACGGATCAAGCACAATGTCTCACCTCCATGATCAATGACTGACTCTTGCTTTAAAACAAACAAACTAAAATACAGAGTTTTGCAAACATTTGGTGTTGCAAACATTTTGATAAACCATATTTTGTGAAAAATTATATAAGACTTCAATTAAATGAAGTCGACCAACAAAGTTTCCCTAATTTTTATAAATATTCAAAACTTTTTGAACTATGTTTCAATTGTGGATAATTGCTCTAAGTGTTTCTTTACATTAACTGAATCATCATTTTTTTCTGTTTAGACACAAAAAAAAATTTCTATAAGTATGCCTCTTGTATTGTTTTGTTTGTTTTTGAAGTTCGCACAAAGCTACTCGAGGGCTATCTGTGCTAGCCGTCCCTAATTTAGTAGTGTAAGACTAGAGGGAAGGCAGCTAGTCATCACCACCCACCTCCAACTCTTGGGCTACTATTTTACCAACGAATAGTGGTATTGACCGTAACATTATAATGCCCCCACGGCTGAAAGAGGGAGCATGTTTGGCGCGAAGGGGATGCGAACCTGCGACCCTCAGATTACGAGTCGCACGCCTTAACACGCTTGGCCATGCCAGGCCGCCTTTTGTATTTTCCAATAATTTTTTGAAAATATTTAGTCTCTTGTATTAGACTGAAAACTGTGTTTGACAACTGTTTTACTAAAACAGAACTATTTCTTTCTAATGAGACACCAACTTTATGCCGATTTTATTGCAACAATGTTTAATTTCTCATATTGAAAAATATAACTGTAATTACCAAATTAACGACCTAGTTAGTTTCTTACTTCGAAACAAACATTCTTTTGAAATAATTTTCCTAAGATAATTAAGTTCTCACTTTGAAACAAACATATCTAAAATTGCAAACAAACTTTCAAAACGTCTTCAAAAATGTAATAAAAATAAATAAAAATGCAGACTATATAAAAAATATTTGGGTGAGACACTGTCTTTTTTTTCTAAAACCAGGTGAGACATTATCCATATTCCGTTGTTGCACTGGTGGTGATGTTTTACTATGGTATATTTTTGTTTGTTTCCGGAAGCTTATATCATTTCATAATTTTGTCTTTTGTTCAGTTCTTATCATAAACACTGTACATCTAAATCCATTGGTAAAATCAAAAGATATCCAAATACAAAATCAGCAGTAAAGTCAAAATAAATAGTACAAGATTGTTTGGTCTGAATTGTGCGTCTCGTTATACGAGGGATATCTGTGCTACTCGTCCCTAATTTAGGGCCCCTATGGGGACTCGAACCAGTGACCCTCAGATTGCGGGTCGAGAATCTTAACCATCTGATCATCCTGGTCCCAAAAGTACAGAAAATGGTTAAAGGACAAGCACTGTTTTTGTAACCATATCCCATTTTAACTGTTTTGATTTCACTATTTAGAACCAATCTTAATATTTTTCATAACAAATAACTCTTCTACTACAGCAAGCATTGTATATAGAGAAGAATGAATAAAACGTTGTTTTCAGTGCCTTCTTATTCCAAAATTAACAAAACTTATTCCAGTTCACAACCATATCTTAAAAGTATCAGAACTCATATTAGATATCTCTCTTCCTTTTCTTTTTTCACTCGTTACATTTTCGATACAAACACCATGATATTATTTAACTGACTGGAACCAAGTTTATGTGATATAATATGAAGGTTTGGCACACAATTAGTATTTCTATTATTTTACACAATTTTTAAGAATTTTTATTTGTTTAAAATCGATTTAAATTGTTTTGATGTGCATTTATCGGATTAACAGCTAAGCAGAACTTCTTTTTTTATTTGGCTCGATACAGCCAGGTGGTTAATGTACTCGACTCGTTATCCGACAGTCGCGGGTTCGAACCCCCGTCACACCAAACATGCTCGCCCTTTCAGCCGTGGGGGCGTTATAATGTGACGGTCAATCCTACTATTCGTTGGTAAAAGAATGGCCCAAAAGTTGGCGGCGAGTGGTGATGACTAGCTGCCTTCCCTCTAGTCTTACACTGCCAAATTAGGGACGGATAGCGCAGACAGCCCTCGTGTAGCTATGCGTGAAATGCAAACTAAACCTTTATTTTTTATCTGCACACTTGTAAATGAGCAACTACACTGCTTTCTATTCTTTTCCATTAACGGTAAATTTTGCTTAACAGCATAGTTCATTAAAACGCTTGCTTTTAAAATAATGTAAAACATTTCATTTGAACTTAATGTTCCGAATTAAGTTTAATTGAACTAAGCTGTATTTCAACTTATTACCTATCTACTACGAATAGATATGTGTTACAACTTTCTGTTGTACAAAACATAGTTAAAGCAACATTACAAAAGTTTATTTAGAACATATTTCCTGGAAAGACAAATCTATGATAATAATAATACATCAAGATCAACTCCTATGACGAAAATATTATGTCTTAACATAATTTCAAATGACAATAAAATCATGTTTTTGTATTAGATAACAAAAGAATGTAGCAACATACACCTTTTTCTTGCTTGAAACTGTCACATGAAATGATAATACAAGCTTATTAGTTTCGAAAGAACAGAATACAAAATAAGGTTAATGTTCACTACATAAGTTTGAATAAAAATGATTCTGTAGACTCAAGACACGTATCTGATTAATAAAAAGGGTTTAGAATACAGGTATTTACTCTTCTAACCTTTAAATGTACAACTGAAATTTGCGTCAATTTAAAAAAAAAGTTAGATGTAAGGTCCATGAAAAGTAATTACCATCAAATAACCCACAGCAATTTGGAATTCGTTAAGTCTCGGTTGAATGAAACAACACGGATCAGAGAAACAGTAATAATCAACCATTAACTTCTACAAGTATTAATGTTCAAGCTAACCTTTGATGTTCGGCTGTACTGGGAAGACAAATGATATTTTTATTACGAATTAGCCATTACGTGTGACACGGAAGATTAAAACAAAACTTTTGTTAATGGAAACTCGCGTAAAATGTATTAAGTTTACTTTTGTAAACATACAATGTACCACTAAAGAATTCAACCTAAAACACAGTATTTTCAATAAAAACTATGCTCCAGAGCTATTCTAAAAATGCACAGTCATCACATAAAGCACGAATGGATGTGGCAACCTGAGCTGTAACAGTGTGGCGATACACGAAAATGGTTTCAATATAACTTACCCTAGGTGGAAACAATGTTGTTTTGTACTTTAAAAGAAGAATGAACAGTTCCTTCACGTGCCATCATTTGTCCTTTAGGCTTAATTCTTTTATCTCTATGTTGTAAGTCATGTGACTTCAGAAATAACCCCCTTTGCTGTTATTTTGTATTTCGTTATCATTTTTAAAAGCATATTTACAAAAAACAGCGCAATGTGCTGAAGTTATGCGACAGTTTTGAGGTCAGTAAAGCTCATACACTTGTATAAAACCCATAAAACAAGAGACTGATTAACAAGTGCATACTTAAAAAAAAAAATTTATACAAAGCTCACAAAAATAACGACTTTTTCCCAGTCTCACATGATTTCTTTTTCTACCGGTCACCTGTTTGATCCGCCACAATTACGTTCCTATCTGCGAAATACTTTATTACCTAACAAGGTTGTGTACGATGCAGGTCTGATATAGTCTGGTGGTTAGGGAGCTCAGCTTGCAGTCTGTTGGTTGCTGGTTGGAACTTCCGTCGCCCATTCACATGCGAATGCGTTACAATATACCGATAAATCACATTAATCGTAAGTATAAGGAATAGTCCAAAGGTTGGCGGTGGCTGTTGATAATTAGCTGCCTTCACTCTATTCTTTGATGACTAAATTAAAGACAGCTGGATGGAGAAGAAATGGGCATTACCACGTAAAATTTTCTCGAGAAACACCAATGATTCATCAACATTTAAAGTGTCGCAACGGCCGTAAGCAGCCACGGGACTCAAAAACAAAATTAAAAAAAATGGCTGTGTACAAACGAAATTATTAATAATACGACAAAAAATGAATGGATATAAGAAACAAAAACTTATATGATAAAATTAAGTAATAGCTCTTTCATGCTACGTCTGAGGTTATAATCGGTCAAGACAACTTTATATATATTTATTCATGTATCATTAACACTAAAACTATTACAAGAGTAAAATGAAAACAAATAACTCACAGTGCTAATTATACTTCAATATTGAAATTCAGCAATAATAGAAAGTTTCACGAAAATTAGAACCTACAACTGTAATGAAAATTAATTAGTTCCTGGTTCATTTACATCAGGATCTGTAGGAATGCATCACGAAAAAAAAAGTTAATTAGCTGCATTTTTTCCTTTCTTTTTTGAAATTCTTTGTATTAACTTAGTGCTAAAAGCCTATGTATTCATGTTCAGTTCTTTGTTTCTCTTTGATACTCTAGCCTTGGCTTATCTGAAAATACGAAAGTCTGGTGTTATTAAAAGCATTCTTTTTTTTTTATACTTCCACGTTCAGATCAGTTAGTCTCTGTCATTAGCATCATTCTTTTAACTTGAACCGCGTAGCGAGAAAATCAAACGACGTTAGCGTGTTAAGAGACCGAGAAAGTAGAAGAAAATGTAATGATGCATAGGGAAGAGCGCCCTGCATCTAGTAATGAACGGAAGACCACGTGATAAATGTCGTTCATTAGATGTTCTTCCACGAAACCTGAAGCTGTGAAAATCGGCGGGGTTTTGTATGAGAGAGAGAAGGGGAGGGGGTTAGGGGTGTTTCAATAGAAATTTTTTCTCTTCTGGTAAATAAAAAATTTTGCTTGTAGGATATTTGAGAAATAAATAAAAGGAGTTACGATAGTTCGTAAATTTAAAAATAATATTATAAAATAGATTATAAATAATTTAAATTTATCACAGATGTCAATAAGACACGTTTGTGGTGGTTTTTTGCTCATAACTTTTTACGCACAGCCTCCGAGAGCTATTTCGGGCACATATGGGACCATATAATATATGTTAACTATAACATACAACTTAGCCTAACCTTGCTTATCCTAACCTACATAATACAATTATAAAATAAAACTTTCCGAGTAATTTCACATGACAAAATTTTCGATGCACTTTGAAGAGTAAATGTGGTGAGTTTTATACGAACCCTCTGATAACCCAGGGCCCGGGGGTAATCCATCCGTATCCCCCCTTATCGGCTGTCTTGCTTTTACTTCAGCTTCTAATAACAGAACTTCGGGTAACTAAGGAAACTCGGTTAAGAATTTATATAGTCGTGAAAACGATCATTTAAAGCATGTGTGAATGCTATTCAACTTTCGTGTTGCTGGCTTGCTTTTTTGTTTGTTTCGAATTTCGCGCAAAGCAACACGAGGACTACCTGCGCTAGCCGTCCCTAATTTAGCAGTGTACGACTAGAGGGAACGCGGCTAGTTATCACTACCCACCGCCAACTCTTGAGCTACTCTTTTACCAACGAATAGTGGGATTGACCGTCACATTATTACGCCCCCACTCCTAAAAGGGCGAACACGTTGGTGTGATGGAGGTTCAAACTCACGATCCTTGGATTACGACGAGTCAGTGCCTTAACCACCTGGCCATGCTGGGCCGTGTTGATGGCCTAGACACAGAATAACCAACTCAACAAAATTTGTAATAAACTTGTTTACTGCAGCACTCAGTGCACTGCATGTATTCGACAGAACTCGCGTGACTTTCAATATTTGTTTGCCACTTAATAACTAGGCGTACACTTTTATAACTGGTGAAACGCTATTATAACTGGTAAAATAATTTAGAATATCGTCTATGCAAATCTATATCTAAAGATACGTCTTATTAAATGATTGCTTTGAATTTTAATTTTTAGTTTATCAAAATATTGTTGAAAAAGATAGTTTAACGGCAACTCAACATAGATATTCTGTTCAAAGTAAATAAAAAATTAACTGAGTAATTTAGAAATATAGGTAAATAGAAGGCGATTATCAAGGCTACGCATTCGAAGAGCACGTGCTTGTTTTTTGTAGTGAAGCACAAAGCTACACAATGGGTATCTGTGATCTGTCCACCATGAGTATCCAAACTCGGTTTCTAGCGTTGCAAGTCCGCAGACATATCGCTGTGCCACTTGTAGACTTCAGATGACATGTTTATCATTTTCATTGTCGAATGAAGCAATTTTTTTAGAGTTCAGACCACTGACAGAGCTGAACAATGTGTTATACGTATGCGAAGCATTTCATTTCTATGAAGGGGTGGATGTGGAAATACGCCTTCCCTAGAAACTTTCTTAAAATTTCGTGCTACGAGATTCAGTCTTTAGCCATTTATCTACAAATACAGTATACACACAAAGTAACGTATTTAATTAAGAGAAGCAAGTTTTTGACATGTAAACTGTAGCTACCCACACGCGTCATGAAAAGTTGCAAGACCGCTACCTGACTGGTCTCACCGCTTCTTAGACCCTAACTTTACTTGCGACGAAACTGGCAATAATTAGAGGTCACAAAAATATACTGGTAGAGCCGTTGAAATTATTAATTACCCTGTTACTCTTAGGGTCACTCTTTCCTTTGTGATCTGTATATCAAGTTGTAATCAAATCAGTTTTGTAAAAACAGAACCAGTTTTACACATGGGGCTAGTGATGACTAAAGATATCATTTTTCCAGGTTTAGGAGTAGAAAGCACGGTTTCCTTTCCTCATAATCTTTATCTGAGGTCTGAAAAAACATCTTTTATATTCGTTAGAATTCTTGTTTGTAAAACTTTGAACTCAATTAAATTAGTCAAAGCAAAGGATAAAATTAATAACAATTGTTTGTTTGTTTTAGCGCAAAGCTACACAACGGGCTATCTGTACCCTGTCTAAAACGTGGCATCGAACCTCGAAAGTTAGCACTGGAAGTTCATAAATTATTTTCTCGGAACTGCTACAGAAAACAGAAACAATATCAAGAACTAATAAGTCATAGAGTGAAGTTTATTAAACCAGGAAGTTACTCCTAAGGTTTTAACATAGTTTAACACCATTTGTATAAAAAAGTTAAATATTTTTTATTAAAGAAGGTTTGGAATAAATTTATAAGATTTCAAGTTGATGGAAATCTTATAATTTATTCTTAACAAAAGACTAATGAAATCGTTGAGAACATATATATATACTCTTCAAAAAAAGAAACGCAAAAGGGATATTTTTGTTATTTTAAAGAGAAATATATGTAATAACTTTACACGCTCAGAGTATGTGATGTTACACGTGTTAATGCACTGACTGTCAGACCAAAATGACAATAAAAGTTGTGCACTTTGAAAACGGAGGAAAACATCGGATTTTTCGCCAAAACGCATTCGTGTCCAATAAATTTGTTTGAGAGATCTGCTTGTTATGCGAGTGCAACACGTGCAAAATCCCTATAAAAGTGACGGGTTCTCGGTTTCCATAGCTCAGTGTTAAGCCACCGACACGCAATACAGTTACGCCAAGACTGACTGAAGCACAACGCAACAACGCCATTGGTCGCTTGGAAGCAGGCGAATCTCGATCAGATGTTGCCAGAGCTGTGAATGTCCACCCAATAACCATCACAAGGCTATGGAATCGTCACCAACAACATGGATCAAATCGTGACCGTCCACGATCTGGCAGACCTCGTGTGACCACGCCCGCACAAGATCGCTACATTCGGTTACGTCACCTTCGGGATAGGACCACCACTGCGACGTCTACTGCCTCAACCATACCAGGGCTGCGTAGGATTTCCGATCTGACCGTACGCGACCGTCGACGAGATTCTTAGGCCCCATGTGCAACCCATCATGGTGAACGTCAATGACGTTTTTCAATATGACAACGCCCGTCCTCACACAGCCCGACTCACCACTGTCTTTTTGAGACACCACAACATCAACGTTCTTCCCTGGCTCTCCAGATCACCAGATTTAAACCCCATCGAACATCTTTGGGACGAGTTGGACCGACGTCAGCGACGACGACAACCACAACCGCAGACTCTACCTCAGCTTGCAGCAGCTTTGCAGGCTGAGTGGACAGCCATTCCACAGGATGTGATTCGTCATCTCATCGCTTCCATGGGCAGAAGATGCTAAGCAGTTATTGATGCTCACGGGGGGGCATACTCGTTATTGACGTTGAGTGACGTTAAACTTCAACTAGTGAGCGTGGACTTCGCCTTTGCAGACTTTGGATGTTCAGCAGTGAATATGCAAAGTTTCACGCATGTCATACAAAACTACCCGGAATAAACTTGTTAACAATATATCTTAAATTTTGCTTTTGCGTTCTTTTTTTGAAGAGTATATATATATATATATACACAAATCTGCACTAACGTATGAAGTAGTCAGATCGTTGAGAATCATGCTATAATGGAACTTTTGCTTGTTTTGTCATCACTAGTTTGGCAACTAGTCATCACCATCCACCACGAACTCGTGGGATATTCTTTTAGCAACGAATAGTGGGATTGACCGTCACACTATAACACTCCCACAGCTAAAATGGCGAGCATGTTTGGCACAATGGTGATTAGAACCCGCAACCCTCAATTACGAGTCGAGCGACCTAATCACCTGGCCATGCCGTGCCCACTCTTGATTGAATGATACTACTGGAAAAACTTTTTTATTACGTGGTATGCAACCCCCAACTTCGCGAAATTTTTATTCTGTGTGCATGTAGATATTCAGTAGGGGTCACGATGTTCTCGTTTTGCCTCCGTTTCCTGTCACAAAGAACTTTATTTTTTCTCCATTTTCAGGGTGTAGATATGACGTCATGAATACATCACACGCAGATCTAATGCACTGGCGCCATCTATACAAATACAATATTACTGTCTGTTGTATTTCCATGTAAATACTTCGCAGGATGTGAATGGATCTTCACTAAAATTGGTATGGTGGTTCATCAGATCCAAGGGGAAATGCACACAAATTTTAAATTGTGCATTTTGCGGTTTTTACGAGTGTTTTTGAAGATTTTTTTACCGCTACTTCACCCCTGTTGATGGATCTTCAAATTTGGCTTGAAGGTTTGTTGAAACCATGAGGAGATAATTCAAATTTACGGTTTCACATCTTGTGTTTTGCTATTTTTATTAGTGTTTTAGTGGAGTGATAACACAATTGCTTGCCCTTTCAGCCATGGACGCGTTATAATATGAAAGCCAATCCTCATATTTGTTGGTAAAAGAGTCGTCCAAGAGTTGGTGGTGTGTTATTATGACTAGCTGCCTTCTCTCTAGTCTTACTCGGCTAAATTAGAGAGAGCTACACGAAGGCTATCTGCACTAGCCGTCCCTAATTTAGCAGTGTAAGACTAAATGGAAGGCAGCTAGTCATCACCACCAACCGCAAACTCTTGGACTACTCTTTTACCAATGAAAAGTGGGATTGACTGTAAGATTATAACGCCCCCACTGATGAAAGGGCGAGCATGTTTGATGCGACGGGAATTCGAACCCGCGACCCTCAGGTTACAAGTCGAACGCCTTAACCCACCTGGCTGTGCCAGGCCTGTAGAGAGAGGTAGCGCAGATATCCTTCGTGTAGCTTTGCGTGAAATACAAAAACAAAACAATGATTACTTCTATGTAATAAGTTAACGATTTAGTCAAAGCAATGGACTAATCATAAATTTGAATTTTCCAAAGAAATATTGGTTTTACAATATACAAAAAAAAGTGAAGAGATGATTGAAAAGATATTTAAAGATAGTTTCAATTGAAATAAATACATCTTGGAAAACTAATAAAACTATAGTCTTGCTGTCACCAGAGAAAGAATCTCCCGGTAGGTCAGTGGTAAGTTTATGGACTTACAACCAAAAAGTCCGGTGTTATATCCCTCGTGAAGGACCGAAAACAAATAACTTACTGTATAATTTTACACTAAACAAAAATAAGGTTACAGTGAGTATTATTATAGCAACGCTGTTTATAAGAAATTGCTCCATTTGTTATTTCAGGCACCATGTTCGAAATTGGGACGTATATACATACAGAATCAAAGAGCGGCAAGACCAGACCTAACCAATTCTCTTTCCTAAAGAACTACAACAGAGAATAGTCATTTTTTACAGAAAACCAGAAAATGAAGCCGTCAGATACTGAAGATAACAGAGAAAATACACCGCAGTCCTATTTATTTTATCGTTGTTTCCTCTCCATTTGGCAAGCATCCAAAATTGATGACCGTGTTGTTGGATCAGACGAGGCTTCTACTCTGAAAAAATACCTTCATTTATAAGTTGGGTGTCAAAACACGCAGATAAATAAATCCATAATGATCTATTTCTTCAGGAAAATTTCATAAAAGTATAAATTAGACTGTTTCTGATGAAGAACATCTTGGTCTCTAAACTCATCAATGTCAAAACTGCAAATGTATCACTTTTGCAATTATCATACGTCTTTCTTTCTGTAAAGTATATAAGAATACTCTCAAGGTGCGTAAGTACAAATTTCCCTATTGACAGTCTTTTCAACTTATCCTGGCCTGGCATGGCCTAGCGCGTAAGGCGTGCGACTCGTAATCCGAGAGTCGCGGGTTCGCGCCCGCGTCGCGCTAAACATGCTCGCCCTCCCAGCCGTGGAGGTGTATTATGTGACGGTCAATCCCACTATTCGTTGGTAAAGAGTAGCCCAAGAGTTGGCGGTGGGTGGTGATGACTAGCTGCCTTCCCTCTAGTCTTACACTGCTAAATTAGGGACGGCTAGCACAGATAGCCCTCGAGTAGCTTTGTGCGAAATTTCCAAACAAATTCAACTTATCCCACATTTTAAACTATTTTGAGTTTAGTGGAGTTCACAAAAACACACAAATCAGTTTGTTAAACAAGCAATAATACTGATAAATAAAATCTTAAAGTAACTGTATACAATTTGCACATTTGACGGTTTTTATATCGTAAAGCCTTGCAATTGTGCTCAACCAATGTCTGCTGAGCATATACATTTTGTGTCATGACTTTACTTCCACTAGTTATAAAAATAAACAAAATTAGGTATAGTTAATTACTTGGTCAGTGCTTATTTCAGATCTGTAGCTTGATTTGGTCAGAGGTTAACGATAAACAAACATCAGATGACTTATAATTTTTGATCAGGTAGAGCAAATTCAATAGATTCTAGATGCAATGATCAAGAAGCGTAAGAAAGAAGGATATATATATGTATATATAGAGAGAACTATTATAAGGCATATAAGATTGGATGTGCTGTTAAGTCCTTTATTTTACTATAAATCAGATCATTTCACGAAAACTTTTTAGTCTTAAAAGTGTTTTTCCTATTCCAGCTGATACGCTAAATTCTGAGCAGCGTTTACATTCCTCAGTTTATGGCTAATGGGAAGATTTAAACAAAATACTCTAAGTAAAATCCGTTATAAGCATGGGCTACTGTAAATGAAAATCCAGTAAATTTCTATCTTCTTAAATCATATTCACAGTAAAAAAATCCACAACTGAAATCCAAAAAAACTTCTAAACCTCCAAACAAAATAGATAAACCTCAGATAAATTTACAGCTCCAAAAGTCTAGCGGCAAACCTTCAAATGTAATTCAAAACGCTTTTTGCATTTGAAATCACTTGTATCACTATTAAATACCTTATTACGTGCTCTTTAGCTAAGAGAATTGAATACACTATTAAAACAAGTTGTGATATGGAAATAGGTAGGTCATGTAATAACCATCGCTAATATAAGACACTGCTTGACGTTGTGTAGGCAGTGTGACGCCACCGAAAATGGATAGCTTTTGAGAAACTATTCATGTACTCAAATCATAAAAATCTCTCTAGGACGGGGAATTAGAAATTCGATGATGATGATAGTCATTATAATTAATGACAATAAAAAACAAAAGAATACGAATGAACTTAAGGCACCTAGACCATCAAAGAAGGGATATGCAACTATACTCACGCCGTGTTAAGCAAAGTGTGGCGTTTTGTAACTAAATCGACCAACACACAGATCGGAGGCAAAAGCCGTCCATGTGACCCAGGCAAAAATGTGCAACATAACCAAGAAAGACCTCCGTCTGGGAAAACGACACAAGTCACATATACATAAGTTGCTTTCAGGGTATAAAACCTCAACCTTTGATAATCTTAAATAGCTGGAGGTTGAAACTGTGAATTAATGCTTTTCCAGATGAAGGCATACTGATCGTGCCAAAGATCACAGCGCCAGTGATTTGTTTGTGATCAGTTAATTTATTTCTTTTAACGAAAGCCACACAACAGAATATCAGCGTTCTGTTTATCGAGGGGAATCGTACCTCTGAATTTAACGTTTTAAATCTGTAAACTTATTGCTGACACACTGGAAACCTATGCAATCGAAGGAATCTTGAAACAGGCGCTGTGAAGCCGTTATTCTAGTACACTATATTGATTATGAAAAGCAGCACGAAGGAGGCTAGACTTGCGAGCATGAAAACCTTACAGATTGACCCTTTTAGAATGGAAAATACGTAACATGTCTATTTTCAGGATGCACGGTTGTCAAATAGAAAATGACAAGGCGTGACGACATAGACTATAATGACACAGTTTATCTAAAATCGTCTTAGCGTACTGTACTCGGCCTTCGTATTTAATGTCACCTAAAAATAAAGTTACTAAAGAGTGTTCATTATATTTCAATCTTGACAATCTTCTCTAAGCTTTGGAGTTTTATCGTCGGACTATCAAAACAACGACGTTAGTTGTGGAAACCGAAGTATGTATGAAATGTTGCATAGTGACTGGTATAATGCCCGTTTGAATTTGAATATAGTAGCCCTTTCAATCTTTAATAAATTTACTTTGGAATAAATACAGAAAAAATTATGAATTTACTGTAAACTGTGTGTTTTCTTGTAGCAAAGTCATATCGGGCTATCTGCTGAGTCCATCGAATGGAGTCAAAACCATAATTTTAGCGTTGTAAATCCGTAGACTTACCGCTGTATCAGCAGGGAACTACTGTAAACTGGATTTATTAAAATCACTAAATGAAACCAATTAAATTTATACAAATATGATCTGATGTTTAAGCAAATTTGATGTTCTGTATGATAGTCATAGCATAAAAAGCCAAATAAAAGGGGCGTTTACTAAATTCTTATATCTTATAAATGATAGACGACGATATATAATTATGGATAAAGATGCAGAAGTTCATCATGGAAAAATCTTTTGAAAAATTCTTGATTCCTCAAAGTAAAAAACATTATATGCTTGCGAAAATGAGCAGTCAGTTCATTTGTTAGGGTTTTTGAATTTTGAGAATGAAAAACTTGCTTTGCTCTCTGCAAAACGATGAAATGAATATAATACGTTAATATAAAAGACACTGGAGATAACACATGATTTTTTAATAGCAATTATGAGCCAGTAGCGCTTTCATCCAAATTACCTTAAATAAAAGTTAGTTACTTCAACCAATTAATTAGAACAGTAAGTGAACATATTTTGTTCTTTCAGAAGTTGAGTTTTCATTAGTTTAAAAATGAGTGTCATTTATGATAAAGAGCATTATACCATTTTGATGCTAAGCCGAAATTTGATTTTCCTTTTCTACTATTGCTGGGTAAGTAGAAACTATATGGTAAATCAATTACTAACATCTAACTTAAAAGCTATAAAAATACTGTAATAAAAATCTCTGGTGAATAGAAAAATATTTAAAAATATACATTACTTTCTAGTACAAGGAGCATTTGTAATAATTTCCGTACTATATAAGCAACTAACAGCAATTTGTTTACCTAAAATGTAACAGATAATCGATACAGTAATTTTGAGTACGAATCGTTCTGGAATATGTCAAATATTCTTTATTTGATTTTTGCCAATAAAAGTATTTCCAATACCAATAACATTAGACAGACAGGTGATAAATCATGTGTTGCTAGTTTTTAGGGTTACGGATGACATGTTTATACAGACATTTCAGAACACGTAAATCATTTTCGAAAGCGAATATTTCAGGTTGTTATATATTTTCGTTTGGACCAGCAATCTTAAAAGATTAAACAACAACTAAAACAAAATACGGTGACTGCTATTACAGAAAAACAAAATCCTTAAGGTTTAAGTATAAGCAATTGCACAAAATCATAAAAAGGGGAAACAGTGACGTCATTTGTGAGAAATTGAAAAATAACATATAATGTCCAATGGAATATACTATTTATTGAAAAAAATGACAATATTTTTATCGAATAAACTTATGTATTAAAACAAATTCAACTTCACGTTATCTTTGTTTTTCTTCGTAAACTAATTCAATAAATGTAAATGTTATGTATATGAAGAAATATTTCCAATATTCAAGAAACACATCGCTAAGTTAAAGCAACTTATATGATGTAATGATTTAACTCTCTTCGAGAAATAATACAACAGCTTTATCTTTTTTTAGTACTCAAATTCTGTTAAATAGGTGAACATAGTTTATTATAAAACTATACAACTGGTTGTGTTCTGGTGATAGAGGAACTGGGATTTTAGTGTTTTAAGCCCTCAAGGGTACTACTGACCTGCTTGAAGTGAACATAAGATAAACTGTGATCTTAGTTTTGGAAAGATTGAGGAAATTTGTGCTTCTTTTTCTACAAACATTACAATTACTAACTGAAAATTCAAAGACTTAGATGATAAAAAGAAATTTAATTTTAATAAGCCAAGTGATCTGAAACGTTAAACTAATTTCGAAAAAACACAAAAGAACTGTATGTAAATGAACCTTAAAATTCGATTGTTTAAAGGTTCGGAAAAAACGACACACACACAAAAACCTTGAATTTACGATAAAAAAAGTTCACTTTAGTTACCGCCTGATATTTTATTATTGCATAGAATTATCAACGCTTAAGACTATAAAAACTGTAATAAAAACAAAACCTTTTTACTCTTGCGCGAAAGTAATCACAGTGTTGTCAAGCCGCTATTAGAACCCAGTTGATAATGACAAATCCGTTGTGTCTAAACGTTCTTCTACATCTGTATCCAGTGTGAAAAACTACTCCTCTGATAATCAACATTTTTCTTTTTTTCACTTTCACGCTAAGAAGCTAACCCTAAAAGAAAAGTTTACTTTACCCATCATCAGATCAGCATATTTAGTAATGATGTGAAGCGTCTTTAAAAAAAAAAATAACGTCGAGAAGCAAACTGAATTATGGTCGTTCTCTCTTTAAACGTGCATTTACTTATATATACACTCATTTAAATGTGTTATATAAGCCCACTAAGACGGCTTTCACACAAAACACCCTCTCACCATATTATTTTATATTATAGCACCGTACTGTAAAGACTGGAAAACTTCGGTTGATTCATGTTTTTCAGTTTACTTAAATATAATAAATAATTGAGCAAAGTTATATCGCCGTTTTAGGATTTTTGAACTATTATCAGGAATGTTTGTGATCAAAAATCATTATTACCATTATATGAGTTAATTCTCTTTCTTCTGTTTGGCTCATTACAACAGTTTGTACATTTCTTTACTCAGTGGCGTATTTAGGTAGGGGCTAGAGGAAGCTCAGCCCTCGAGCCCATGATCTTAATGGGGACCCAATGATCATTTTATTCTATGTAAAATTAAATGGAATGTAGGGCCCACAAATATTATTAGCCCCTGGGCTCACACAACCTTAAACCCACCACTGTCTTTACTTGATGTTTTCTCTGTATGGTAAGACAAATGGATTATGAAGCCCAACCTATTATTCGATTTACCACTTGAAAGAATATGTAAAAATATTTGTCAGATATAGTTTCAAAACTTTCATTCTGCGTACTGTGCATATGTAAGTGGAAAAAAGCTTTACAGATTTTCAACTAAGAGAATGCGTATTAACCTCTTTTTGAAAACAGTAGCAACACCATTTATTATGCTAAAGATTTACGTTTATGAAAATTTACCTTATAACTTTTCATAAATACACCTATAAGAATTATGAATCAATACGAGCTCCATCCAACTCACCGGATGGACTCAATGTAGAGTCCATAATGTTGTTTTAAAACCCAAATGAAGCAAGAAGAGAAGTGAAGTGAAACCTCATACACGTTATTTGTTTCATTTTAAAATGTTATATATTTTTAGTGTGAAAAACACGATTAAATTCGTACTTGTACTTTTTTAAAAATGTTCTTTACATGCAGAAAAGGCTTGTCGTATGAATATATCAGTTCACTATTGCATAAATTCTCATTCCTATCAAATTTCACGGGTTCATTGTAGTTGAACAAATAGCTGTTGAAGCAGTCAACTGACGAAGTACAAGAGCTTACATCAGTAGCGTTTTCAAATTATTTAAAAGAATGACACATAATTAATACTGTGCAATTCGTTGTTATTTCAGCGCAGAGCTCCAAAAATGAGCTGTGGTCTGTCCACCACAAGAAAATTGTATTCACTTTAAAAAAATGGTTACAACAGAAATTCAAGTTAAAACAACGCAGTAACTATGGGTTAATGAAACAGAATACAAATGAATGAGTTGGTGCACAGTTTTTATGTTGTATCTTATATAATTTACAAACCCGTAATAAAAATGTAACTTCAAAATAAAGCATTCGATTAAACACAATTTCGACTCGAAAACTGCATATCACTCGTGTTGTTAAAAACGCAAAACTTATGTGAATATCACTATATCTAACTGTTCACTCAAGTCTGCGTTTGGGTATTTTTATTGTTGTGAAACAAAACAATTCTTGAATTAATTTACATCAAACTTTTTGTTTTCACAGTTGAAGCCTTTCTTTAGCTATACTCACTGAATTATTTATTCATAAAAAGTAAATGAATTGCTCTTATGAGAATTAAGGAATTATATTAAAACAAAACTCAAGACTTTTATAATGAAAATATCTACACTTTTTAACCCCGTGACATTCCATAATTCTATAAAACTCTTAGAAATGGCGCTTCCTCTGAATACCAAATATGATAAAACTATCACTTCTAAGAAAACCACAACTCATGCCGTAGATTTTTTTTTTTTTTTTACAAAATGCAATAAAATGTAAATGTAAGTAGAAACTTTCCAATGAAGAACAACACATTAAATTGGTTTAGTGATATTTTATTTTTATGAATAGTAAAACACAGCGGTAGGATTACTCAAGTAACCAAGATAAGCTGATTTAATCCAGATATTTACGAGTAGCGCACTTTGCGTCATGACACAATGACGAACATTTCCCAGGAAATGTCGTGAAAAACAAGACTGAAGTAGTTTTTGGCAGCAAATCTCTGAGACAATATATTGTACGTCTGCTCAGACTTTCGTGATAAATAATATACTGACGTTAAGACTGAAAGGAAAACTGTTTGTTTTTCCTACAGCTTCGGTTTCATATGAACTGTTAGAAACCCTGAGTATCTTATCTTATTTATACAAACATGTCTGACCATTCTTCGTGGCAACTGATTTTGCTAGTCTTTCTCACAATCTCCATTTTCTTTTTTACATCAAAAATTTCTAGCTGTATTTTTTTTTTGTTTCTGTCGATCATACATGCTTCCTTATATCCCTCCAGGTCTGGACTGGAATATAGGAAAAAAGAAGTGACACCACTCTCGGGAAAGTGTGGGAGGAGTCATCGATTTGTTCAGGAACCAATGCTGTATCTACCTGACCATCCTCACCACACAATCTGCTCTTATCCTGAGTAAATTGTTAAGCACAGTGACACATGCCATGCTTGAAGATAAGGGTTTAATCATTAGAACTGTTTCCTGTTTTCTTGGACCTTCAGAGAACATACAGCAGGAGCTCGCTGAGATAACAGCACATCGTAGCAAGAATTGAATGAAAACAAATTTAATAAAAAAACTAGCTTTCCCTTGTTAATCATCTATCTGTATATATATCTAATGATTTGAAAAAGAACTTAGAAGATGAAATAACAGAGACAACAACATTTAACTTAATTTTTTGTTGTTGTAAATACGTTATTTGTACTAAATGAGTTCAAAAATGTTACATAAGAATATATATACAACCCACATGTTTGGTAAACTTCCTGTCACTTAGGTTTGATTCTATTTTTGTGTACATATTAATGCACTCGTTTTAAAATATATCTCGAGAACTAGTTCGAAATAAAGTTAGCTTAAAGTATGCCACCATTCCTGACCAGTTTCAACGAATGTACCGTTCCAAAAAATATATACAATCTGGTCAATCAAGTAAGTCAATTACAGATAAAGCACTGAAAGCTAATGTCCAGTTTTCTCACAAAACAAACAAACAAAACTATAATACGTCGATGGATCAGCTGTAAAGAGATCTGGTGATTCTCTCAACAAGAAACTTAAGTTCACAAAACAATGGGATCTATTACAAAGAATACCATTTTATTGAGGACGAAAGCTAAGTATTCAGTTATCGGGTAACGTAACAGGACTTACGTCAGCATGTTTACTTTTCAAATAATTAATTTAACTTCTTACCATCATAATGTGATAAATATATCGACTGTAGGTTTAAAATGCATTTGCAAAGTTTCACTCATCTCTCATACAGACAAACTACGAAGTGTTGATTGAATTATTTTCAAGTTTATGGAAGACAGCTTCACACTAGAGTAAGCTACACATATTTCTGTGTGCATGTGCTCGTGTGATTAAGTAATAAAGGGTTTTCATTGTCAAAATTTAATAATCTATTTAAAGCCCAGTTAAAAGCTTAATTACATTCCTCCGAACAGTTCTCTACCAGTTCATTTAAAAATTGTATTTTCAGAATGAGAAAAGGACGTTTGAAGGAAAGAACGATTATCTTCTCGAAAGCTGGAAGACTGCATCGACAGGCAAACACCTTCTACTTACGTTACACCTCTTCCAAATAGGAGCTATTATTTCTCATAACCGAATTACGTCACTTAAGAAAGGAAGAAGATGCCAACGTTCAGCTCTTACATTTCGCAAGAGAACGTTCACTAAAACATGAAAAATGCTCGCCCTTTCAGCCATAGGGGTATTATAGTGACAATCAATCCCACTATTCGTTGGAGAAAGAGTAACACAAGAGTTGACGGTGAGTGGTGATGACTCATTGCTTCCTCTCTAGCCTTACGCTGCTAAATTAGAGACGGCTAGCGCAGATAACTCTTTTGTAGCTTTGCGCAAAATTTAAAACAAACAAATCTATTAATATGTATGTTTGAAGTTTGATTCTTGTTATGTTCCTTACTTCTAGTTTTGGCTGATAAGCAAGTAATACAAGATAGAAAAATACGTGTTTTTTGGTTTTAATTAAGTTTTTTTACTGTAAGCGTTATTTTACTTTGTTTGTATTGTTTTGTTGTTCAGCATAAATATAATCAAAGAGATATCTGTGTTACGTCCATTACGGGTATCAAAACCCAAGGGCCCGGCATGATCAGGTGGTTAAGGCACCCGACTCGCAATCTGAGGTCGCAGGTTCGAATCCATCGCACCAAATATGCTCCCTCTGTCAGCCGTGGGAGCGTTATAAAGTGACGGTCAATCCCACTTTTCGTTGGTAAAAGAGTGGCCCAAGAGTTGGCGGTGGGTGGTGATGACTAGCTGCCTTTCCTCTAGTCTTTGCCGAAGGGACGGCTAGCGCAGATAGCCCTCGTGTAGCTTTGCGCGAAATTCAACAAACTAAAACCAAACCGAAACCCAAGTTTTTACCTTCATAAGCCTTCGGCCTTACCACTGAGCTACTGTGGTGTAGCAATATCTCATTATGAGATGAAACAAGAATATCTAGAACAGAAAACAATTGAGAAAGCAGTAATAATATTATTATTTAAAAAAAATAATCAAGAAACTGTTTCCAGGGGTATTTGAATGTCTGAAGCGAATTATATGTCATGTATAATTTATTCTACTGGTAGCATATATAACATAAATAACAAAATTCCCCATACTAAAAAAAAAAAAACGACTCATGCGTAAAAAAGAAAATAAGTACCAGAAAAAAACGGACAAAAAACACATAAGTCGCTTAAAGCAACTGAGCTCCGTTGAATACTGAAAAAAGGGAGATTATACAGGATATTTTTAATGTTTCCTGATGATGATCAGTGAAACGTTGCATGCAACTTATTTTACACTTTTTTATTACACACTTTAATCTTTTCAGAAAGCTTTTCGCATAAGAGCACAGATAGAACATTGTGTAGGCTCGGCATGGCCAGGTGGTCAAGGCACTGGACTCGTAATCTTATGATCGCGGGTTCGAATCCCCGTCGCACAAAACATGCTCGCCCTTTCAGTCGTGGGAGCATTGGTAAAATATTAGCCCAAGAGTTGGCGGTGGGTGTTGATGACTAGCTGCCTTCCCTCTAGTCTTAAACTGCTAAATTAGGGACACGTAGGGCAGATAACCCTCGTGCAGCTTGCGCGAAATTCAAAAACAAACAAACGAAGCACACATTGTGCAGCTTTCAGATTAACAACAAACAAACATAAAATTTAGCTTTTCGGTCTCGATTTATTATACTCGTGCGTCGGGTACGAATATGAGATAATTAACAATTAATATTTCATTTTTAATATAATCCTCACGATGTAAATTTCCTCCCATCTGATTCAGATTTTGAGTGTAATCTAACCAAATGTCGGTTTTTCTCGTTATTCGTTATACCGCAAGTTTTTGTGTTTTTTTTGTATTAAAAGTTGTAGTACCAACGTCTAGTGAATGTAAGTTTGGGGGCCCGGCATGGCCAAGCGTGTTAAGGCGTGCGACTCGTAATCTGAGGGTCGCGAGTTCGCATCCCCGTCGCGCCAAACATGCTCGCCCTTTCAGCCGTTGGGGCGTTATAATGTGACGGTCAATCCCACTATTCGTTGGTAAAAGAGTAGTCCAAGAGTTGGCGGTGGGTGGTGATGACTAGCTGCCTTCCCTCTAGTCTTACATTGCTAAATTAGGGACGGCTAGCACAGATAGCCCTCGAGTAGCTTTGTGAGAAATTCAAAACAAACAAACTGTAAGTTTGGGCACCCCAGTGGCTCAGTAGCATGTCTGTGAAATTACAACGCTAAAACCCGAGATTCTATAACCATGGTGTGCAGAGCACAAGTATCCCATTGTATATCTTTGTGCTTAACTCACAACAACAACAACCGTAACTTTGGTCCTTGTCGTTATCGTAGACAATTAAAGATACAAACTGAGAATTACGACAAACCTTCGTTTGCTGCGTAACATTTTATTTTAATTTGTACACGATAAATTTCAGGTTCATCATCATCATCTGCTTCTCGATTCCTTAAGGAACTTAGGGCTGCAATCACTGCGGTTTCTGTAACAGGCTGGTTTCTAAGTGAGTAGGTTGTTAGCCCACTGCACCTAGCCGTCCCTAATTTAGTAGTGTAAGACTAGAGGGAAGACAGCTAGCACCACCCACCGCCAACTCTTGAGCTACTCTTTTACCAACGAATAGTGGGATTGACCGTCACATTATAAAGCCCCCACGGCTGGGAGGGCGAGCATGTTTGGCGCGACGCGGACGCGAACCCGCGACCCTCAGATTACGAGTCGCACGCCTTAACGCGCTTGGCCATGCCGGGCCAAATCTCAGGTTAACCAACGTATATTTTCACTAGGATTTTATTATTATCCTACGCCTTGTCTATCTAGTTGCTCAGCAATGTAAAACGAACCATTGATATTAAAGGTGAATTTTACAGAAAAAAGAAAACTTTGCAGTCAAAAGAACTTCTCATACTGATTAATTTTGCAGGTTCACATTTTTTATAAAAAATATGTGCTAATAAATGAAACATAGAACTTGATGCAGAAAAATCCCTTTCCAATGAGCAATCCCAACGTTTTAGTTTTTACGTTTGCCACTAGGAAAAGTACTGTGACGTAATAGTTGCCAAACAAACCGCCAACGCCAGTGCGTTAAATGTAAATAAACATTGTCAGTGTATACGGAGAAACAAGGCGGAGTCTGTTTTGACTTTGTGTTCTGAACAGTGTCGAGTAGCACCATATCAATTCGAACCTACTCTGAACGAACCTAGAAAAGTTACTTTTGACACAGATCTGACAAGTTCTAGTGATGAAGACAGTTCCACGAACGAGAGTAGCGGAACTGTGAGTGATACTGATAGTGCCCATGCCGGTTGCGAGTCGGTCATATTTCCAGTGGAAGAATGGTAAGCCTAAGTCATGACAACAAATATGGTCTGTATTATTTCACGTGCAAATTTAAGCATCTCGAAACCTGACTGGTGTTTATAAATTATTGGTATTACAGACTGGGTTTTATTTGTTTATACTTTGCCGACTAAGGTAACTAATACTCGGCCCTTCCACAATCATTGTACCGGATATTTATAAATCGTAGCAAAATGAATTTCAATTATACGTCTATAAAATCAAACTAGATGTAACAGTCTGAATAGTTAATTTAATATTTACCATAAATGTATAATTTATATGACATATTCCGTATGTTTGTGCAAGGTGTGGGTGTGATTTATGCGAGCAGAAGCCAACCAGGATAGAGAGTGCGTTTGTTGTCGCTCATACGACAAGGTGTCGTATGAAGAGTGCATTACCCAGACTCAAGGCTTTGATGGAAATTGCTGAATATCAATGTCTTGGAAGCATCATACTATGAATTTGTTGACTTGAATGGTCCCTTCGGTGATGAGGAGCTAAGTCACGCGTGTGTATTTTTCAAAATGCAGTTAAACCTAAAATAGTATATTTGAGTTTAACCTACAATTAAAGATACTGTTTATCCCAAACTATGATCCTACTTGAAACCCATGGAATCCAAAACAGTGGGATTCGACACAAAATATGAGCGTTCAAAGTGATCTTGACAAGGCTTTGCACGGTGTGAAGGAGTTCAGTTCTTCCTGTTGACCATCCGCACCCACTGTCGCCACCTTGCCGGTTCCTTCTCCTTGCACGAAAACGAAAAGAAGCTTTTGCCCGATGCTTAACCGTTTTTACAACCATAAGCAACGCAGTAAACTATGTTATCATAAAACAAACATAAAGCAGCAATATCAAGACCAAAAATAGTTTCACAAAGTATGTAATCCGAAAAAAGTACCGATAGATTTACATAAAACACCAGCACTGAAAGGAACAAAATGATCGGCGCGCAACGAAGCATGTTTGGCAACTATTACGTCATAGTTGTAAAACGTCACGGAAACAGCCGAACGACCGAGAGGAACTTGAGTTCGAGGACCCGCATATTTTTCATTTTTTACTCAAAAACTAAAGTGTTTAAAAATATGGCAACAACACAGGAATTATACCTAACCAAAGTATAGTTTCTAAGGCAATTATTAAATTTGTAGAAAATTCACCTTTAAGTATTTAAAGACAAAAACAGTGGAGGAGTGTCAGAGTCTGTTTGAGCCACCATCTGAAGATTTGTGAAATTTGTTTTTCTTTTAGTTTTTCATGAAAAGATCTAATATATATTTTCCTAAATGTCGACATGTAATATTGGTAAAAATGTTAATTCACTCAAGGCTACACTGCAAATACAGTTGGACATAAAAAATAAAAGTTACGATCAAGTTATATGGTGTTATCTACGGATTTTATGAACATCTTTCGAAATGGACTGAGGAACAGTTCCATTAGCGTCTCCTTCGTCAAATTCTTTCACTATCCATCCCACCATCTCCAGGGTGCAAAGAAGACAGAAATTCCTTCACCAGTCACACAGCAGGCATTCTGACAAATGGACTTTTGCAGTAAGGAATTTCTGCCTATTTCTCTTGATTCCCATTTCTAAGCAGGCTCATGGATTATACTTTGTCAAACAGCAATATATGTGCACTTTCGTTAGCAACTTTTCTAACCAAGAAAAACTTCGAAACACTATTTTATTGTAACAGTATACATGACGGTTTATAATAACTCAAGAAATGATACACAAATGACAGATATACTCTCTCGTAACTGTACATGTAGAAATTTATAATGATCCAAGAAAAGAAACACAACTGGAAAATAAAACTGGAATTTGTATTTGCATGTATCTAATTTTTTTACGATTTAATATTACGGAATTCAAACTTGGACACCACTTAATGAAGCTTTCTCAACGTTACTAGATATGCAATTATATGTTATAATTTAAACTACATTTCTACAGTAACAATACAGATGTTTCAGGGTTTTAAGTCAAGGAAAGATGGCTTTTGCGAATTTAAATATTTTTATGAACATCTGATTCCAAAAAAAAACATTTTAAACCCAAAATAAAGTACAAAAGTTCTTAGAAAACTCAGACAACGCGCCTTTTGTTATATCTTGATATTGTGTACATTTTTCAAGAAAAATATTTGATTATATTCATGCCTATGTTTCAGAAAAAAGAAAAAAAAAGTTGTCCTTTACTGGCAGAGTATTTTTGTCGCAGGAAAAATATCAATTTATCTTACCATTCCATACATTCTCACTCCTTTTACGTCATCTGATTGTTCTAGTGATCAGATAACTATTCAAGCAATTAACCTGAAGTATATGCTAACTTTACAACTCTAATATCACACTGATCTGCGTGACGAATTTATCGGTTTTGCACTGAAGCAAAAAGTTAATTCTTTCTTTTGATAGCATTGCACAATATTGTGGGATTGAAATTATTTGTGCGTGTATATATATTTCTTAAAACTCTCACATATGTATCTGAAATTCTTAGTGGATGGATAACGTAATATTGGTATTGTTTCTGTAAGACTACTTGGAAATACGTTATATGTATAAACTACTTTCAAAATTACAGAGCATAAACTTAATATTGTACGATCATAATGACGGAAGACGAAATTGAAATTAATTTCTTGTTTTCATGTTATTATATGTTTCACTATACAATCACATTTACCGTAGTGACTAAGCAGGTCTTTTTTACCGTTTAGTATTTGGAAGGAATATAATCATTCCACTTTTGAAAATTTATAATTATATGAATGAAATTATTAATTGTTCATACATGAAATGTATTTATGGTATAAAAACCAAAAGTAACACAACTACTTTCATACTTGTACGAGTACCATTATTTTACAAAAGATGGCGCTTATTCAGTTGCTGTTGAACAGTTTAGTAGCATTCACTCAACTGACAAATATAGATTTATGTTGAAAAACACCAAATCTTCCTATTTTTCATGACCATATTTCTACGACTAACATATCAAACATGGTAAGATACACAACTCTCACTGGCACAATTACAGGCTACCATGATACCATCATTGATGGATCTGTTTCCATGGCAACTGGAAAGGAGACGAAGCGTGTTGATGCTAAATTACACCCGCTGGTCTTAAAATAAGATCCTCGGGCGCGTTCTTCTATAAACATGGCAACACTATGGTCAATAAATAAGGTTAAAGAACCTAATATTGAGAATAATAAATTATATCTTGGATTAATCTGGTGTGACTTTTACCTTACAGTTCTTGATGTGCAGGGACAACTGTTTTTATTATAAGCATTTTATTCATGTTTGGCTTAACCAAATCATTTAGTCCAATAATCAATTCAAACATATACCGATAGAGTATCAAAAGTAGTTTAGCCATAGTGATGGGTTTGTAAAGCACAAATTCTATAATGTACATTAGTTCTAATTAAAAAACAAAAAACTCATAATATTTTTTATTCTCTACTCATTTTACGTATTTATTTTGTTTATACTATATCACACGAGAGTTCATAAAGAAGGTATTAATTATTAAAATAAACTTTCTAATTTGTTTTCACAACCTGAAATCCCTGCTTTGTGCTATTTAATGAAGGGAATACCATGCTAATAAGACGGCCCGGCATGGCCAAGCGCGTTAAGGCGTGCGACTCGTAATCTGAGGGTCGCGAGTTCGCATCCGCGTCGCGCCAAACATGCTCGCCCTCCAAGCCGTGGGGGTGTTATAATGTGACGGTCAATCCCACTATTCGTTGGTAAAAGAGTAGCCCAAGAGTTGGCGGTGGGTGGTGATGACTAGCTGCCTTCCCTCTTGTTTCACACTGCTAAATTAGGGATGGCTAGCACAGATAGCCCTCGAGTAGCTTTGTGCGAAATTCAAACAAACAAACAAAGCTAATAAGACCCCACATGGCCAGGTGGTTAAGGAACCCAACTCGCAATCTGAGGGTCACGGATTCGAATCCCCGTCGCACCAAAAATACTCGCCCTTTCAGGCGTAGGGGCGTTATAATGTGACGGTTAATTCTACTATTCGTTGGCAAAAAATGTAGCGCAAGAGTTTGGCGGTGGGTGGTGATGATTAGCTGCTTTCCCTCTAGTCTTACACTGCTAAATTAAGAACGGCTAGCGCAGATAGCCCGCGTGTAGCTTTGCGCGAAATTCAAAAATAAACAAATTGTTCCGCTAAGAAACTCATAAAATAGCAAGGTCACCCCATAATGTAGTTGGTTGTGTTTATGTGTTTCACTCTCTCGACTACAGTGTGAACACGCAGATGGCATAAAGTAGGAGACCTAAGGAAAGAAAAAATAAGACTTGTCATGCCTCATTTACCACACTGTAGCTCTCATGATTTACCCCAAGATTAGCACAAAGCGAACAGCTGAAAAGAGGTTTTCTTATTTTTGTTACTTCCGCCTCAAGGCGCATTTGCAAAGACCTCCTACATGAGGGACCATTGCAAAATTTCTGTTTAAAACTTTCGTTCCATTTTTTTGCTGTTACCAATTCATTATAAATTATTTCCTTTGTTTAACTAATAATAAATAAAAGGGAATAAATGAAAGTTAATGTGGCATAGAAAAGTTTCTTTTATGTTTATAACACTTACAGAAAGTAACGGCAATCTACAATGTAAATTAAGTACTGTTATATGTTTATATTTAGCGTTTGAAATTGAAGCCTACTTGTAGTTAAAGTCTACATTAACAGACGCTATTAATTAAAATAAATTCGTAATTATTAATCTGTTTACATTTCCTAAAATTATTTCTCTAATACTAGGTACTGTCAAATTTTTTATCTGTACTTTTAACGATTCACTGTACGCATTTATCTTATAACGATTATCAATTAATTATTCACAAGCGATCACAATGAGAAGATATTCAAGAGTTTAAGTTGGAGACATAATTTACTACGTTATTCTAGGCTTAAAAACAATAAAGAAATGATGCTTTTATAAAAGTCCTTGCGTCAAAACAGTTGTTTGGTTTTCCAAATTACGCCCTGATGTGATTATTCTCTACGTGAAAAATGATTGATGCATGGGCGCAACCACAACCCTCCTTACATTATCACCACCTAGTGATTTCAAATTCAAACAATTCTACCTCATAGGAAAGCTTTAGTTTAGAGACATAGTTCCTCATCAACTTTATGTATGCAGCCTCTTCATCACAAACTTAATAAGTATTACAAATTACTGCAAATAGAGGTTGAGTGATTTGTGTATTTTTTAAACAATAAACACTAGAAGCTTCTAGCTAAAACCTGCACACAGTCACTGAAAGTCGTAGATATGAGTTGAGTAGGGCCTGGCGGATAAGGCTCTTGACTCTTGAGCTTGAGGACGTTATAATGTGACGTGTAATCCCACTATTCTTATATAAAAAAGTAGTTTAAGAGTTGGCAGTGGGTGGTGTTGACTACCTACTTTCCCTCTGGCCTATCACTGCTAAAATAAGAACGGCTAGCATAGATAGATTTGCGCGAAATTCAAATCTATAAGTTAAGTACTAAACCAGAATCAAGTTAAGGCTCACCATAGTTTACACGCATCAGGTCAATTCAGATATAGCCGTGTATTATAACTATATATTATAATGAACAAAATGCGTGTCTTCTTCACTTGTTAAGCAATATTTAACCATCTGACTGGTGTGTGTTTCTATAATTTGTGATACTTTAATGGTGTATTTACTCAATGTATTTAACACTTATGGTAAATTTGTATTACAATTTACTTCCAGAAGTTTTCTGAAGAATTATTTGTTTGTTGTCAAACACGAAACTACACAATGAAGTATCTGTGCTATGCATATCGCGGGTATAGAAACAATTTTAACATCAAAACTCTTTAGAAATAACAACGAGTTTGCATTACCAACATGTTCTGTTAATTTCTTCCTTTTTATGTTATTTTGCACTCCACAACACTCTTCTATATTAGTTCGCGATCCATTGCTGCAAGAACACACGTCGCACATTGGGGTTGTGGATGTGCTACAAGAGTGACAAGTCAAATCCCATTATTCGATCAGATGGGAGTAGCCTAATAGCTATTAATGGGTTCCCGTTGAATAGCAGTCTTCCGTCTTGTCTATTAGCTCAAAAACAGGGACGATTATGTTTGTTTTTGAATTTCGCGAAAAGCTACACGAGGGTTATCTGCGCTAACCGTTCCTAACATAGCAGTATAAGACTACAGAGAAGTCAGCTAATCGTCACCACCCACCGCCAACTCTTGGGCTACTCTTTTACCAACAAATAGTAGATTGATCATCATATTATAACCGCGAGCATGTTTTAGTATGACAGAGATTTGAATCTGCAACCTTTAGATTACGAGTCGAGCATTCTAAGCACTTCGCAATGCCGGGCTTGCTGTTAGAAATCACTGTAAGTTTTGACGTTATTCTATGCTTAGTGTGATACGTGAACTTGTGTTCAGTTGTCTTCCTGAACTGAAAAGTTGTGTTCAGTTGTCTTCCTGAACTGAGAACTTGTGTTCAGTTGTCTTCCTGAACTGATCTTGTCAGTAAGAAAATGGTTGACTGATACCACCTAAATCAAGACGAGTGTGGAGATACTCAACGTCTTATTGCTAATGATTTTGTAGAGTTAGCGTTACAGAGGGCAACTGTTACCTCGTGGACAGAACAGATAACAAACCAAACAAACCTAGTGTCTAAGAAGTAGCAAATTGCACTATTCAATTTTAATAACAGACAGGGAAAATGAAATTTGTTGCGTTCATTCATTTTAATGAAAAGGAAAAATTATTTTTCATTTACTTCCCAAATACATTCTGACAAAGATTTACTAGCTTACAACTCGTATGTGTCACATATAAGATACATTTTAATAACTGTGCTTTATTTAACACATTTTAAACGAACATCTGACAACCCACATAACGTATCTATAATTATTATCGCGGTTGTATGTCAGATACGCTCCATATCGAGCAAGTAGTAGCACATTCGAGAGCCATTCAAAACCAAGCGCACATATGGTTAATTACTTACGGCAAAGCTTTCTTCAACATGAAGAAAACGCTTTCGTAGGTCCCATGATCAGCGTTAAAATAAAAAAAAAGTCAGTTGTTCCAAAACTGCTAGAGACTTGTACGGAAAAAGAAGCACTTGGTAATTCCCAATCTCAGGTTAAGCCAATAACTGCTGTACGACAACGATGTTGTGTGTGCTACATTTATTGTGGACTGTGCTTAATTAATGAAACTCGGAGATAGGCTTAAGATATTTCGTGATTACTTGTCGTTTGGGGATTCCTGTACGATATATAAAACCGTTCAAAATGGATGTAGAACACAACGCAGGGGTTTAGCTGTACTTTTTTATCTAGCGTCAAATCACCAATGGAACTAGGCTAGATGTTGACAAAAACTGATTCAGTGGTTGAACTTCAAAGTCCAGGTTAGTTACAAATTAGAACTCTCCCGAAGACATCTGACATTCTTGGAACACTAAATTCCATTTACAATAATGATTCATCAGCAGTCTATCACAAAGTGTTACATACAGTCCCAGTGACTGTTGCATCTACTAGAAAAAATTGTTTAAAGTGAAAATTCATTGAAGCCTAACTAAAACAGTTCACGTCTCAGGAACGTCTAACAGAATTGGCTGTAGTCTCCTTTGGATATTCCAAGGAAATTGAATTTTCAAAAATATATCAAATAATTCGTAACAAGAACAGTTAAAAAGTAAACTGACATATTGTAATCACTTTAAAAATGGTACATGAACAAGAAAAATGCATATCTGTAAGAAGGTAAGGGAAATTTATGTATCGAAAGGAGTCCACAATTAAACAATTTGCATATGGTTCAGAATTATGCCGTAAAGGCATCTGAAAACTGATGTATTGGTAACTTCGGATGGAAAATAATTTGTAATATAATGGGTGAGCATTCTTTAGAACATTATCCAGAAACGTATTTAGGGTGTGCAGCAGTTTTTACGCAAAATGAGAGTCCATGGTGGAAATCAAGAAAACCCGCAAGCCCGTATGTAAAGAATGGTAGCTACCATAATGACGTTTATCATGAAAGTCAATAAAAATCCTATAACTGCCTAAAAAGAATGATACCCGCCATAATGAGAGTCAACATGGAAATCAAGAAAAAACAGATCCGTCTGTAAAGAATGGTAGCCATCATAATTATGGCCATCGTGGAAGTTAAGAAAAATCTTAGATCTGTCTGTAAAAAATGGTAGATACCATAATGATTGTCATCATGGAAGTAAAAAAGGCAACATACTAGAGTGGTTTCTAAAGAGTGTTCAACATCGGGTGACATCTTTTACAGAATTGAAAATGGTTCTCTCACGGTGTTAGGAGTCATCTGCTGCAATACACTTGTTGATCTGTACAACATTAAGAACAATGTTCTGTATGCTGCTGTATCCATTGCCCGGCCTTCAGTTGATGTACTGGACCTGAGTTACTTTCGACGGAACAGTAATATGAGTTTCCACTGAACGTGAATCTCGTGTAACGCATCTTAACTACCTCCAGTAATTGGTATCAAGCCTCCTCACATGCCAGACAAACTGAATCAGGTGCAAAAGGCTTCTGTAACAGAATGGAGAAACATTCTTTAGAAGATTATCCAGAGACTTATTTAGAATGTGCAGCTGTTCAGAGCTGCTGTGGTCGCCATTGGGATATACATAAACAATGTGATAATTTTATTATTTAATATCACTTAACGTTAGTTACTCCAAATATTTCCAAACTAGAAGTAGTGCGTATCAGGTAAGAGTTGGGAAGTAGTTCCTTGCATACAACTTGTCGTCTTATGAGTTTACCTTAAGAGCATAATACGTGTTACTCCAATTAACGGCTTAGGAGTTATAATGTAGCTATATGGTGAGAAGCTGCTAATCTTTGTTATCATTATTTTTTACAGTAAGCATCTGCTACTATATGTTCTATTTCTATCATTGGTTTGGTTTGGTTTTGAATTTAGCGCAAAGCTACACGAGGGCTATCTGCGCTAGCCATCCCTAATTTAGCGGTGTGAGACTAGAGGGAAGGTAGCTAGTCGTTACCACTCAACGCCAACTCTTGGGCTACTCTTTTACCAACGAATAGTGGGATTCGAACCACTGAACCTTTCATTAAATACTTTTGATTTTGGTTTTCTGTTCTTCCTTTCTTTATTTCCATCTTTCTCTCTTCATCCTTGGCAGTAAGAAACATGTTCTATATAACACGTTCATTAAACTTACCGTGCCGACTAATGTATTTTCCAAAAAAAGCAATGTCATGTCATGAATATACTTTTGATGTCTTAACGTCCTATCATTTAGTTTAATAAGATTACCTATAATAAACCTGATCATGTTTGTGTCGGCGTGTGTGGAAAAAACTATCAACGAAAGAGATCAATAATCAAACAGATAATGGATGTTTGCTCATCTTTCCTCACCTCACGTAAAAATCCTGAAGACTTTATCTGCGTTCCACGTATTAGATGTAAAAGACATTTGTGTGAGATGAATCAGAGAAATATTTAGGCTATTTCATAGTTGAAGCTGGTATTGACTGTTTTTGTTCCGAATTTACTATAATACGCAAAATCTTACAGCATGGAAAAGGTATGTGAAAGTCAATCATTCTGTTCAATCAACCTTATTCCGTCTTTAAAGGCTTTCAGATTTTTTTTTTTTTCAAAATGTTTAAGCACTAAGCGTACTTATTTCGAGGTTGCTTTTGTTCTTCCAGCCTGTTACACAATTGGTTACATGCGCTCTGGCCACTAAAGGCTTGCTTTTATTGCAATTAAGCACAAAGCTACACTAAGGGTTATCTGTGCTCTACCAACCACGGGTATTTAAACCCGGTTTCTAGCGCTGTAAGACTGAAGACATACCGCTGTGCCATTGGGGGAAGAGTCCCACTAAGGGATATAGAACCCTGGATATTAGTATCTTAAATTCAAAATTTACTGCTTATCCAGCAAGGGACTCTTCTGAAGTTATAATCTGTTTTACAAAGGTGTTATATGTTCTTCAATGTAGTATTTTTAATTTTTTGTGAAATGCTAAATATTATATTATTTGATGAGGATGCTTTTTGATCATTTTTCACGCCACGTCTCTCAGTTTTGAGAGAATTCACAAATTTAACAAATATTTTTCAACTGTCATTTTTAGAGGATTTAGTGACATGCCAGTTTATGAACACTGTTGTAGTTCATTGTGGGGGGCAGATTAAATAAAAGAGGATTTTAATAAACTGATTACATCTTCTTACTTTTTACAGTAACCGGTATCATTGGCCCGGCGTGGCCCACTCGTTTTAATGTTCAAAATGTAAATCCGGAGATTTATGGTTAACAGCTCTTTGCCACAAAAACGCTTTCCGCACTTTAGGACAGGGGGTGCGCTACGAGAGCTGTGGTCAAATCCCACTATTCGATCAGCGAATAGTAGCCCAACAGTAGGAAATGGGTGCTGTTGACTGGCAGTTTTTTTTTATTCCTAGTTAATTAGTTTGAAATTAAGGACAGTTAGGAGCGCCACTCAGTCGCACAGCAGTAAGTCTACGGACTTACAACGCCAGAATCCGGGTGTCAAAACTCGCGGTGGGGGAACCCAGATAGTCCATTGTGTTGCTTTGTGCTTTATTTCCAGCAAACAAACAAACAGTTGGCACAGATAGCTCTTTATGTAGCTTTTGCATAAACTCTGAAACAAAGATTAACTTTAAGGTTGAACGATAAAATTCTTTAACGAAACCAAGTTAATTTACTTATATTATTTGTATAGGTTATTGATCTATTGGACATTACATTTCTCATGTGTTTTCTCTTTCCTTTTATTTTAATATACCATATAACCTGAACACTTCGATAGTTGCTGTTTGTATTATACACCCACGGTGTTAAATATATGAATGCGCCTAATTGTCAACTTAAGTTTTGGTGACAACCTTGAATTCTTGGTTAACTGACCTGTAGAAACTTATATATGGTATGAAGTAATACAGAAATTCTTATCACCGTTTGTACATAAAATATTGATTTCTGACTGAGTTGATATTTTCGTTAGGTGATCTATTAATGGAAGTTTAATGATCTTTCATTAATTGGAATGATTAACATTCTCACTCTTTGTGCTGCTGGTGGCTATAAAAACTTAATTAATTGGAGAAATTGATGACAGAAATCTTTCTCTCCTGAGGCAATAAAGTACATTCTTCTACTGAGCACCTAATTTTAGTTAATCCTGAATATGATTCCTTACCAATCTTAAGTACAGATATTTTCTATTTAAAATATTTGAAACAACAAGAATACTAAGTCTTATATTACCATAATACAATTGATTTGTTTTTCAACGCTGTCTATTATGATAATCAAAAATTTTCCTTTTTCCACGAAGGTTGTATCACATTATCGCAAAATTTTTATTTTGGTGAACATTGCATTTTATTGCTGTAACGAGTTACCATTTGTTGAATACAGCAATTTAATATCACAAAAAACTTTCTTGTTATTGTTTGTCACTATTGTGTTTATTATCTTAACAGTTTTATTCTGGTGAAAGTTGCAACAAATTGTTTTGTTTTTGTTTTACTGAATACTTTGTCTGAATTGCGCACCAAATTCTCATTTAGTGAATGTTGCGAATTTTTGTCATAACACTTTTTTTTTTTTTTTCTGAATTTCACATCTTAAAGTAGTGTCAATCAAACCATATAACCTGTTGTTGTATGTTGTTTCTTTTATTTTATGCTAAATATTATTTTCGCAATATTTTTGTACTGAGATATATTATGCTAATACAATAGTAAATTCACCAACAAAAATATGTTTGTTTTTGAATTTTGCACAAAGCTAGACAAGGGCTGTATGCACTAGCCATGTAAGACTGGAGGGAAGGCAGATAGTCATCACCACTCACCGTCAACTCTTGTGTTACTCTTTTACCATCGAATAGTGGGATGGACAGTAACATTATAACGCCTCCACGGCTGAAAGGACGAGTATGTTTGGTGTGACGGGGATTGAAACCCACGACTTACAGATTAGGAGTCGGGATCCATAACCATCTGGCCATGTCATGCCACAACGGCATGGTGTAAGTGTAGTGAAAATTACTTGATGTAGCATGTTCTCTTCGCTTATTTACGTTGTTGGTTAGTCAATAAATCCCTAGAAAAATCTACAGATTATTGTACTTCTAGCATCACAGTGAGCTTTTGTCAGTGAAGAAACAAAATCAATACCGAAATAATATAAAAACTTTTGTTTAACTAAGCACATACAGTAGTTTACAAGTATAAGTAAAGGACGTCTTGTATCTTGAATTACGTTAATACGACCATTTAGATTTTTTAAAAAGATTGATATTAACATTTAAATATATTTTCCTGAATAAACTGGTGAATGGGTATTGTCACTAATTTGTAATGTTATACAATCTTTTATATTGTTGTTGTACTCTATTAATCGTAAAGGAAATCCCGTTTGTTGCAAATTATTATCTAGATACATTATTATTAAAAGTGTATTAACTTTAGTTTGTAGCTAAGCATAAAACTACGCAATGGACTATCTGTGCTCTGCCCACTACCGACACCAACACCAAGTTTGTTGCGTTGTAACTCTGCAGACATGTCGCTGTGCAACTGGAGAGCTTGGTTTACTTGACTTGGTTTCGTGAAATGTATTTCCTCAGTGCCTGATCAGTGTTTGACAATGTTTCGAAACACCTGTACTGATCTTCTTTGGGTTTTTGTGTAATGGATTATGCTTCGAAAACCGTGGTTTAGGTTTGCCCTTAATTCAGACGAGCGCGTAACAAGTTGGTTCTTATTGAAGAGAGAATGAGGCTGGTTTAGGGCATAAAACATCGTTATACTTAGACATCTATATATGCAAAAACGGCTCGTTTGGGTTGAGAAAATATTTTACATAGAAGAGCGAACAACGTTTCGACCTTCTGTGTAAAATATTTTCTCAACCCAAACGAGCCGTTTTTGCATATATACCTAGACATCATTCAGACTTAAAAAAGAAAGGAAAACATTTACAGGATCGGTTGTATTCTGACCAGGAAAGCTCTGACATATAGTACATAGAGGACACTGGGATCCAGGTAGACGTAAAAGAAGATATGAGCTAAACATAGCATATGATTCACACATATATCTTTTTCGTCAGAATAGCACAACAGCATTATGCATTAGGAAAATATTTAATAACGTTAAACATTAAATAAATCTTAAATTTCGGAATTAAAAGCTATCAGGATGTGTAGAGGTTGCAACAGCATTTTGAGAGTTAAGCCAACTCCTGACAGAAGTTTAGAAGGACTGTTTGTTTTTGTTTTTTGAATTCCGCACAAAGCTACTCGAAGCTAATTTGTGCTAATTTAGTAGTGGAAGACTAGAGGGAAGGCAGCTAGTCATCACCAACCACCGCCAACTCTTTGGCTACTATTTTACCAACGCATAGTGGGATTGACCGTCACTTTATAATGCCCCCACGGCTAAAAGGGCGAGCATGTTTGGCACGACGGGGATGCGAACCCGCGACCCTCAAATTACGAATCGAAGGCCTTAAACGCCCTGGCCATGCCTGGCCACATGAATAATGTTGATGCCACATTTTATTTCTCAAGCAAAATATTCTGCATTAAATAATTAGGAATTAATCGCACTATTAGGTGACGTAGCTTAAAGAATAAAAATATAGATTTACCGTATATTATTGTTGAGCGTCTCTTTGCATGACTCAAATGCTCAACAATTACTTTTTGCACTGGGCGGTATAAATAGCTCAGAGCTTTGACTCTGAAATAAACCAAAAGTGCAACAAAATCCTTTTTCTGGTCTATAAAATAATTTCAACTGGTAGATTAATCGAAACTTTTTCGGTAACTACGGACGGGTACTTTTGTTCTTCTCTTATATAACATTATAAAAACATGCAATATGAAGATATAAAATCAAAATTGATGGCCCTAGCAAACAAATACAATGCAGTAGCTTAACTAGATAGTCTGTATTCTGAATTTGATTTTATAATTAATATCGGGGTGTGGGTTGGACATTTGGTAGACTTTTTGGTTTGAATCTGTGCGATGCCACAAATTATTTTCTCGCACTTTAAGCTGTGTGTGTATTACAAGAATGAAATTCAAATCTTTAACATTTATCGTTGGCGATGCTGACTGTTTTCCCTCTGGGAAATAGTTTAAAATTAGGAACGACAACGGATAGCCTTAGCAGCTCTGCTTCAATTATGAATTCTGTAGTTAATAATGTAACTATCACTTTCGACAAACCTTCATATAAAATAATACTAATGTTAGTTTCAATATATTTTCAGTTAATTGAATTTCGGTCATAATTTCATAACTATCGTATTGGACCGATTATACGGCGATATTTTTTTTATTAATAATTAGTCTATAAGACTGAAGGTCGTCTCATAATCGCCACCGGCGACAGGCCCGATCTCTCTACTCTAGCCTGTTGCATTTCTGAATATCCAGGTAACTTCCATCTACGTATGTGCGCTAGATATTCACTTTTGGCCATTTCTGGTTCTTGAAACTAAGCCACCTACAGACTGTTAATTTATGGTACTGATTTTGCAGACTTGAAAAAGGACTCTATGACACTCAAATTTTTTTCTTCCCATGGTTCATGAAAATGAGGATCGTTTCATATTTGACATCGCCCTATAATCGGGCCAATATGGTACTTTTTACTATGTAATATCTGAATATTAGATACCTGTATAAGGAAAACACCGATCCTCTAACTTTATGAGTTGTGTAATAAGAAGGATAATTTGTTTACATTGTACTGTATATTTGGTTAAACCAAGCTTCAACAGCAGTTCAAAATTTGAAACAAGAAGTAGTAATTAATTGTATACATGAAAACGTTTTATTTGGTCTGAGTTGAAAAAATACCACCGGCGTTTAATCTGTATTCATTTCTAGAAGTGGACTTGGTTCTGGTCTACTTTCTTAATATATTCCTGACTAATAATTAGAAATATGGCATATATATATACCAGCTTTAAATTTATAACATGATAGCTAGTACGCTCTTGAATACCAGTTTATTTTATAAGTTGATTTCATAACTCTCGAAAGTAGATGATGTTCGATAATGACTTTAACGAAAACATTATTTGTCTTCTCTCCGTTGTATTTTGATCTTTATCTTTTAAAGTTTCGATATAAGTGGCTAATAGCTCTGGCAACTCAATTTGCACCATTAACGAAAAAGCCAATGCAAATATGCCATTCTACACGTACTAAATACACACATATTAATATTTACAGTAAGAAAACAATCGATTGCTAATGAAAATTGCAACAATCAATTGTTATACTTAAGTTGTTTCGATACAGACCCTTGGGGCGTACTTTTAGAACATTAGAGTTGAATATGGTTTTCAAACGTACTCATTTCCTCGACTGAAATTATTTGGGTTCGGATGCAATCAATCCTTTCTATTACTATTCCTTTATGTCGTCTTTCAAAAAAAAAATGTCAATGTTCCTTCTTTTGCATACAGAGAATTCGTAGTTTAGATAGAAGAGAAAAACAAAAAGTTTGTACTCATAAATCTTGCACTCGTTGAATTAATTAAAGAAATTTTCGTAGTTTCGTTTGTTTCATGAAAAATTTACCATGATGAAACTGTGATAAAATATCTGTCTATGAATGTGGAATAAATAAGCACGGCTGTCGGAAACAGGAAGTTATTTTACTCCATGCCTAGAGGAAAGTTTGTGGATGAGGAACTGAATCGGCAGGTTTTGAGATAATATCCATAGCTTGCAGCGTGTATTTCGCTGACATCGCTCGTGACTAACCATAAAGATCATATACACTGTAAAAATTACTGTAAACTGTAAAGTATTTTACTGTAGATTTTACAGCAGTTGAACGGATTTGAAGGAAACAGTATGTTACTGTAATATTCAGTGTTACGTAGTCTTACAGCTTTACTGCGATTTACATAGCTGACTTGTATTGTTTACAATAGCATGCCCTGTTATTCTAATTACAGTAATTAAAAGCAACTGATATGTTTGTAATTAAGCAGAAAACTACACAATAGAGTATCTGTCCTCTGCCCACCACGGGTATCGAAACCCGGTTTCTAGCGTTGTGAGACCGCAGGCATACTGCTGTGCCGACAAAGGTATTGGTCTATTAATATATAAAAGCCTTCTACTCTACCCCAAAAATATCTGAGTACTCCTTTCATACTAATTAATAGCTAATTTATTTTGAAATATATGTATATATATATATGGATGGGTGATATTCATAGTTATTATGTTCGTTCCTTAATCCGTATACATCATACAATATCAACCCGAAGATGTGAGCAACAATGGAATTTCTGGAATAATTTGTGCCATTTACCAATTTGCAAAATACCTCGTTTGCTAAGATTATTGAAACCATGCGCTTATTTAGATTTTATAATTGATGTTTGCTCACATTTGAGATTTTTTATTGAAAATAATCCAAGTAAACATTTATATACAAAGAAAATGTGTTTTAAGGAAGAGTTTTCTGAAACATCTAAAACAGCTATTAATGTTTCGATTTCAACAGTTGATTCTGTCAGATCACATGGTATAATTGTGAGTTTTTACCTTCATTCTGAACTTTGTTCAGATGAGGGCATTTTTCATCTTTTGTTAGTTTGACACATCTTACATCCATCAGCATAGATAGTTGCATACATTGTTTCTGGACTACAGTTTAATTGTATTTAACATACGGTCTTAATAATTTGCATAGTTTTTGCAAATGAAGATGTCTCTTTGATCAAACCTGAAGGAACTGTCAAACGTATACATAATAACTGCTTCAAGTTTTATAGATATGAATAGGTGGATAATTTAACTTTCAAAAGAGATGCGAGTACCACTTTTTATTTTTTATAACGAAAGTACCTGTTAGTGTGAATATACTAAAAAAACTGATATTCTTTTAAAGTAACACCTCACGATGTTTTAGAGTTTATGGTGAATTTGTTTAATGTTTATGTAATTATTTACTTTCATGTTCATGGTTGACTGATTTAGAGTTTTGTGTTTGACTTTCGCGCAAAGCTACACGAGGGCTATCTGCGCTAGCCATCCCTAACTTAGCACTGTAAGACTAGAGGGAAGGTAGCTAGTCGTCACCATCCATCGCCAACCCTCGGGCTGCTCTTTTACCAATGAAATTGACCGTAACATTATAACGCCCCCACAGCTGAAAGGGCGAGAATGTTTGGTGTGACGGGGATTCGAACGAGTCGAGCGCCCTAACCACTTGGCCATGCCGGGCCTAGAGTTTTGTGATCATACTTATGAGATAGTGAGTGCTTCAATGATAACTTTGTTTTTAACATGATAATTTTTATGATCAGAATAAATTTATCAACTAGAGAATGTTTTTGTTGCAGTCCTATAAAACAAATGCTTATAATTAAGCAATTAAAGCTAATATACATATACTTACAGTAAAAATTAAGTCAGTTGCAATATTCAAGGCAAATTACTGCAACCATTATCACAGCAATTATTTTAATTATTAACTTACATTTTATAGTTTTACAGTAAAGATATTGCTTGTTGTAAAGTTTGCAGTAACAACACATAAAAAGATTTACAGTATTTTTTATACTACTGTATATTTTACACTAAGTTGCTGTCAACTATGGAGCCAGTAATTTTACATTTCTAGTTACAGCAATTTTTTAATGGTGTAAGTTTGCATGGTCCTGTATAAATTTGTGTGTGGAATTCTGTCTTAACAACTACTCACCTTTTAAGCAATCTTAATCCTTAGCATTATCGTATAACTCCGATATAGAGCAAAGAGTCATCCAGTTTCATTTCATTAGGTAGGCATTTTCTTGTAGAGAACACACAGATGTAACAGTGGTCTATTCTTGAGCAAGGTTTGATTACGCCGTGTAATAATCATTTCTTCTAAATGTATATGTATAGGGTGTTCCAATACAAATCCTACACGTACATTATAACGCTGTTAAACGTATTGGAATATGTACAATAACAGCTCCAATAAAAGGGTCAAAAACCTATTGTATGCGCATAACTTGTCTTCACTACGCGTGTGTACGAAAGTCTAACGATCTAAAGTGGGGTGCTAACCACCAACATATTAATTCATGACCACCCAGGATATTGTATGACAGATGTGGTACCCATGGTATAATAAGCCACCTGGTTATAAATCTTCACCGACCAGGAGAACGGGAACATTCCCCAACAGTAAATCTTTAGCTTATTCTAATTCTAAGCCTTCCATTTATCGGCAACTTTTGTCCTGTGTTATGTACGTCTACTTACTGCAAACTCTGCCAAGAACAAAAGTCCGGAAGAAAACATCCATTTATCTCGGATATTCCCGGTCGCACCAAACATGCTCGCCCTCTCAGTCGTGGGGGTGGGGTGGAGTTATAATGTTACGGTAAATTCCACTATTCGTTAGTAAAAGAGTAGCCCAAGGGTTGGCGGTGGGTGGGGTGGTGATGACTAGCTGCCTTCCCTCTAGTCTTACACTGCTAAATTAGGGACGGCTAGTGCAAATAGCCCTTGTGAAGCTTTGTGCGAAATTAAGAAACCAAACAAACAATATATATCTACTCATCTGATTTTGCAGAATTTAAATTTATATAAAACTAAGGTATTAATCTCTAATAAATATAAACACGGGTGATCAAAAACGTCATCAGTTCACCAAACAGGTTGTTTACTTCAACAACTTCAAAATATTTTAAACGTTTTATAAATTTATATCAATACTACTTTGCTACCACCAATATCAGTTTAAGAAATAATAGTTTATGCAGTGTATTATTTTTATTTATGCTTCTCAGTTCTATATTTATGAGTAGTTTTTGGTCGTTTATGATTAAATCATAATGTTTTTGTTTGTTTTTTTGAAGTGGAATAGTTGAATATTTTACGCAAAAATATGTTTAAAAATTTCAAAGATAGTTGTAATATAATTTGGATTTTAAGAAATCAAATTCTACAGTTTTCTGTTACCACCCAACACTAAATACGACGGATTTATTAAATATGTGCTAATGCAGCGGCAATGTTTAGTATCAAAGATATAAACATTTTCGAACACGGGTCACAATAAGTTTTTTCTTTGAATTAAAACATCATAATCTACAGTAACAATTTATTCAAGGTGAAGACTCTAATGTTTTAAAAGAGCTAGATCGTGAAATGAACGTTACAAAGTCGTACTGTTTAACATGTTTAAATATTTGTAGCTTCAACGTAGGCTACTGAATTTTCGTGTTCAAATAATTGAATGTAGCAATAAGCATAATTTTGTTGTATAAAGTATTAGGTTACTTCATACGATTTACGTCCAGTGTTTAAACGTTTTTTGTTACAAAACTAGAGCAACTACAGCATTAGCCCAAGAGCTCTTTTCAAAACTACAGTATTAGGAACAACTGTTTATGGAGATCGACAGGGATTGTGATAAGCATGCGTCTTTACAAGCTCCAACAGTTTCACTCTGTATGCAGGACGAGGAGTGATCCCAAGGTCACGAATATCTTGTATGCAAATTACAATTCGGCTCTGTAGATGACCCCTAAGCAAGTTAAGACCAGTAACGTCACGGGAATTTCCCACCCTATATATCTCGTGGACTACCTAATATTATCTTTGTGAGTCGTTTGTCTAGTATCCTTTCTTTTTCATCAGTAAAGGAAAGGAAGGTGGTTATTATTATTCTATTCATCTGAATAATGACGTCATAACTAGCAACGTTTTGATATTAGTCGTGACGGACGTCCGGAATGATAAGGGTATTAATAACCATAATTCTGTTTTCATTAGATAGGTGAAGTAGGCTTAGAAAACTACATAACTCTCGACCAAATTTATTTTAGCAAGCTAGTTTATAGTAAGTTTCACGGAATATATATTGATTCCATGAGTCGCATGAAAAGGCAGTGTCAAGGAAGATTCAGGAAAATTATAAATCACCGTTTCATTATTTTGATCAAGCAACATTTTTGTGAATATATATATATATACATGCTCCCGTAAGATTTAGTAATTTCTCTAAGGTCCATATAAGGTACAGAACTTTATCTGCAGTATTGTGCAATTATTGCAAAGATATATATTTGTCATAAAACAATGTCCAGTCTATTTGCTTCATTCTGATTAAGTACTTTCCCAAAGGTCCATCTAAGACAGCAGTGTTGAGTAATTATTGTTGCCGACTTAATCAAGGACTTGTGTTGTAGTTTGATACTATGTAACAAAATACTAACAGACAATAGAAAAGCCAGCCAAATAGGAACACGTGTTAAGTATAGTACTGTAGACAGTACTTACGTTAGGCTTCTCTTCACTTCATTATCGGATTCAACTTCTTGTTTGCACGTTATTAACAGTTGCTGCGTATATTTATAAGGTTCTAATGTAGAAGAATACAGCCGTGTTACAGGCACGTTCAGCTATGAGCAGAAGTAATAAATATCCAATTTCAGGTAATAATAGTCATCAGGCTAAACAACCAAAATGTATTCAGATAACATGATGAAAATCAAAGGTAGAATGGGAATGCAGAGAGAAACACTTCATCGTCACGTGACTTACTAACAAAGCCAACTCTTCAGTCAATCCAAGCGGAAGCAGTTTAATCAGCTACGCTCGTTTTTCTCAATCAATAATTTCATCGAAATAAATGAAATTACATAATTCTGGCATCAACGTTACTTCTTCTAAGAATGATAGATTGACTTGATTTGCGAAAAAGAAGGGGAAAATGATGAAAAATAGACAGACGTAGACAGTGTAAAGAACTCCATAATTATTAGTTTGTCTGCGGTTTTTCAGAGATCCGTGAAAGTGCAACCTTTGTTATATCTTCAGAAGTGGCATATTTTTATATACATAGTGATTTATTAAACTATTATTTTACAGAAACGAAAATATCACTTATCGATTCGTCTACTGTTCATTTAACAATGTTTTTCATGTTTTTTTATAAGTACAACCAAGAGTAATCTAGGGCTGTGTAACTCTGCTATTAGTTTAGTAAGCAATCAATACACCTATTCTCAAGGAGCCAAACGTTTAAGATATGTAAAAGAAAAACAAATCAGACTTTAAATTACAGCTGTAACCACAAACTTTGACAGTAAATTAATAAATGATCGTCTCTCTCTCTCTCTTTCTAAGTCCTTTATATTGAAACAATCTTGTATGTACAAATTACGTGTAAAAAGACAGTCGATATAAAGTCCCAGTGGAATAGAATGCATCAGAAATCCATTCCTTTTTTTCTTTCTCGTAGGCAGTACGACGCCTTCGAAAATTGATCGCTTTTAGGAAGGGCGTGTAACAGCCTATTCCAAAATAAAATATTCCTGCTCTGAGATCATAAAGCATATTCCAAAATAAAATATTCATGCTCTGAGATCATAAAGATATGTTCAGACTAGGGATTTAGAATTTCCATTGCGAAGATATCCCTTATCCTAAATGGTATTGAAATGCAAAGGAATATGTATCAGCTTTGGGTAATAGGATCATCAAGAAAAAAACCCTGCAAAAAAGTCGTATCCTATCCGTGGTAAGCAAAGTGTAGTGTCTTGTAACAGCTGAGAACCTACAAGGGCAAAAGACAGTGACGAAAGCCGTCCACGTTCTCCAAGTAACAGTAAGCAACGTAACCTAGTAGAATTTCCGTTTGAGAAAGTGCACAAATAACTTAAATACAAGTTGCTTACCCAACAAATCGTTCAACCGTTAAATGTTTTAGGAAGCTGAAAAAGTTATTCATGCTACTCGTACGATGGCTTACTAATCAAGTTATCTATGGATTTCTGTATGCCGTTATAATTAAGAGTAAAGTTTGCTTGCTTATGTGGCATATACGTTATCTAGGTTTGGTTTGGTTTGAATTTCGTGCAAAGCTACACGAAGGTTATCTCCGCTAGCTGCCCCTAATTTAGCAGTGAAAGACTAGAAATAAAGCAGCTAGTCAGCACCACCCACTGCCAAGTCTTTTACCAACGAATAACTGGATTGACCGTTACATAATAACACTTCCACGGCTGAAAGGCGAGTATGTGTGATGGGACAGGAATTCAAACCCACAACTAAAATTGCGAGACGGGCGCCCTAACCATCTGACCGTGCTACCTAGTATTATCTAAAAACTTTATTTTTCTGCCTTGGAAAGCGCAGATTGAATATTTAGGTGATTAAAAACCTCTTGTACAGTACAAATAGTACCATAAAGCTCTGGAATGTGATTTCCAATTTTCTGCAAGACACAAATATAATAAAAACCCACCAAAAGTAAATAAACACAAATATCTATATTGAATTACCCAAAACGACAATTTATGCATACCAGCTAGAGGCTTCGCTTCGAATACTAAGATGTAACTGTTTAATAAAATGTAATATGTTTAGTTTATCACTCACAATAGAAGGTCATCCTTGAAGACACTGTAAACATCAAACTCTGAGTAAGTTTTGTTTTTCTGGAGCAATGGCTTAATCAAATCACAATCTCAAGATAACCAGTTGTGCCTAAAACTTTGCTTTGAAAACGAAATTTAGACATTTAATTTTAGATCTTTACATTTCTTGAAAAGTTTCCACTGACAAACTGAAGTAGTTCTACAGTTTCTCATGAAATAAATGGTTGTTTAACTTTTATAATCTTTATTCAACCAACAGGCATAGCACAAGGGTCGCTCATAAAGTTGCTGAAACTAAACAATAAGCAAGGTGACTTCTTGAACTAGTGATTGTTCAGTTCATGGAAATATATTTATGTTTACCAATCAAAATAGAATGTTGTTCTTTAAGAATCTGAAAACTGGGCTAATCTATTTTACTGAGAGTAAGCAGTTATTTAGTGGAATCGGTTCTGTTCCAAGTACGCCCTGTACTTCAGTCTGCACATCAGCAAAATAAAAACATTTAGAAACATCTAGCAATGTACGAAACAAAACTATGATGAATTATTTGCTCTACGCGATAAGCAATTAATTATTTGAGTGATGTTACGGCTGTGGTTTTTGTTTTGTTTTTTAATGTAAATGTGCATAGTGGGCTGTCAATGGTGTGTCGTCCTCCATAAAGGATCGAATTCCGAATTTTTGTGTTATAAATAATCAAGCCTACTGCTGAGCCAACAGAGTATTATATATATATACATAAATACATATGTATATAATAATGAAAGAGTGAGGTAAATGACAAAGCATCTAGATATGTTTGAAAGGGTTACTGTAACTATTGCGTTTAAATTAAAAAAGACACAGTGTATTCAGTTTTAAAGAAGGGTCCACATAATATATATAACGATGTACAAATCTTTTCCAAGCTATTTAACACTTACTCGTTTGCTGTTGTTTTTTTGGTGTTTTTTTTTTGTTGTAATTTGTGTATGGGGGAACTATGCTCAGTACCTATGTCGATATCAAATACCAACAGATGTTATAATGTTGACTCAAGACGAAAACAAATTGCTACTAAACAAAGAAGACCATCTGTTGTCTCATGAATGTAATTAATGAATCTATAAGTAGGTTGCCATCTGGACTACTAGTAGCTTGTGAAGTGTACAGTGCAGAAAGAGAGTTAAATGCGTTTAGTAGAATTTAATTGAAGTTGAATGTTTGTAAATCCATTATCAAATCTCTTCGCTCCGTGGTGCTAGTTCAAAGTATTCAAGTTTAGGCTCAGTGTTCATTGATAAATGTGTTACAGTAAACATATTTAGGCTTAGTGTGTAACACGGATTGTTTCATTCCCACAAAAGCACAAATTGAAATTGATTTTAGAGTAGATGAGGCTCTTGAAAAATTATCTCGAAAAATCAAGAATCATTTGGGAAAAGAACCAGCTCAATCCGAAACTGTTTGTTACCAAGCTAAGTTTCAGGCATCTGTTTTGCAAAATAAGTAAAATTACCACCGAATATCAAGTTTATGCTAACCCTTTTTTTGTGTGCGATTGACTAGTACGTCTTGGTAAAATTACATTATAGAGTGTTACATCAATAATATTGCATCAATAGGATACTAGTGTATGCACCCTACAAGAAGATACCAAATTACTAAAAGTATTCCACTTTATAACACGCATTAATGCTTGTAATATAAAGTATAAAAGTTGATACACTATTTTCATTTTATGAGGCAGGGGAATAATAAATCACTTTTTTTCAACAATAATTTTTTTAGCACAAATGAGGTACCAAAATTGCGCATAATATATATAAGACAAGACATTTTCAAAATAGACATGTTATATGATTCCCCAAATAGGGCAGTATTAAGTCCACAGACTTTCAATATTTAAAACCTGGAGTCCGATTCCTGGGGTGGAGACAGCAAATAGCCTAATGTGGTTTTACTTCAAATTAAATCAGCCTCTATATATTTGTCCCCTAACGGTGCAGCGATATGTCTGCGGATTTCGATACTCATGGTGGACAGAGCGCAGATAGCCCAATGTGTAACTTTGTGCTTAAGTTTAAATAAACAAATAAAAGCCATGTTATAAAAGATTATAATTAAGGCAGTAAGTAATTAATTTAGGGCAAATACTTTAGTATTCTGTATAAATAACATTATTGCCACAACATCTCCAACAACAATTTTACCAGGGCATAGCATTTAACTGCACAAAAATAATAAAAATATTTTCTGGTGAGCATTTTCTTTCCATATTAGAAGTCCAAAAACTAAATATAATCTGGTAATAAGCATATTTGTATTCAACAGGTCAAGTTTATGCTGAAAAGTCAACTTTCAATTAAATATTTTCTTTTTCTTTGTGGAAATCCTGACCAGTCCACTTTATCAGAATTTTGGGTTAATGGTATTTGTGTACAATGGATACTAGACTGTGTAACGGATGTACTATTATACATTTATTTTGATACCTATGTTTGTTGCAGTTTGACGTGTGTAATGTATATTATTGGATGTGTATTGCGCAAGCCCCGCCTGTTCTCTAAATCTGTGGAGATTCTGGACAGCAAAAATCAACAATATACGGTTTATGAAAACACTAACGTCTCTTCGAACATTGTTGAAAATTCAACAATCGCGTCTGACTAGTATAAAAACTAGCTGACCAACAACAATAGAATACTGTTGGTCAGCTACAGTTAGGACCTATAAGCCTCGGAAGCTATAATTATGGTTAACAATTATTGATCGGAAAACTACAGATACTTTGATCAGTAATGTTTATACATTTTGAACATTAGGTACCATTCAACTTAAGATAATTAACTTCAGATGTTAATATTTCTACAAAGACATTAGATATTTATCTTCCTCTGTGAAAAATAAGCTTGTAAACCGTGTTAGGCCAAGCAAGAACAGAGCTTTTGTTTGTTTATTTTGTAATTTCTCACAAAGCTACTCGAGGACTATTTGTGCTAGCCGTCCCTAATTTAGCAGTGTAAGACTAGAGGGAAGGCAGCTAGTCATCACCACCCACCGCCAATCGTTGGGCTACTCTTTTACCAACGAATAGTGGGATTGACCGTCACATTATAACGCCCCCACGGCTAAAAGGGCGAGCATGTTTAGCGCGACGGGGATGCAAACCCGCGACCCTCAGATTACGAGTCGCACGCCTTAACACGCATGGCCATGCCGGGCCTAGAATAGAGCTAGCTAGCATTCTCGTCAAGTGAGGTATATCTGTGTATCAACATAAAATTAAAATGCGCCTCGTGGACTTGGAACACTGGATAAAAATATTCGGTCCTGAACCAGATATAAGACTCAATATGGGTTGTAAGTTTGTAGAACTCTTATATATAAATTATTATTTGTAATAACCGTTATTATAAATTGTATTGTTGTTTGTACATTAAAACATATTTGTGTTAACGAAGAATATTGTATTATCAATCTTGTTGGCAAATATCATAAATTTGATACGAATCGAATTTCAATTAACTTTAAAATTTAAATTAAAATTTTCGGCTACTTAAAATCGTAATACGTAATGTACGTAACATAATAAATCGAAAACTTGTCTGAGATCAATTATAATATGTAACAACTAGTAATTTAAAGAAACAATTTGGAATCAATACGCTTACACAGTAGTATTTGGCTAATTTCAAGATAACATTATAAAAGCTGTTTGTAACACACAGCTATTGGATAACTGATTAGTATAAATTATCAAGGATTTTCTGTAATCAGCTCTACAGCGGTCTGCGACACAAACTGTCCAATTAGATACACAGATATATATCAGATCAACTTATATCTTGAACAATAAGTATCTAGTCGCATTCACTGGCAGCTTCTGGCTGTCAAAATTGGTTAGATGCTTTCCAGACTAAGATACCGAGTCATAAGTACATCTGTACGATTCAAGTACACCGACTAACAGCAAGAAAATGTTTTATTCAGATATCGAGAAACTACGTATTATCGTAAAGGCGGAAGAAACGGGAGGATAAATACATCATTAAATTTTTAGGAACTATTCAATTTATAAATATGTTATTATGTAATATATATATATATACAGTCTCACGTACAGACAAAAGGCACTAAAACTTTAAGATTTAATTGTGCCATGGTAAGTTATTTCACAAATATGGTTTTATCTGCATAATACCCATTAACATCTTATAAGGGATATTTACGACGAAGTGTTTAACGTTAAGCACAAAAATACAAAATGGGTTTGCTGTGCTTTGCTCATCACGTGTATTGAAACCTAGTTTCTAGAGTTGTAAGTCTGTACAGATACCGCTGTGTCACTGCGGTTTACAACGAATTGATAATAAAGTTTAACAGCAAACCGGCTTTAGTACATTCAACAAATTATTGTAATTTATGATAAAATCTTTACATATTTCTATACCATGTTTGGGCCCGGCATGGCCAGGTAGGTTAAGGCGTTCGACTCGTAATCTAAGGGTCGCAGGTTCGAATTCCCGTCGCACCAAATATGCTCGCCTTTTCAGCCGCGAAGGCGTTGTAATGTTATAGTCAATCCCACTATTCGTTGGTAAAAGAGTAGCCCAAGAATTGGCGGTGGGTGGTGATGACTAGCTGCTTTCCCTCTAGTATTATACTGCTAAATTAGGGACGGCTAGCGCAGATATCCCTCGTGTTGTTTTGCGCGAAATTAAAAAACAAACAAATGATACTATGTATGATTATGTGTTTTCTACGGTGTTAAGTTTGTTAACGTTCACAAATATACGTTTTTTTTTAATAAAGAAGAAATTATTAGCATTTTTATCAACGCTTAACAAAAATAACACATGTACTCGTAACAGGGTAACAAATGGTCCAGTACACAATGCTGAAATTATTTTGAATATAAAAATTAGCAAACCACGTGACAAACACAGTCGAAAGAAATGCGCTGTCGAACGCAATGTACAAGAATTACAACTTGGCCGTTTGGCGTTCGTATGTTATGTGATATACAGAAAATCGATAGCTTTTGAGAAATTATTAGAGTGCTCCAATCGAAATCCCAGGGTCGCAGGTTCTAACCCTCGTCACACTGAACATGCTTGCCCTTAGTTGTGGGTCGTTATATTTGCGCTAGCCGTCCCTAACTTAGCAGTGAAAGAAAAGGAGAGGCAGCTGGTCATTACCACCCGCCGCCAACTCTTGGGCTGATATGATACTTTGTTCAAACTGATGGATACAAATGACAGCACGTCTACCTTATATTATATAATAATGTGCAGTGTTGTCACTAAAAATGAGTTACACGTATGTCATTATGTTGTAGAAATCAAATTCAATTAAAAAATGAGTAGACTCTATCCAGCTTGTTTCTCAAACTTCCATGATTATTTATTCAAGCATAACTTGTTCATCAGGAGTTCGCGTCATAACACGTGCAGTTCTATGTATATATAAGCCAAAGCAGAAACGATTTCCTTCAGAAAATCCCGTCGACGTTAATGCATTGTCACAAAACGCGCTCCGCAGTTTAGATTTATGATAGCGCTATAAGACAAAAGAGTTATAATCAACTTCCACTATTAGATTACACAAGAGTTGTCCAAGAACTGGCAGTGGAAGCTACTAGCTAGCTTACTTCCCTCCAGCATACGAGTTAAAAAGTATGGGTAGCTGTGTGCAGAATGCCCTTGAACGTGGTTTTACGCAATATTCTGAAACAAACAAGTCTTGATTGTAAGAAACTGAATACACATTAATGTATAATACTTCTTTCCATATTACCATCCAACTGTTACAGAATTTAATAATATTCAGCAATTTTTTCGAATTTCGATGTGAATTAGGACAAATTTAAAGTAAGACCAGCTTATTACATTAAGTAGATACGTACAACAGTTTGAGCTGGTTTTACTGTAAGAAAACACACGTAAATTAGGAGTTTAGACCAATTCATCTTTGATAGAATAATCTTTCATAAATAAATAAAACGTGTAGCGGCGGGTCCAGGTGTGCGCGTGTTTCATAGTCCTTTAACTTTTATTCTAATAATTAGTTTGTTGAAATAAAAACTAAAAAAGTTAAGCATGCCACAACTGAGGTTAAAAGTTGCAGCCGTCGTCTGCATTTCTCGTCAAGACAGGTGGCTATCGCTAATAGAAATAGTAGTAGTGGTTCCGGTAAAAATGTCATTAATGTATACTTCGTTGCTAGGCGACCATTAAGAAACAGCAGCAGGTGTGTGTGTGTACATATATATGTACAACAAAACAGAAAGTACGGGTATAAAGTAGTTATTATGCGAGCGAGACAATATTTACAGCTGCTGCATATATAAAAAAAAGTAACAATTCCAGTCTATGCTCGTATGCACCTATAGGAAAAAGAGCAGTTAAAGCACGTGAATATCCATTCAATATAACTTAGGGAGTCATTTGACTTGAGTTTACTGGTTACTTTTCATTCTAACAGCATGGATGCTCCAGGCCTATCATACAAAGATAATACCATGCACAACACGATTGAAGTTAAATTTCCCCAGAATAAAGATCTTAGGAAAATTTTTTTATGTGCCATAAACTTTTATTTGTTGATAAAATGCTTTCTTGCACTTCTAGTCAAACTAGAAGTATATATGAAGTATTTCTTGCCAAAGCTGATACATTTTCTATTTTAATACCGGTTGGAACCAGGATAAACTTAATAAGTTATTTTATCTTAATAAAATTTTAAACCCCTTGTTGAAAATAAGGCCCTTTTACATCATGACGTCCTAAAAACGTTTAGCTTCTAAAACGAATCAGAACATTTTGGCTATAAACATTGCTTAGGTTTATGCTATTCCAGATCTTAACAGCAGACATTGGTCAATGCTAGAAATGAAAAATGAAGATCAAACAAAATTAAAGGTACGAATATCCTGTAGTAATATTTGATAGTAACAATGTCATTGGTGAGGAATCACGGAAACACGTTAAAGAAATTTGGACTAATGTCTGCTTAATCTTCAAATCAAATGTCTACTACTGTGGTTTGGTTAAAATAAAACATGTTGAGTTATAGTATTAAAAGTTAAAAGGCCTGATAAAACGTGTGATTGAAATAATAAATTTTCTCTCTTTTTTGCTGCAAATATTGGTTTAGTTTTAAAACATCTTTAAAATTATTAAAAGGTTCATATTTCGTGTGTAGTTTAATTTTACTAAACTTAATTTGAAAAATAAAGCGGAAAGGAGTTATGAGTCAAATAATGATACTCTGATAGTACTAAGAATACAGATTTTTCATTAAATAAAAAAAAAATTTCATAGAACTTGTTTTCATTTATATAAAAAACGGCACTCTTCAAGTTCTTTATAATTCTGTCATGAGGTAAGATGGAAAAAAAAGTAGTCCCCCGCTGGTAGAACGATAAGTCTTCAAATTTGCAACCCTAAAATCAGGGGGTTCGATTCCCTTTGGTGGACTCAGCACATAGCCCCACGTAGCTTTGCTATAAAAAAACAGACACACATACACACAGTTTCTGATAAATACCAAGCATAGATATTCAAATGAAATAAAGTGCGTGAAGCTTAGGCAAATTCATTGTACCAAAAAATAAAAATCACTTAGTATGTTACTCTCCTTTAAATCCACCCTGGCTTGATGCTAAAGCTGGTATTGTAGTAGAAATCACAAATCTCCTGACGCCACATCTAACCCATTGAGATAATTGTACAAAGAATCTCCTTCATTCCTCGTGACAATATTATAGCATGTAATCCGCGTTGTTATCAAAGGAATTACAAGTTAAGGTTTTGTTTCTGTTCAGTTACAATTATAACTTCCCTTTGTAAATTTAAATTCATTTACCGTAAATGGTCGAGTCTTTTGAAGTTAATCAAGGAAAGCACGGAAGGTGAAAATAGTAGCTTTTAAGTGGCTGCTGCATGTACTTTACATTTTAAAAATGAAATATCTATTGAATGTGCAATGTTAGTGAATTATATCAAACGTAAAAAAAACAAAAAAATAAAATAAAATAGGCATACTGATTTTCGATTAAATAGCTAATTTGACATTTAAAGTGTACCTTTATTAACTTAAATTTATCTGGCCGGACTTTGAAAAGACATCCTTACTTAAAATGACTCGTGCAGTGCAACATTAAAAAAACCATTGATTTTAGCTCTCTGGGTACCAAAAAAGTTTGTAAATCGTCGTCATGGTAGAAGTACTTTCTCAAATTACGTAAAAGTTATGACAGAGAGAAGAAAGCTGCAAATAAGTAGAGACACAATAGGAGAAAATGGCAAAAGATAGGAGATACCCTCTTCTGCACCAAGGTTGTTGTTGTTTTTCAGTCATGGTGAGAGCTATGCCAATATTTTTGTCTTTTTCATCCATCCTTGGTACGAAGAGAGTAAAGGGTGGTTAGGAGAAAATCTGGTTGTAACACCAGCTTGACCTCTGTGTTTATCTTGTTTCTTTTGAATTTCGCACAGAACTTCACGAGGGCTATCTGCGCTAGCTGTCCCTAATTTAACAGTGTAAGACCAGAGGGAAGACAGCTAGTCATCACCGTCCACCGCCAACTCCTGTGTTACTATTTTACCAATGAATAGTGGGATTAACCATAACATTTAATGTCCCTACGGCTGAAAGAACGAGGATGTTTTATGTGACGGAGATTCGAACTCACGACCTTCAGATTACGAATCGAGAGCCCTAATCACTTGGCCACGCCGTTCCTTCTATTTACTTTCCGTATGCAGATATATATGATGGAAAATGTGAATCGTGGTGTGATAATCCATCTGAATATCTGAAGATTACTTCTAGCGACTCTATAGATTTTTTAGCCAATTCTGGACTGGCGCAGGTATTGTCAGATACTAGTTACAGCCATCTGTGAGAAGGGAGAGAAAAATCTGTGACAGCATCAAACGCAGAAGCCAGCATGTCCTGATGATCCTGGAAGCAGTTAAGTGTCTTCCAGATATGGAATGTGTAGCGTAATTAGCATATTATAACATACTTTACTTTGTTTTCCCCCATGAGTTCTTAGAATTCCATTTAGTCTTTCACATCAAACTTAAAATCAGCTTGCACAAAATCCAACAGACTAATAATCAGTCTAAACAATTCAACAAGCAAACCCTCTCAGCTCTGATAACTCCACGTCAAACTTCTTACACTGTATTTTTTTATGCTTTGCTTATCCCTGAAATCGATAAAGAAAATAAATTGTGTTTGGTTTAAAAAGGGCAATAAAACAGAAGGCATCTGAATTTTTTCAGACCAAAAAAGAAAAAACTGAACAGGGAGAATAGATAGCAGCTATAGAGTGTATTACATCTGACTTGGTAAACGAGTCCGCCTTCAAGGCCAACCACGCTGTAAGAGAAATGGAGTTAATATTGAATAAAAAATGTCTATATGGAAAGCTCCTTTACGACGTATTTTCTTTATAGTCTGCATGTTGGTTATGTGTTTCTCCAAAGAAAACATATCTACAGTATTTTAATATAACATAAGCAGAACAGGCGTTAGAAAGGCAACTTGTGTTTGTGTGTGTTTTTCTTACAGCAAAACCACATCGGGATATCTGCTGAGTCCACCAAGGGGAATCGAACCCTTGATTTTAGTTGGTAAATCCGAAAAAAAACAACTTACGTATCAAGCTAACACAAATCTCAGTTTCTTACGCTGGGTATAAATGCAAGTACTTTAAATTATATTTATGAAAAGTTGTTAAATTAAACTTCGCTCTCGTAAGGCCCGGCATGGCTAGGTGGTTAAGGCACTCGACTCATAATCCGAGGGTCGCAGGTTTGAATCTTCGTCACACCAAACATACTCCCTCTTTCAACTGTGGGGGCGTTAAATGTGACGGTCAATCCCACTATTCGTTGGTAAAAGAGTAGCCCAAGAGTTGGCGGTGGGTGGTGATGACTAGCTGCCTTCCCTCTAGTCTTACACTGCTAAATTAGGGACGGCTAGCACAGATAGCCCTTGAGTAGCTTTGCGCGAAATTCAAAAACAAACAAACTTACACTGCTAAATTATGGACGGCTAGCGCAATAGACCTCGTGTAGCTTTGCGTGAAATTCAAAAAACAAACCAAACCAAATCGCTCTAGTATCTTTTTAAAACACTTTTTAATCTATCTCTGTCCTCAAGATACATCCCAGTTTCTTGGAAGCGCCCTAACATATACTCTTCAAAAAAAGAAACGCAAAAGGCAAAATTTGAGACATATTGTTAACAAGTTTATTCCGGGTAGTTCTGTATGACATGTGTGAAACTTTGCACATTCACTGCTGAACATCCAAAGTCTGCAAAGGCGAAGTCCACGCTCACTAGTTGAAGTTTAATGTCACTCAACGTCAATAACGAGTATGCCCCCCCGTGAGCATCAATAACTGCTTGGCATCTCCTGCCCATGGAAGCGATGAGATGACGAATCACATCCTGTGGAATGGCTGTCCACTCAGCCTGCAAAGCTGCTGCAAGCTGAGGTAGAGTCTGCGGTTGAGGTTGTCAACGTCGCAAACGTCGGTTCAACTTGTCCCAAAGATGTTCGATGGGGTTTAAATCTGGTGATCTGGTGGGCCAGGGAAGATCATTGATGTTGTGGTGTCTCAAGAAGACAGTGGTGAGTCGGGCTGTGTGAGGACGGGCGTTGTCATGTTGAAAAACGTCGTTGACGTTCACCATGATGGGTTGCACATGGGGCCTAAGAATCTCGTCGACGGTCGCGTACGGTCTGATCGGAAATCCTACGCAGCCCTGGTATGGTTGAGGCAGTAGACGTCGCAGTGGTGGTCCTATCCCGAAGGTGACGTAACCGAATGTAACGATCTTGTGCGGGCGTGGTCACACGAGGTCTGCCAGATCGTGGACGGTCACGAGTTGATCCATGTTGTTGGTGACGATTCCATAGCCTTGTGATGATTCTTGGGTGAACATTCACAGCTCTGGCAACATCTGATCGAGATTCGCCTGCTTCCAAGCGACCAATGGCGTTGTTGCGTTGTGCTTCAGTCAGTCTTGGCGTAACTGTATTGCGTGTCGGTGGTTTAACACTGAGCTATGGAAACCGAGAACCCGTCACTTTTATAGGGATTTTGCACGTGTTGCACTCGCATAACATGCAGATCTCTCAAACAAATTTATTGGACACGAATGCGTTTTGGCGAAAAATCCGATGTTTTCCTCCGTTTTCAAAGTGCACAACTTTTGTTGTCATTTTGGTCTGACAATCAGTGCCTTAACACGTGTAATATCACATACTCTGAGCTTGTAACGTTATTACATATATTTCTCTTTAAAATAACAAAAACATCCCTTTTGCGTTTCTTTTTTTGAAGAGTATATTAATGTTCCATAAGGAAGGAAAGCCAGCAAATAAACCTAATAGCTACCGACCAATCAGCCTGACCAGCTGTATAGGCAAAATTCTCGAAAGAATAATCAGTAATAGACTCTCCACATTCCTGGAGATAACATCAAAATTACCAAAGAACAGAATGGATTCAGGAAATTTAGACAAACGACAGATCATTTAATTAGATTAACCGAAACTATAATAAATAGCTTCAATAAAAAAGAATGCACTGTCACTTGCTTCCTCGATATCGAGAAAGCATTCGACACTGTATGGCACGACGGTCTGAAGTTCCAAATGAAAAATGGGACTACCGCGTGGAGTATTCGCTGAATATCTAACTTTTTGAAAAATAGAAAGTGTAGAGTGAATGTTGAGGGTACCTTTTCTGAGTACTTTACTCCAGAAGCTGGTGTCCCTCAGGGAGGGGTGATTAGCTCTATACTCTTCATCATGTGTGTAAACAATGTGTCATTGAAGGATCCAAATCATGGATTCTCTTCACAGTTCGCTGATGATGTGGCAGTCTGGAAAAGTGCCGCAACACCAAAAATAGCAGCCACAAACATCCAACCGCAACTAAATGGAATAAGCGAATACTGTCAAAAATATAGAATAAAAATAAATACAGCAAAAACACAACTCATAGTCTTTACGAAATTGACAAAACACAAAAAACAACAGCCAGAAATATATATGAATGGCACACTACTTCAGACTGCCACATCGGCAAAATTTTTAGGTCTAACCTATGATTCAAAATTAACTTGGATTAATCATGTGAACGATATTAAAAATAAAGTCTGGCGAAGAACTAACTATGCTAGGAGTCTAACTGGCAAAAACAGTGGAGCATCTACAGACAACATACTAAAAATCTATAAAACATATATTAGACCTGTAATAGATTATGCAGCTCCAAACTACAAATAATCCAAAACACACTCCTCACAACAGCATACAGAGTTCCAAGAACTACATCATCTCTATTCATACACAAATATTCGAACATACCAACCGTACCAGAGAGACTTCTACATAGTACAATAACGTACTTCGATAAAAATTGGATAAAAAATGAATTACTATGCGAACTAGATAGGTACCTTATACATGATGAAGTTTGTCCTAAAAATCTCTCCCAGTCAATTTATATTTTAAACATAAAAATAAATAAATAAATAAAAATAATAAAAATTGATTAAAAAAGAATATATGATTAATAATAATAATAATAATAAATGTATATATATATATATATACATATAATAAACTAAAAAAATTAAAATTAATTTTTTAAAAAATCAAAAACAACAAACTTGACATGCTGCTGACAGAGCAAAATAACAACCATATATGTACCAAAATGCATGGACATTGCCCTGAAAAGGATCAGAATAATATTCAGTTCACTCTGACCTAAAAATAAAATAATTACAAATTTCAATACTGCAAGACCACATAAGTACGGGGAGGAGGAAGAGGTCAAAGAGAACTTGACCCTCCAGGGTATGAACATATCATACCCAAACACCAAGAGAGAGAGGGAGAAAGCTCTAGTATCTAACAAAATTTAAATTGTATTATGGTCTTATAAAGTGTATTACGCCAATTAATTATAAGTGTAATATATATGTATATACGTGTGTGTATTACATCCAGCTGTTGCGAATATTTAAAAAGTTCAGTTCGTTCCAGCCATAACATTCTCAATGAACAGCATATCTGTCTTGTGAACTAAAAGAATTACCAAACTTCTTTGGGTATGTTTGTTAGGTAACCACCACTACTTTATATGATATATATCAAATTTAGATAACTGACATTTTAGTAAATCAATAAAATGTTTGTCAATATTTATTGATAGACAAATACTCAGTATTTTGTTTTGATGTGTAACGACACGAATACACATTTTTACGCTATATTAAAGGGGGGGGGTATAAAACCTGAGGGGTATCCTTTAATAACCTTTTGATAATGTTGTATTTAATTCAGAATACAAAGAATTCACCGTTAGTTCAGTGCCGTTAAGTTTACGAAATAAACCGACGAACGCTGGGTTTCGATAAGACAGCTGAAGTCAGAAGTGTTGATTCGTCGGCCTTCTTAAGAACTTAAACACAAACGTTCTTCGTATCAAATGTATGTTTGTTACGGGGCGTGCGTGAATACGGATTATTGTAATAAAATGTTTCATGAATGATTGTTAATGGTACACTTTGAATACTCGATGCCTAAATAATGAATTTATATTATTAGTACTGTTTTTTTTCTTCAATTGTTTGTAAGTATATAATTGATATTCGTAACACATTACGTTTTCTTTACTTCTCTTTTTATAAAATGATCGATGAATAACGTGACAAGTTTTACATTTCTGCGTTTATTTGAACTTTTCTAATATTTTCCTGTTAAACATATATAAACATTATACAGTGTTCAAGCCTCCCAGGTTCAGTGTGTATGCTAATGCTAGTTAAACTAAAAAACTATGTTTCTCATATTTTCTACTGTATGTTGAATCACATTAGTACGAATTTCTTGTTACGTGAATTGTGTTTCATTTACCATAAAGGAAGAACTATTAATGTAACGCCCCCAAGTAGCACAGCAGTTTGTCTGCGGAGTTACAACTCTAGAAACCGCTTTTCGATACACGTGGTGAGGAGAACGCAAACAGCCCTTTAAGTAGTTTTGTGCTTAACCACAAACAACCAAATTAAATGCAATATGTATGTATGCAATATTGTTAGATACAGTTTTTATCATTTTCTTATAAAAATATATACTTTTACTCTCAGTCTGTAAATTCTGTCGTTACGTATTAGTTTACAGTAAAACATTAATGTATACCTTGTACCAGACGATGGTGACAAATGTTTGTTTATGGTATATTATCCGAGTTATCATTTCCCAATCTTGAGTTGATGGTTCAACTGTTCTATTACAGAAATCGAACCTCCAGGTACGTTATAATAATCCAAATTCTCCCAGTCTTTCTGGCGTCAAGAGACCAGTCTATCTCGACGATTTTATAACTACTAAATCAATACTGTTGGAGCCAACTCAAAGTAGTGCAAGTGACAGAGTTCGGCGCCGCTTGCAAGCCACTCTTAGTAAGCACTATCTATATCTGAAGGTACGCCTCTAGAATCGGGTTAAAATACAAAACATTTTGTTTAAAATTGCGGCATCAAACGTTCTAGGAAGATATGGGCATTGCCATGACAATTCTGACAATTAGTTTTTTATCTTCTCTACGGAAAATATCATATATTGAATATTAAGTAAATTAAAACGCCATCTATACTCTTGAAGTTTGTTTAAATTACCGCTGTGTCCTCACTCTTGAATCTAGATAAACTGATATTAGCCAACGCAATTCACGATAAAAACCAAGCCACGTAAAACGGTGATGCAAAATGAAACAAGGTGATTAATTTTCTCATTCCAAACACCAATTAAGCAAATATGTAGTTTCTTGTATTGTTTCGTGTTCATATAAATAGTGGTATAACTTTAACACCGAACTCTTTCTTTTCGGTTTGGGAGAGAAATTCACTGTACCTCTAATTAACAGATACAAGCTACGTAACTTACACCTAGATCGGATGTCTTTGCTTTAGACAACATTACTTTACCACTGATACGAAAAATGGCGTGTGTTTGTAACATTTTACAATTCTGCAATTCAAGTTTGAAACTAGTTTGAGAACAGCAGTTCTAATCAAACACTTACAGCTGGACTCCATTTCCATCATATTATGCTTATATTTGCTTTGTACAAAACGTCTTCGGTAGCCTTGGTTGGTCAGTTTTCGTGCCCGAAGACAAAGTGAGACTGAAGAAGACAAACAAATGTTGCAGAAACATGTTTCTTCAATAAAAGTATTTCCGACAATTTGTCTAGTTTCCTTTTTCTTTTGTTCTCACGGCTGTGGTTGTACCACTGGTTGCTTACCAACTAATATTAATAATATATATTTTATATGTATTTCCCAAAAGTAACTGTTAACATCAATAAAGAAATATGAAAAATGAATGTACATTGCTTTACAGACAGTATGTTTCATTGGTGCAATATAATAAATACACGAAAGATATATTTGCAGTTTAATGCATCATATCTAACTATCGGTATGGTATAGAAAGGTGAACTTGCTAGTGTAACGATTTCCGTTATACGTTTATTTTAATACCTACTTTTGTTTCAGTTTGATGCATATAAATGTATACTGTTGGATGTGTACTGAGCAAATCCTGCCTGTTCTTTAAATTTGTAAAAGATTATTCAGAGTAAGAATTGATCATATTTGTTTAACGAAAACGCTGACGTGTTTTAGAACATTGTTGAACGTTCGAGAATCTCGCATAAATATATAAAAGCAAGCCATCACAAGACGCCAAAAAAGAATATTGTTGGTCAGCTACAGTCACTATACTAAAGGCCTCAGAATCTTTAATTGTGATTAGTGATTATTAATAAAAAAAACTACAGAATTTCACCAAGAACGTTTATAAACTTCGAACATTACAAACCGTTCAACTTCAGTGAATTAACTTGGACATTAGTATTTCTACAAGGACATCAAATATCTTCGTCGGTAAAAGTCAGCTTGTGAGCGGTGAGAAGCCAATCAAAATAAGACAGCTAGCTAGCTTAGGGTAGATGTAACTCTAGCAACTCAGAATTAATTTGCTCGTCGTAGGCCTGGATAATCGATAAAATATTCAGTTCTAGACCAGATAGAAGATTCAGTATAGTTTGTGAGTTTGTAAATTTTTTGTACATAAGTAACTTATTTTGTATTAACAATTTATAATAACCGTTATTATAAACTTGTTTTGCATATTTGTGTTAAGAAAGAAAATTGTGTATATCAATCTTGTTGGTAAATATCATAAATTTGATGCATATCGAAATTCAATTAACTGAGAAATTTTAATTAAAATGCCCAGCTACTTGAAATCCTAATAAGTAACGAAGGCAACATAATATACCAGACACTCGTTTAAATTATAATACGTAACACAATAAATTCAAGGCTCATCCGGGATAAATTATAATACGTAACAACGGTAACGTTATGAATATCATGCGAATGCTAATGCCACAGTTGTTTTATGCTACCATTACGACATGATGTATTATCAATCACATCAAGTATTCAAAATGTGCTCCTTCAACGCCCAGATGCATTGCATCCATGTGATAGTGGACATGCACATCTCATTTGGTATAATAGCCACTTCTCGGCCAGTTGCGTCATTGAGGCCTGGAACTGTGCGAGGTTTCTTACGGTACACGCTGGACTTCAGGTAACTCAATAACCTGAAATCCGCTGGTGTTAGGTCCAGTGAATAAGGTGGACATTCGGAAAGAAAGTGACGTGTTTTTTCCTGAAAGTGCTCATGAAAGTGAAAGTGTCTCTTCTGGTTACCAGTGCACGTTGCATCTCTCAGTGTAACATTTCACTAACTCGCACCTCTTCACACTTGTCAGTTTCATGTCAGTTGAATTGCGATCGACTGGTCCATTTATACACAAATGCTTAATGCGAAAGAAATCACAGTGACACTACTTGTGGCAACGTGACAAAAATGAAACACCTTTGTATCCAAATAACAGCCTTAACATTCTTGTGCAATTTCACCTTCCTGCACCACACCTTTTGTAAGATAATAATGCACTCAACTGCGAAACTTTCTTTATAGACATTCTGTACAAGTAAACTTATCGCAACCAGTAATAACAATATTACAGTATCACATATCACACAGTATTATAATTTCCAATATACCACAAATACTTTTTTAACTTAAGATTTGTAGTGAAATTCTCTTGCTAAGTTTGAAACATAATGACGTCAAAATTACTTTAAACTACATTCTGAAAAAAATGAATCGAGTCATTGATTACTTCCCTTTGAATATCAGCAAAACATATTTGAACATACAATTCCAAACCACTTTATATATAGATAAAATCTGGTTTGTTTAGGTCGATTAATTTTCTATTTTCGTCATCAACCAGTTAAGTACTAAACTGGAGTTCAAACATTCCAGTGTTACGTGGTTAGTAATACTTTTCTACAACACAGTTATTATGATACAACCAATCTGTATGTATATGAGATTGTTATAAAACTATTGTGAAAACAATTATTTATGCACACAGTTAACGAGTTATTGTCTTTCGCCACCATAAGTGGCGCGACTAGTACTGAATACATTCACTGCATGTGCCTATTTAATCAAATATCTTCAAAACAATTTCATGCACATGTACTATAATGGAGTACAGCAAACACGAAGAACCATTGTTGAAGATTAATAAATTTTGACGCCAACAAAAGTCAAGAAATACTAATCAAGCAAAAACGAATTTCTGAATCAACCTTTAAGACATCTAATTAATTACAACAATAGTTTCAAAAATATTCCCTCCACTGTCATGAGAAAGGACAAAGATTTGTGATTCGATTTAAAATAACGAATTTTTCCTCTGCATATGTATAACTTTCATTGATGCCTGAACCTATAATCAACAACTAAATTCACTTTATACGTACAGTTATATAGTTTTATGGATAAAACTTATTTTCCAACTCATAAAAAAAAAAGTTAAGATTGTTAGAGATTTTTCTGCTCGTTTTTAAAGCAGTTGTTTTTGGAATTTCGCACAAAGCTACTCGAGGGCTATCTGTGCTAGCCGTCTCTAATTTAGCAGTGTAAGACTAGAGGGAAGACAGCTAGTCATCACCACCCATCGCCAACTCTTGGGCTACTCTTTTACCAACGAATAGTGAGATTGACCGTCACATTATAACGCCCCCACGGCTGGGAGGGCGAGCATGTTTGGCACGACTCGGGCGCGAACCCGCGACCATCAGATTACGAAGCGCACGCCTTAACGCGCTAGGCCATGCCAGGCCCGTTTTTAAAGCACTCCTCACAAAAACGCCAATATTACGAAAGTGGCAAAATGAATCTCTATTTCAGAGGGTAAATATTGGCTGTTAATGTAAAGGGTTAATTGCGTGTGTGTTTTTCTTATAGCAAAGCCACAACGATCTATATGCTCTGCCCATCGAGGGGAAGCGAACCTATGATCTTAACGTTGTAAAATCCGTAAACTTACCCCTGTCTCAAATGGGTAGAATTAATTGCACTTTATATAAACTATTTGTATGTGGCGTCAAATAACATAGCCTTTAATACAAGAGTCGTCAATTTTTTTATGTGAACGCGGAAGAACTCACACAGCAAGGCATTTAGAATCATTGCAAAGGCTTCGAAACCACACATCAAAGAAGTCCAGGGGAATACTTTTATCCGAAAAGTACATGTTACAGATAGGAAAAAGAGAACTCTCCTACCTTAAAAGTCATTGCAATGAATGCATATATCTGTTGTTATAGTTATAACATATATAGTAATATGAAGTTCATGAAGGCTTAGAAACCAATCACAAGCTTTCAACCACAACTCGAAAGCGGTTGTTTTCAAAGATATTTGAAGAAATTTGAATCATGTCGTCCACTGCAGCCCTAATAAACTTTTCGCGTCTTTGGACTGCTTAAACATATTTATGGAAGCCAAAGTCCAATGCAAAGTGACTGTGGAAAGTTCTGTGGTATAAGATTGATTTCGATATCCATCGTTAACTTATAATAATGGGATTTGTGGTGTTGATTGAGAATATATAATAATGGTCATTATATAGCACTGGACCTGGGATACTATTCTTACAAAGTGCGATGAGTTTCAGTAGAAAGTTATTCTTTGTGACATAGAGTATACTGCACTTCAGAAGTAGAACGTGTTCCCTTTTGAAACTTTGTAGAATGAACGGCAACTGCCCCTGTTGTGGAGACACAAATGTAGAGGACGACGTTTCGAAAGTCTTCCGCCTTTCTACTTCAAGAAAACGGCGGAAGACTTTTGAAACGTCGTCCTCTATACTTCTCTCTCTACAACAAGCAGTTGCCATCCATTCTACAAAGTTTCATCATGAATACTTTGCTTAAAAATCTATAAAAGAATTGTTACCTTTTGTTGAACTCTGGCTTTCTAAGTGGAATAATGATGGTTTTGAATGTACGTAGGCCACTTTCATTGCTGGTTTGTAAACTAATTTTTTACCTTTTGATTGGGTGGTTGAATATCACTTTGGCGTGTGGCTGCTAATGGTAGTGAGATACAGGATTTATGACTTTTAATGTTCTTTGTATCCCTGTTGAAGCCTACTTTAATCTCAGTTCGTAAATACAATAAAAACTTAATCTGTTTAATAAAAACAGAAGTGTTTAAATAAATCGTGAAAAAGGTTAGACTTTCTTGTCAAATCTGTAAGCCTTTGATTAATAATGGATTGATTCAACAAACTGTTAAGCTGGGAATGTACTAGGATACAGTTAGACGAAAACTGTAAACATTACGTTCGGACGAGTAAGTCACACGTACCTAGAGTTCGCGGCTTGGGCTACAATTGGTCTAATACAAGTGATTGTCGACTTCTCAAACTGTAGAAAATGCAATCATAGCACAATTTGGTGTTATTCTTGATAGGAATGCTTTTCCTTTAACCATTCCGTGGACTTCACGAACATATATCATTACAGCTACGTGACTACATGGTACAGAAAGATACTGTTACTTCACGCCATAACTTGAGAAGCAGCAACTAAATAACTTACCTTGTTAGGCAAAGAAAAACACCGAACAAGTGGAGCTGACAGAAAAACATTTATATTGTTCCAGTACTATTTAGTAATTCTATCAAACATTAAATAAATTAAAAGGAATTTATTCAACAATTTTAATAGAATGATTTCGTAAAATTCTTACACAAATATATTTTGATTTTGTTATTAATACGTTTTCCTTTTTAAAGTGAAAGAACAACATATTCAAATGTTTGATGGCGAGGAACCCACTATCAGAAAATAAAAATTTGGAGGTAACTTGAATTGGTAATGAAGAACACTTTATTATAAACCTACCTGCTGAAAACCTTCTCTAGTTGAAACGTACACTTATAATAGTTTTCTTCATTATCCATTCAAGCTGTCTCCAAACTGTTATATTCAAATGTTGTTTAAAGTGATAAACTAAAAGGAAAGCAGCTAATCACATCACAAATAAGGAGATTGACAGTGGCATCATAATGTCTCCACACTTGAAAGGTCGAGCATATTCTGGGATTGATTTCGAACTCACGACCCTCAGAGAGTGAGATGAATGCCCCTATCCACCAGGCCATGCCAGGCCTTAAAGAAATGGAATTTAAAATGATACAAAATTGTGAATACGTACGTTTATTTAACTTTCCAAAGCACAGGTACATCTAGAAAACTGATACAACACTTAAATTCGATTATTTTCCAATGTAAAACTGAACCATTATTTTTGTGTGTTTGTTTGTTTTGAAGTTAAGCGCAAAGCTACAAATTGGGCTATCTTGTTCTGCCCACCACGGATATCGAAAACCGTTTTCTAACATTATATGTCCGCAGACATATCGCTGTGCCACTGAAGGTGGGGGCGATATTTTTGCTCTCCAAGTTTATTTTCCAAACAAATATACATCACCCGTAATCTAGAAATTTATTCTTTAAAGCAATATTTTTATAGTTTCTTGGGCTTTAACTACTAATGAGAAATAGTTCAACCATGAATTGTGGGGCCCGGCATGGCCAGGTGGTTAAGGTACTCAACTCGTAATACGAAAGTCGTGGGTTTGAATCCCCGTCACATCAAACATGCTCGCCCTTTCAACCGCGGGTGCGTTAAATGTGACGGTTAATCCCACTATTCGTGGGTAAAAGAGTAGCCTAATAGTTGGCGGTGGGTGGTGATGACAAGCTGCCTTCCCTCTAGTCTCACACTGCTAAATTAGAGACGGCTAGCATAGATAGCCCTCGTGTAGCTTTGCGCGAAATTCAAAAAATCAAACCGTGAATTGTGGAAAATATTACGCTGTTTTTTATTTTGACATTCTGGATAGTATTAGTTGAGTACTGAACACGAAAGCTGTTGGGAACAATGGGCAAATCTTCAATTACCTTTTACTAAACTTGTAGCTCATCAACTACAATATCATGAGTATAAATGCAAAAAAGGACAAAAATTCTCGTGAAACATAAACTTCTGAATATAAAAATGTCTTCTGCACGGAAATATGAAATTTGAACTTTTTTTTCTTATTGTTAACAATCATACAAGTCAGGTATAACAGGTACATGTGTGTGTGGAGTTTACTGAATGGCGACCAAAAATAAATTGAATAATTAGTTAGTAAGACAAGCATACTTATCGTTGAAGAAAAATGAAGAACATTATATATCGTACGTTGGTTAAACTTCAAAGTTTTTGTGTTGAAAATGCTCACTAAAAGTAGGATGTTTTTTCTGTAATTTTTGAGTAAATTTTCTGAACAAACTTAAGTTTCGCACAACCGATTAGTATGAGATAAGTTATCATCATTCACATGAGAATACGCCCGCTAGTGGCACAGCAGTATGTCTGCGGACTAAACAACGCAAGAAACCAGGTTTCTTACTTTTATAGAAAAATAAACGTTTGAATATTTTAAGCGTTATTTCATACGTTGTGCACGAGTTTATTTATTTTGCTGTATTGCAATATCAACTTTATGATGTTACGGTCAATCAAACAAACAATCAAATGTAAACATACCGAATTATTTGGTTCACGTCAAACAAACGAAACTGCAGTTATAAAATTAAGGTTATTAATAACAACTGAGAGATTTTTTTTCTGGATCAATACTCATGTTTATATATCCTTTTATTTATCTTTGTTGTAAACTCATGTTTATATATCCTTTTATTTATCTTTGTTGTAAAGAGTATGTAGCTGTACAAGGCTCGAATATTCGGCTTTTTTTATGACTTAATCAAACAAACTTTGTTGGGTTTGTTTTAAATTTTACGCTAAGCTACTCGAGAGCTATCTGCGCTTGCCGTCCCTAATTTAACAGTGTAAGGCTAGAGGGAAGGCAGCTAGCCATCACCGCCCACTGCCACCTATTGGGCTACTCTTTTACCAACAGATAGTGGGAGTGACCATCACATTATAACGCCCCCACGGCTGAAAGGGCAAACACGTTTGGTGTGACGGGGATTCGAACCAGCGACCCTCAGATTACGAGTCGAGTACCTATACCACCTGGCCATGCTGGGACACAAACAAACTTAAACAAGTGTCTTGTCTGCTGTGTTGAAAATTGTTTATGGTTTTTAATATTTTAAATCCCCTTTTTGCATCAACTTAAGTGTTACAAAACATAATTGATCAGGAATGTTCACTTCTAGAAACACGTTTCATTAAGGGAAGGGTAAAAACTGTGCGCTTACAGTTAATTAAATATCACTGATATAACATAATTCAAATATATGAAAGCATATTAATTATACCTGATTGCGTTATTATAACAATTTCGTTGAACATGATAATGCAATGTGTTTGTAGAAGTCCAGTTTCGATACTTCAAATTCAACATTAACGAGACTACATTAATTTTAATTGTGCACAGCTTTGTCAAACACGCGACGTATAATATGAGACCTAATACTATCGGCTTTTCTTGTTCATCTAATTAATATAAGTTTCAAGAGCTCGTTTTCATAAGCATACAAACCAAAGATGCTTGCATTGGTTGAGAACAGTATTAATTAATGTATTATCAATAAGGTAATTTACGACTTTATCATCATTGTATGTTAACTGTTATTCAAATAGAAGTGACGATCGAATAAAAATTAGTAAAAGACAAATGGGTTTTGCACATTTCATACAATATATATATACCGGAATTAATTAGCTCTGCTGCTTTCGTACATGCACACATATTCTTCCTCATTTTAATGAGGATGTCTAGAAAATGACTTTTCGGATGTCAACTACAGAAAAATCTAGAAAGAGACTGAACAGAAGCTAGCATCGATTTCGAAGTTTGTATGTCCCCAGGAAGAAAGATGTTTTCGCCCTAACTATAGACCCTATTTATAACACGAAATATTCCTTTCATGTAAAATACCGAGGCGGATGTTGTTACCTACACTTTAGTCCTTTAAAATATAACGATGGAGCTGATTTAAATCAATGTTAAATAGCACGCTTTAGTACTGGAGATGTTTAATAAAACACACTTAACTAGGATTTTCTGAATGCAGGTATATCACCACATATTAGAGAAGGTCCAAAGAAACGTTTATGCACGGCTGTTTGAGCTTCGAGGCATGAACAGACCGTTGTTCGAAGTTAAGCACAAAGCTACACAATGGGCTATCTGTGTTCTACCCATTACGGGTATAAAATCCTGGTTTTTAGCGCTGTTAAGTCCTCAGAACATGAATAGAAATACTATATTATATTTTTTTCAGACTCAGCTGTATACTTTAAGGTATTTATGGTATGATCAGTCAAAACGTACTTATGTATAATTCAGTTGATTTTGATCCTAATAATTTTATTTTTGCGTGAAAAAAAGAAACAACATTAAACACGCTATTTGTAATTCTGTGCATGTTTAATTTTACAATGCGTGTGTATGTGTGTGTTTCTTAGAGCAAAGGGCTATCTGCTGTGTCCACTGAGGGAAACCAAACTCCTGATTTTAGCGTTGTAAATCCGAAAACTTGCCGCTGTCCCAGCGGAGGACAATCCTAAAGTTGAAGTGTCAAAGTATTGTGGTCAGTTGAATGGGTACGTACTTAAGAATTTTTGTATATACTCTGAATAACAAATAACAGTTGCCATAATTCATCTCCGCATAGTTCACCTGGAAAAAGGCGTACCGTCCTAAGGAAAATAATTTTTGCGACCGATTTAACATGCAGCTATCTGTATTATTATTTTTAGTTTGAACTCCAATACAATCAGTTTGGTAGTAAAAGTACATTTGGATGAAATCCGATAAAGTTATTCTATTATGGTTAGGTCGTGTATTATTATTTTAGTACAAAAACAGTGTAGTCTCGATAAACTAAATTTTATCCTTTCATTCCTGTGATGAATTATTTTCGTCAACAGTATATTAAACGTAAAATAAAATATTGATTAAATTTTCTTAATAATTTCACAATATCAAAAGTATATTTTTAACCAACTTAGTAATAGAAGTTGTGATTTAGTGTTCAATAATTAAGTGATGGTCAAACGATGTCCTAACTTTAATAAACAATGAGGCAATGTACTTGTAATACTATGATTTGATAAATATTCGTATATAACTGCTGCTTAGGTGTGTTAAGACATTCGACTCGTAATTTGAGGGTCGCGGGTTCAAATCCCCGTCGCACCAAACATGCTTGCCCTTTCAGCTGTGGGGGCGTTAAGATGTTACGGTCAATCCCACTATTCGTTGGTAAAAGAGTAACCCAAAAGTTGGCGGCTGGTGGTGATGACTACCTGCCTTCCCTCTTGTTTTACACTGCTAAATTGGGGACGGCAAGCGCAGATAGCCCTCGTGTGCTTTGCGCGAAATTCAAAAAACAAGCTTAGACTCAATTAAATATTACTGTTAATTTCACTTTTTTTTTACGTCAGCAAGTAAATGAAGGGCTGAAAATTCATGCTGATCATACATCAGTTTTTAACTTTAGAATAAATTTTGTTTATATGCAATCGTAACTAACTGCTGTAAGTAAAATTGTATTGCAATGAAAAATGTATATGATATTATTCTGTGAGATATAGTTACTGTATATTATTACGGTTAAATTACATATAGATAAAATATAGTGACGACAAGAGAAGATGTTAACTGTATGTTTCTCTATTTACTCTACTCAGAATCTGAAAAACCCACAAAAACATTAACCAATCACTTACAGAATTTCTTAACAATTTACCCTATCATTGAAGACAGTTGACAAAGATTTCTAGCAAAATCACTATTTAACGTGTATCTTTTCTCTTGAATTTCATGTCTAAATTTAAACTACTGAGTACAGTACAGCTCAGATTATTTTAACTCTGGTGAATTTTGGTTACGTTGGAGCTGAAAAGGTAATCAAAAAATTAGAGGCTTTTAAGATTTACTTACCTTTACAGCGCCTAGTGACAAGACTAGAAGCCAGACTGCCAACCTTGGAGACCACATAACAGATGTTATGTGTATATTCTGTGCCTGTGATGGAAAAAAACAAAGAGTAAACGTTTTCTTATCGACTTAAAACTTCACTCTGCTACCAATGCATACTATGTGCAACATTTCAGAAAATAAAAGCAGGAAGAAAACCAAACAGCATGTTCAATTGCGACAAACGTTTTTGAGTTGCCAGAAAAATTTTATACATGTAAAGGGCAAGCAAAATAACATACGCGATCTGAACATAAAAATTTATTAAACAATCACCTGGACGTCTAAGTTAGCTTTACTTGCGATAGAAATTAAAGCTAAAACAACAGTGAGTTATTAAAAGCCTTTTTCGTATGATTTGTAAACAATGGGAAACGTGCGATTTTCAATTTGTCTAACTTACTATATTATTGAAAAGATAAAACGGGAATAATATATACACATTTACTTTATCTTCGTCTGTGTCTAAAACTGTTGTTTGTTATATAGCATACTTAAATCAAAATATATATTTACTAATCAACATTACATTAATTGTTACCTTCAAAATTAACATTTTAGGTTAGTTAAATAATCCGCATTTTTTTAAAACATAAATAACATTTTGAAAATGTTAATATTGCGAGAAAGGCAAACCAACAGTACATTTTAAAGATCCTTAAGAACAAATAATGTAAATGTTAATCATTACCAACTCTTTCCCGATTTTAACATTATTTCCAAGAAATAGTAGATAAATAACACAAGGTATGCATGAAAAAGGGGCCCTTTTTCACCTTACCTCGAATCTGGTTTTCTTACGAAATGGCGCCTAACGATTGCACCTCGATGTCTCATTCTATATAAATATTATTTACACTTAAATTCAAATAACAGAGGAAACTAGATGTGTTTGAACCTACGTTAACAAAAGAAGAAGTAGCTCATATATAAATATATCAAAGCATTTTAAATGTATACGTTTTTCAAAAACACTTACCTCTGATAAACGAGAGAGAACACTAAAAGATGTAGTTGATGTAAATCCCTGTCACTACTCTAAGAACTGCAAGTTACAATGTTGGACCTCGCGTCGATATATCACTATTAAACAGTGCCACTAGATGTCGCTAAATTTTGCAGATTTTTTTTTATAGTAATATAAATATTAGTCACTAGAGGACAGCATATATCTAAAGCTTTTTATGTAGTCTGAGCGATTTAAACAACAAAAAAATATAAAATAACAACAAATATTAATACAGGATTGTTGTATGTGAAATAATCCACAAAAATCGCTCAATAAATCTTTTAATTTCATATTCATATAAAATAACTGAACTTGTGATGTCATGGTTATACATGCTTCAAACTTGAGGTATTGTAATAACTTATCTAAATTATTTTCTCTTAGTGACGCCCAATGGTACTTTATCTGAGATTGACGAGTTTTCAATTAACTAACGTGTATGTGTGTTTTAGGTCAACTTCACGATAGCCTAAAAAATATAGATAAAATTCCACGAAACCCGCTCTGTTAAACTATTTTTATTGTCCTTTCGTTTATTGATAACATATATATATATACATTTACAACAGAAAAACTACACTAAACTGAGACTAAAAGATTCAGTAATATAATTTCTATTTTAGGAACAAAAGTAATGCCTCAATACCTATATTCAACACGTTTATAACAGTGCTCTTGGTTTAAAATATGCTTTCATTTTATTTATTTTAATAACGCTTGTTTGTTTGTTTGTTTTTTTGGAATTTCGCACAAAGCTACTCGAGGGCTATCTGTGCTAACCGTCCCTAATTTAGGAGTGTAAGACTAGAGGGAAGGCAGCTAGTCATCACCACCCACCGCCAACTCTTGGGCTACTCTTTTACCAACGAATAGTAGGATTGACTGTCACATTATAACGCCCCCACGGCTGGGAGGACGAGCATGTTTAGCGCGACGCGGGTCGCGGGTTCGCATCCCTTTCGCGCCAAAAATGCTCGCCCTTTCAGCCGTGGGGGCGTTATAAGTGACGGTCAATCTCACTATTCGTTGGTAAAAAAGTAGCCCAAGAGTTGGCAGTGGGTAGTGATGACTAGCTGCCTTCCCTCTAGTCTTACACTGCTAAATTCGGTGACGGCTAGCACAGATAGCCCTCGAGTAGCTTTGTGCGAAATTCAAAAACAAACAATTTTTTTTGTTGTTTTGAATTAAGCACAAAGCTACACAATGGGCTATCTGTGCTTTGCCCACCACGGGTATCGAAACCCGGATTTTAGCGTGTAAGTCCGCAGACATACAGCTGAGCCACTGGGGGGGAAAAACAAACAAACACACAAATATTTCTTTATAACTATATAGCACGAAGTGAATATTGTTATTTTTTGGCGTTTCATTTGTGTTATGGTGTTTTTCAATAGTTTATTTGTTTGTTAAGTTTGAAGTTACGCACAAACCTACAAAATGGGCAATATGTACTTCGCTTGTTATCATAACCTGATTTCTAGTGTTGTAAGTGCGGATGTACCATTTGTTACTGGAGGGGCTCGTGTTAAGAAGTTCAGACCTTCTGATACAGTATAGAGTTGTAAACAGATTTAAATAATTTTTCAGTTTTCATGAATTTTATATTTGCTGGCTTGTTTCTTATTAAACATAAAGTTACGTGGTGGGCTATCTCTTCTGTTCTCACCGCTAGTATCGCAACCCGACTTTTTGTTGATAGGATTCAAAAACGTACCACTAAGCCACTGAGGAGGTGATCAAAGGGACTAGCTTATTAGTATTAAGTTTTTTCAGTAAGCTCGACAAGAGTAAGGAATGGCCAAAATAATTTCAAAAAATTGAAACATTGGTAATACTTAACGTATGCTTCGTGAATTTTAACAGTTCAATAGTTTTCCAACCTTCAAGCAAATTAGGGTAAAGTAATTAGTTAATATTAAGAGTAATATAATACAGTTATATAATATACAAACCTGTTAGTGATACTATATCACTAATACTAATAATAAATGGTATTGCTAATTTGTACTGTATAATTGGAAGTTGCATATGCTTAACATTAGTTCTAAAACTTATAGTATGTTTACGCTAAAATGCACTGAAGTACTGACATATTTCAGTAAATCCTATCCAAAGCTGCAAGGAAATTTGTTTTCCCAAAAATGCAGATTCCAATTTATTATGACATACAAGCAATAAAAGACCATTTGTTACTCTAATTTTGAAGTCCAAGACTGACCCAACAGTTTTTGAAAAAGTAAAATCTTTAGCCTACCCCTTTTTTTCACTTAGACTTCTATTTTAAACTCTTGCAAAGTGTTACTTTTAAGTTCTTCAACATTCACAGTAATAAGTGAGTTTGAGTGCAATTATTAGTACTTGTTGCATGCCTTTCCACAAATAACAATTTCACATTTATCACCATTTATATTTCTTTTTTCCAACAAATAGATACTTGAGATTGACAGTAAATATATTTACTGTAGTTGTTCTTAAAAGTATTCAACAATTTGCCTACAGAATATATCTATCATAATTGACTGTTTAATTCCATTTGTTTATTACTCTTTGTGTATAGAAATTTCTTCATAATTTCTTATCGCAGTGTTTTTGTATATTTTTGCTGAGTCTATTGGATTTATTATAAATAATTTTGTTTGCATTTATATTTTCAAGTCCCTTGATAATCTTAAAGATCTCTATCATGCCTTCTCTATGAACCCCCTCCTCCAGTGTAGTTATATATCATCTCATCATATGCTTTATCCTTTAGCTCAGGAACCAGTTTTGTGGCTCTCATTTGCACTTTTTAGAAGGCATTATTATCTTTTTTTTTGTATAGTGCTCAAGATTGTACAGCATATTCCAAATCTTATGTACGTCATACATAATATCAAAAATAGTTCAACACCCAGAAACTCTTTAAGAAGATCTTTTGATCACAAGAGTTTGAATGGCCTTCCTAGTAATTTTTGTAATATGACACTAAACTTTCAAGTTTGAAGAATTTAATATCTCTAAATCTTTTTCAATATCTGTAACAGTTGACTTAATCCCATTCATGAAATACTCTTGCTCGTGATTACTTATTCCCAAATGCATAACCCTAAACTTTAAATATTAAAATCCAACACGCACTCCTTTAACCAGTTTGTTAATATCTTGAGAGTGGACCTTGATGGCTCAACCTGGCCTTTTTTTCTTACTTATTTTAGGATCATCATTATGATTTTAACGTGATGATTTAATGTTCTTAGGTAGATCATTAATGAATATAGCAAACAAGATCAGTCCAAGTACTAAGCCATGGGGAACAACACTAATAACCTTTTTCCACCTCAACTACTCTTCACTGATGGAAACTCATTAAAATCTGTTAATTAAAATTTGCTTCAATCCAATTATAAATATTTTTTGTAATACTATACTCTCTTAAGTAGTTATCTTCTATGAGGAACAGAATTGAACACTTTACTAAAATAAAAAAATATATAACATCGGGTAGTGAGCTCTACTTAATATAGCAATGTTCAGTCTTCCATAGTCTCAATTAAATTAGCAAAATAGTATTTCCTAGAACAAATCCTTGTTGCAAGTCTGAAATTGTATTTAACCTTTCGGTATGGTCTGTTATCCTTTTTCTTATAACTTTCTCCAATAACTTAACCACCTGTGATGTGAGATACACAAGTCTATAATTTGATACAAGTTTCTTGTCTCGCTTATCAATTGTTGCCACAATAGCAGTTTTCCAGTCATATAGCATATGGTAGTTTTGCTGACTGTTAAGGGCTTTGTTAATTGATCTGCTGCCAGCATGTTTTCTATGGATGTTGGATATCATTAGATCCCATGGCTTTGAATTGATTTATCTGCTTTATCAACAGAAATGCCTCACCTTCTTTTATGATCAAATCTAAAATTTTATTTTGACTATAACTATCATCTTCTACATTATGCACTTGGTTATCTTCTTTAGTCCCAAAGAAACAATGTGCATCCTCACTCAAAATTAAGACATCCTCCTCCAATTCTTTCTTAGACACAGATACAAGATATTCTTTAAGCACCTGTGCTGTTTCCTCATATTCTGTGTCAAATCTCCATTAATGTTAATCATCCCGTTGGCAAATTTTTGATGTTCTTGTTTCTGTTTAGATGTTTGTAACCTTTAACAAGGTTTTTCAAATTTACATTATACTCTTTTTAATTCTTCCAGACTTGTTTGTTTGGTTTACTTATTCTCTATAATGTATTCTAGATTTCATGAATTTAAATCTTGTTCAGGCACAGGTCTTTTCCCTCATAACTTCAGCAGCACGTCTGTTAAACCATAGGTTTTTTTTTTATTATTGTTGTTATATATTAATACTGTTATTGTATTTATCACTAAAAATAGTCCATGCTTCTTTATTTTTATCTGCAAGCAATACATCCAAGTCCAAATCTAGCAATCTTATATTGTTCTCATTACATTTGTAATAGTTTTTCTTGCTGGTAAGATCAACCATAGCCCAACTCCCACTGTAATCAAAAACAATCATTGCATGGTCACTCTTTCCTAAGGGTTCCATAATATTTATGTTATATATTTCTCTAGTTTTTTGGTGATCACTTAATCCAGCAGGCTTGGAATATTAATTTCTCTAGCTCATGAAAATTCATGTGTATTTCCACTCAAATATGCATTCTCCAAGCACTTAAATCTATTAGAGAGAAAATTTGTGTAACCCACTCCCTGCATATTATTCCAGTCTACATTTGGCACGTTAAACTCTCAAACAATCCTTACGTGATCGCAGTTTAAAGACGCCAGTTTATTTATCTGCTCAAACAGTTGTTATTGTAGACTTCAGTAGAGTCTACACCTCGTTACATTAGCTATTGACTCCTCCATCCATTTAATCAATGTTGTGGCCTTCTGAGTCTTTTATAATAATTCATTATTCTTTTTTAGTTTGAGAAAACAAAACTTCACAGTATTCAACATGAGGCCCAACTAGTAATTGTCTCTTTTAGGCCCAACTAGTAATTGTCTCTTTTTGAGTTGTAAACTCACCCTAAAAGTCTGTTTGTCATCTTGTAGCCAAATAACAGCTTAATATCTGAGTGATTTAACCACCCCTTTGACAAGATTATTTTCATCAGTAATGCTGTTGAGTAAATTCCCATCTGCATTATCCTATGCTTACTATAATTTAAGGTCATTTGTTAAGAATTTGTTGAACTAAATAGCTTATTCAAGTAATTCTGTAATACCTCAACAAGGTAGAAATACTGAATAGTTTAATTTTTTCTGTTTAGTTTGTGCTTGATAGGAGGCTTAGACAGAAGAAATGATACCTGAAATGTGTTGTTAATGAATTGTATGTTTTTAGGAAACTTTAGGCAATATTTTCAGCTGATGAAGGTCTATACTAACATGTCAAAACATTAGATAAAATTTCCTATAAAGAGTGGCAGTTTATGCCTTTTAAATAGCTGACAACTTTCCTAATTTACGTTTTTTTAAATATTTGTTTTCAAAGCATGTTTATGTGAAAATAATTCTTTTTATTGAAAACTATTGACTAGAAAGTCTTTTCGTAAGAATTGGGTTTTATGTGGAGCTTAGTTGATTATATTCTTTAAATCAAATCTGAGGACACTTTTATAGAAAAAAAGTTTATACCTGTATATGTCATAAGTTCAGATGAAGGTAGCACTGGAGAAGATTGTGTGTTTGTGCTAATGAAACCTTGGTAATTAACTTGATTAATCAGTATAATTAATTACTTTTGAGCATCAATTACATTGAGTAACGTTAAGTAAAGAAATTTTTCACTCAGATTATGATCAAATTGATTATCGTCAAGCAAATAATCAAGTCATTGAAGTTGGTATTTCAGATGATATAGATTTTGTTTATTCTAACAATTCAAGCAAATGAGATATTGCCTTATAATTTCTTGTTATCGTTTTTTATTAATTTAAGGTTGTTCATCCTGATTGATAAGTGTTATGATTCATAAAAACAATAAAGTAATGAAAATTAGTACTTAAAATTATTGCTTTTTTATTAATTCAACTTTCCAAGGCTCATTAGAATAAGTGGTTAATTGAATGTAATCTATTAATGAGCTCAATGGTTAATCAGTCATTAAATTCCACTAATTGCCCCATGTTAGTGCCAGTTTTATGTCTGGTGATTGTTACAATTCTGAAATTTTATTTAAAAAAAAAGGGAAAGGAAAAATATAAGATATATTAAATGTGTGTATCTATAGATACTATATGTCAAGATTATTTTAATTAAATAGTAACACTTTTGGGAATGTTTTTCTCTTGAGGATAAAATTCCTCATCTGGGGACTATCCTTTGAATAGTTATGGTTTTGCAAAGCTTTTTTATTAGACTAGATAAAATTTCTAAATGTTTAACACTCCTACGAAAAGACGTTTCTAGTCCTGATTTCTCCAAGCCCGTTCCCCTGGCTGTGGTTTCGCTAGATAGTAGATAGGGACAGTGGGAATCTCGTTAATCCATTCATTAATGGATTTAAATGGCAATTTCATTTAAATACAAAATTATTAGCCTAATATTAATAACCTTTCAAGTTGCTCTGGGGCCTATTAGGCCCCACTTTTCGTAGGAGTGTTAAATGATTCAGGTTATCTCAAGTATTTTATTAAATGCTTAGAGTTGAGAATATTGCTTACATCCTCTCTGGTAAAACAGAAAACATTTAGAAGATAAACCAACCCATGTTCTTCAACATAAACCTTGCCATCAAGATCCTTGAAGGGCCCATTTCTCATTTTAGTAGCTTATATACCTCTAACGATCTTTGCTGTTAATATTTACATTGTCAGCCAGCCATTTCTTTTCTTCCATTGTTAACTTTCCTATACTTCTTTAAACCTGATATCTGTCAATTTGAACTTATTGAACTTGCCACTTTTTTCCCTGGCTCTGTGCTTTGTCTTTACTAAGCCAGTTAAGTTTGATATTTCCTGTTATGTTTTTCCTCTTTTTTTAGAAGCATGCCTGTGTTGAAATAAGGGATTGTTTTTCAATTTATTGTGTCAGTCCTACATCACTTTCTAACATCCAGACTCACTAATTATAAATCTTTACATGATCTCATGATTGGCTATATAAAAATTAAGAACTCGGATTATTTTTTTTTCCTCTTGACATGAAGCAAAACTTTAATTATTTTGCAGTTATTCATTACAAAATGTTTCCTTATTTCAGTTCTTGCAATTGCATCCCCATTGGCAGTTAATGATAAACTTACAATACAAATCCTATGATTGGCTTTCTGACAGTTGGTATAGAAAGCTACTAATTTGCAGATGAACATTATAGTTTTATAAATTTTCAAGAATATTTTTCCAGATTTTAGCAGAGAGGTAGTTTTGTATAATGTCTTCATTATTCTTCACATCCACAGGTAAAGAACTGAATTTCATGCAATTTTGAAAATTTTAAGTTGACTTTGAACAAACTTTTGATTAAAGACTTTTGAGGCTTTTATTTATTAATGTGTTGATGAAGTGTACTTTTTTCACTAGTTTTTCTTTTCCATTTCCATGTCCAATAATAAAATATTAAAAACAAAGTGCAAAAATTATTGCAAGAACTATGTAAAAAGTGGAACAGAAGTGTAAGGTATATATCTATGATATTCTAGTATCTTACACAAGTTTTTATTAAATACTTGTTTATTTTGCTTAAAATCAGATTTGAAATAATTTGTACAACAGAAACTTATTTAACAAGATTATTAAAAAAGTAATTTAAAAAGGGGGAACAGGGATTTTCAGTAAAATACAGAAACAAAATAGGTAGCTTAAAGTGAAAATGTAATTGAAAAAATTAAAGTAGCAAGCATAATGTTTTAGACATAGCCTTGACATTATTTACTACAACTTCAAATCCCTGTTTTGACTTTCATAAGTATTACTGCTTTTAGATATGGTATCAAAATAGGAATTTGTAGCTGTTATTTAAACTATGGCTTAAAGGTTTCTATTAGGAGAGACAGCCTAGATATTTCTTTACATTTCACACATTTGAGTAATATGGCCAAAATTGATCATGCCATGGTGAAAAAAGAATGATCCTGGGCATGAATCCTATACGTGACATGAATACAGGTGCAACAGTAAATTAATAATTGAGATGATACATGTTTCATGCCTACTATGTAAACATTAAATTAGATACACAGCCTGCATGTAGCTTTATATGTATGCATGTAGATTATGATGCTTCATATAAACCACAGACCACATTAAAACTATAGTGTTGACTGTTTTAAAACTATTGTTATTTGTTAGGTAGTCAAATAAACTCAAAAACTACACTACACAATGCTCAATAATGCATTTAATAATATTGCCCAGATAAGTGATGGGTAGAGAACTGAAAGTATTTACTTGAGTAAAAGTACTGTTTTAGAAAATATTCACTGAAGTAAAAGTACCTCTTGTTCATGATTACTTCAGTAAGAATAAAAAGTACTAAATATATGCAGTACTTAAGTAGCAGTAAAATGAAAAGTATTGACAAAAACTAGGTAGTTATAGCATTATTAAAAATAGTTTACATTCATCTTAAATTCATAAGTAAAAGGCACTAAGAAATATAAACTCAACAAGCTTTATTTTTTATTTATTAAAACAGTCAATATTACTATTTATGGTACAGCTCTTTTTACACACTCTACTTGTTATTTAGCTTCAACAGAAGCTGATTTTCAAAGTTTCTACCATATATTAGGTCATCTTGGTGTGAACAAGAGCTCTACAGAACTAAACAAATGCTTGCATGCTGTAGGTGCAAGCAGAGAGATGTTTTCAATAATTGAAGCCTTTAGGAAAGATGGAAAACTTTTCAGAACCTCTGTACTGACTGAAATGTTTGCTAGTTTTATATCTAACTTTCTGGTTGCATTATTGGTACAGGTCTTCAGAGATGAAGTGAAATATTTATCATCTGATGAGCTGTTGTGAGGAATTCCTGTCCAGAATTTCTGCCAATCCCTCTTCTTGCTGCCTGGTGTACTTTAGATTTGAAATGGAAATAACAGTCATATTGGGGAGAATATACATATTAGGGATTCAATGTTACACAATAAATGTGACAAAGAAACTGAATTTACTAATAATAGGGATTTTATATCTCAGAATTTTGATTAAATCTCTTTGGATGGGTTAGGCTGTATTATTAATTATTCATTTTTGTAATGTAAATTGGTATTGCTATAAAAACAAAAGGCATGCTTTTGAATTGTTAAGATTCCTAATAGCAAAACAAATTATATTATTAGCAATGAGCAATGGCATGTTAAAGAAAAGAAATAGAAAAGATGAAGATTGTCTAAGATTATTTTTTTTGATCATTTGTATTATCATTGAACTTCAAGAAAAAGATACTGCAGCATAGATCATCTCTGGTCATCCATCATATGACTAAAGCAGATTTTTGATACCATATTCCACCAGCAGTCTTGGAATCTATTCAGTGAGCAGTCACACCAATATAGTTCAGCAATCTATGGTGATTGCAGTATACTTCACTCCTTGCAGCTATCAAATTTTTCTTCTAGTTTAAGCAGCATCATTGGTCTTTGAGCAAACAGTTTTTTTTTTTGTAATGAGGTTGTATGAAGGCTGGAATTCATGAACAAACTGTTGGAATGGTGATAACAATGTTGAAGAGTTGATGGCTCTGAGAGATGAAATTAAACACAAACTTGTTGATTATCTCTTGTGATGAAGACCTGAATACTGCATGGGATGTAATCTTTGACTGCTTGCTTGATGAGGAAAAAATTTGTTTTATTCAGTCGTACTCTTCTGAGCAGGAGCAGTCAACTCGGTGTACTACTGGAGCTTATGTTGGTAGATGCCTGAAATTAGAGACAAATATCATGACAAATTTTTGCTGTTTATTTTGGCAAGTATAATTTGTTCAACCTAAGGTTATTTTGCTTGACATTTATCCTTTTCACACCAAGTGAATTGAACTAGTATTAATGAAACTAGATTCCACTCCAACAAAATAAAGTTCTCCCTATGAAGTACATTTTTATGGTGGCTCTATATATATATAAATATACATATATCATGTAGAAACATTACAATTAAAGATTTAGCCTATGATAGAAACAGGACCTGATTTTCAAAGAATGATTTATGTACAAATATACATTGTTAAATTTTATAATCAGTGATGTCGAGAAAACCCACTTGTAGAGAAAAATGTATATGTAAAAACGGCTCGTTTGGGTTGAGTAAAAAAATTTTCTCAACCCAAATGAGCCGTTTTTACATATATGTAGGCCTTCTGTGGTTTCATTCTTTCTGTGCTGTCACTTAAACTAATTTAACTTTGTTATTCCACTTGTTCATAACTTTGTTGATTTTGTAGAAAAAAAATGCATTTTGAAAAATGTACCTCTACATATTTGTTTAAATTTAAGGCCAAGTTAATTTATATATTGAGTACCACCAGTTTGGAGGCACTGCAATTTCATTAAATTTCCCAGTGTTGTTTTCAGTGAAAATCACTCTTTCAGATATGGCCACAGATGGTTATTTGTGTCAGACAAGATGATCACAGTGTGACAAAGATATAAAATGGCCGCATTCTGTTCCTCCTCAGCAGCACAGGAAATACCACTGCTCAACAAAAACAATCACCATGGCAACCAGAGTGGTTTTTGGTTTTTTTTCAATTATTTCAAATGTAATGAAACTCTTGCAAAAGAAATGTTGTGGACTAAAAGTAGATAATTTATTCTTGAGTTTACTTAAAATAGCTTAGTTGTTATGCACTAATAAATGCCAATCAACCAATATTGCTTGTATCACCTCTTTTTGTAAACCTGCTTCCTCCTCCCTTTAGCTTGTAGGTGATGAATGGTAGATGTATGTGCCTTTTTATGCCTCTTGCATCCTTTATCACAGCAACTACAGTCTTTTTTCCTGATTGTTTCTTCCTACATAATACTTCTGTCACACATGGTCTTACTCCCATTACCTTCACTATTTTGATTCAACAACTTGTTGCCTATTCTTCCTTATCCCTTGACTTCTGTTGCCCTTTCTATGTTACCCATTACACTTTCTCTGGTGATGCATTAATATGGACTCTGAAACATTTTCCCTCTTCTTCCACTGGAGTATGGGAGTTCTTACCAGGTTCTAGCTACTTGGGTGATGAGCCATGAAGGCTTATTTCAGATGTGTGTATTACCACATAGTTGAGAGTATGACAGAGATGTTATGCCAGTGTAGAGGATGTGGATATCCTTCTACTACAGGTCAGATGTCTGTTTCTGGATACCATTTGGTTTGGACTGAAAATTTTCATTGTGCAGTGATCCATCTTTCTAACTGGGAACCCTCTTTCCTTCTGCCACTTGGGATGTTGATTCATAAGTGACTGGTGTTGGTTGAAGCTGGACAAGTCAACATAACTCCTCACATGTGAGTGAGCTGGGATCCTCCTCCTATTGTGGATTGAATAATATGTTCCCAATGCCATATTGTTCTAGATGGGAGTTGACCCTTTATGTTGCATTTCCACCTACCTATCATCATCCAGGTGTCAGTTTCTGCAGGTTACAGGGCTGGTTGTGTTGATTATGCACATTTAATGGCTTGAGTTCTCTTTACAGAGGTTCTCATTCTCTTCTGGTTCTTGGGTCTAAGATGAATTGTAGAAGCTTCTTCTCTTGCCATGATTTTGGACTGGAGTTGACATCTGGCTTACAGTTTGATGTGCTCTAACCACTCTACATTGATGACATATTCATTTTGTCACCATTTTTTTAATGATACATTTCTCTTTTGTGGGTGAAGAATATTTGTTGCTCAAATGTGGTGCAGTCTTTCAAAAGTGTGCTTCCTCTATATGGAGTTGACACACTCCATGAGTGCTCTTCAGATGCCTTTTGAAGGAAGCTGATATATGTAACTTTACACCAGTTCCTTCACCTGTCCATTGTTGGATTTTAGCTATTTTTTTGAGAAGAGGTAAGATTTCATACTGGAAATAAATATTTTCCTATACTGAAAACGTGTGTCAAATTGAAACTTTCCTCCTCTCATGCTTCCCCACCCTTCATTCACACTTTTGGTGTGTTTTTCATGCCTTATCTTGAAGTGAAGATTGGATTTTACTGCATAGAGAGAGTCAACTGTGCTAGGAGAGTGTGTTTCACTCCTACTGGAGGAGAGTTGTCAGATGCTTATTTGAATGCTATTGTGCAGTTGAACCACATGCTAAAAATGTGGAGGTAGGTGGGAGTATTAAGGTTATTTGTGAGTGAGAAGTTTGCAATATAAAGAATAGAGGTAAATACCTATTGGAAATATATTTTCAGTGTAAGGAAATATGATCTTTAAATGAGTTGGCAGAATTGTAATGTCAGCTATTGATTAAATGATTCTAATATGATTATATATTTATATCAAAGGATGTTTGAGAACATGTCAGTATGATATTTTTTTATAGAAATTAAAAAATGAATATTTTTTTTCACACAATTTTCTATCACTAGATTTGTACTGCTGCTGAATCATGGCAGGATCTATAGCAAATGAAATCTCTGATGTGCAGGAAAAAACAGAAAATCAGACATTAAATTTGGATCAAGTTGATAAGGAAAACAACCTAACTTCAGAAGTTGTAAATGAACCTGGCTTAGCTTCAAATAACACATCTCCCAGTAAGAAAAAATTCTTTATTCCTGATTGTTATAAAACAACTACATTGTTTATTTTTACAGTTATTTAATGAAAAGAAAAAATATAGAAACTCATTTACTGAAATGTTTGTTGTTACTTGAAATGTAATGAGCTTAGCACCTTATCATTTATCTATTTTTAATCTTTTAAAATTTTTCATTAATTAATGGCTTCTACATAATAATACCTGTATACTCTACTAGTAATATATAATATTTTTAATGTTATTACTTTTCAAACTGTACTGTCAAATTATGTTTTTCATTTTTGAATTTGTATCTGTTTGCTTCATGAACTTTGAAGATAAATCACAGCTTAAACTCTGGGTTATAAATTGTATAATTCCTTGAGTCCTTTTAGTGGCTCAGAAGTAAGTTTGAAGGTTTATAATGCTACAATCCAATGTTTAATTCTTGTAGTAAACACAATATCGTAGCTTTGCACTTAAACAATTCTTTAAAAATAATATTTTTCTCTTGTAGTGTTTTTTATGAAACTGATGAATTTTCTCTGCTTATAGATAGCCATTATTTTCCCAGAGGTATTGTTTCATATTGTAGTTGTGCTTTCAGTGGTTTATTTTTGTTTAGCAGTTTAACCCTATGACTCCAGCTAACTCTACTCCTGTTTCTGCAGGTGCCATAAGATATTACTAAGTTAAATTCAAAACTGAATTAAACCACATTACTATATACATGTTTTAATGAAATTACTATTATTAAATACATTAAAACTTAAAAGTTTATATTATCTCAGTTTTATTCCTTTATTTTGAAAAGAAACATCTAAAATAATAGTTTTTCTTCTGTCATGTGTTCCACTCACAGTTACAAGTTTTAACTTTGAGCTATTATACATGATTCTGTGATAAAATAACACAGACTTTTAGTACAGAAGGTCAAATTAAAGTTCCACCTCTTTTTAATTAGTGTCTGGAAAGTTTCAAAGGACTTCTCAATGGGGGTTTGACATTCTAATATTTATGAGCTTAGAGTCAACCATGCCCACTTGCAAAGTCAAAGCTTTGTTGTCAAGTGACAGTTTGAAGTTGTATGGCATGTTTATAACCAATAGAAAGAGAAGATTTTGCACTATTCAGTTATAACCTGAAGAAACCTCTACCAATGTATGGATTTGTAGCATGAGATAGAAAGGGAGCTTAGTTCATTGTTCTCTTGAGGAGTATGTAGTATTTGGCAAGTGTTCCTCACCTTATACGTATTAGTTTGCTAAACAGATTGCATTTAGGTTTTATGTTTATATTTTAAATAGTTATATATTATTTGTAATTATAAATGCATATATGAAAATTGTATGATTGTATACATTTAACTTGATGTTGTTTGGCTTGTGGAAATGTCTTAGCAAGAAAGTGTCATTTGTGTGTGAGCATTAGTGAAAAACTTGTTGATAGCCTTTGTTCTGAGATAACTATAGAACACTTATAGAACATTGTGGGGTCAGGTTGGCATATCTGCATTAAAAATAAAAGCAAAGAATCAGAAAGGAAAATTAAAAATAAATTATAAGTGAAAAGATAAAGACATTAAATTATGCATATGAGAAAAACAAGATTCAAAAGTATTCAACAAAAATGTAGAAGGCATGTACATATTTCCATTTCTTAAATATAAACATTTCATTGCACTTTACATTGATGATATCTAGAGTCAGTGATATAATAGAGAGAATGGAAAATGTAAATATTTACTTTAAAAAGCAGTTGATATTAATTTAGGAGGTTCTAGAGATAATGCAAATTAAATGTGAAAACTATAAGATAGTAAACAGTATTTTTATACTCAAAAATTACATTGCACGTGAACTATTCATAGTTTGGGTGCAAATAACTACATTAAATAATGAATGTTATATTATAAATAGTATAAAATATCAAAAGTAAATATCTTATTTTTCTAAAATTACATAATTTTAGGACTGTTCAATTGTATAAAGAACTTTTATGAGAGTTACTTACCTGCTTACAGTGTAAGTAGGTAGTTGTCCTAGGGTTGAGGCTTTTCTTAGAGACATGCAGTTCATGCCTTACTTTTACATACTGATCTTCTAGGGTTTGGATGATTTTCATTAGAATCTTGGATTTTTGCTTTGGGAAATGTAGACTCATGGCTTACTCTAACTCTGATATTCTTTTACAGAAAACTGGTAAAGAATAATTGATATTGCTGAGCCTATTATTCAACAAGTATTTTTTATTTGCATTCCATAAATGTTTGTATGGTTTTAATTTTTGTTTAATAATGGTAGTTTTTCTATTGAAAGGTTTGATGTCAATATTTTTATCATTAGATGTTGAACTACTATCCTCTTCATTTGGTGGACTGTTTACAACTCAGAACTTGCAGTGACAACGTGTATTTCTGCATATACACAAAACACTGGTTTCTGATTATAAGAATAAAACATACTTTTTATTGTTTGAGATTTAAAGCCCTATTATAATTTGCAGAAAATAACCACTTCAAGAGACAAATACAATGGTATCTCCACAAAATAATAGAACTGAGAAAAGATATTAGATCTTCAAATCTGTTCAGTTTGTATTCTTTGTGACATTATAGGATTTTTGTTATGACCTAATACAGGTTAAACTCATTAACATGCATGCATATCTATGAATCTGACCAGTTTCAATGATTTACGTACTTCAAAGCCAACTTCTCACATGCACAAATTCCTTGCAGTTAATACAATTTTTTGTAGAATATGCTTAATATCTGGTGGCATTATTTAGTGGTACAGGTTATAAACTTGAATGAGGTTTTAGGATATTGCTTTAACCCTGTGTTAGTCTTCCAAGATCTTTATAATCCTCAAATATTCTGTATACATAAGTGCCACAGATGGAAGCACATACATATTTGTTGTTCTTAGGGGCTTTGGCTAGTTTTTGTTAAATTGTTACTTAGTTTAAGTGGTAAAAAACAAGCTGTAATAATCAATATTCATTTATTTATTAATGAAGGAAAATATTTTGAGTGTTAGTGTTTATTGTTTCTAAAATAATAGTTTATTAGTATTTAAATATCTTTAAATAATTTTTTTATGATTGGTTCTGCTCAAACCCCTAGAAAGTGACTGGTAAAATTTTACAGAAGATTAATGCAGGGTTACATATACAGTTAGGCAGAAGCTACATGGCCTACTTTGCAAGTAATAATTACAAAACTAATACATATACCTTATCACTATGGGCTTAAAGAATAAAGTGTTGTTTTTGACTAACACCCTCAAATTTATATAAATACCAAATATTTAGGAGCTACTATGTACAATCAAATCTAATAATTAATAAAATCTATTATCGATGAACATTAGTTAGTGCTACTTAAAACAATGAACTGACCAACATCATTATTATGGTTTTTAATAAATTAAAGTAATAAGAATTTTGCTGTTTTAATTTCTCATTATTATTTCTGATTAATTTGATGTTTTTCAGCATTAGATCATAATTTACAAAAATAACCAATTGAACAAAATTTTTGTTTCCAGTTGTTACTATTTTCAATTATTCGAACTATTCAAGTAATTTCAGTATAACCTGTTGCTAATTTATTGGCACAAGTGTGTGTGGTGGTATGCATATGTTCTGCTTGTATAAAATTGTAAATTTAAAGGTGTGAGTGTTAGTTACACAACTAGATGTTCATATCTAAATAGTAATAGCTTTATCTTAATATATTATTTATTACAAGTTACAAATGTAAGTGTTACTACTAAGGTAAGATTGTTTTAATAAGAAGTTAATATTCATTATTAGTTAATTGCTCAAAATAATATTAATTTTATTGTGAGAAAAGAAAGAGATTAGACACTATGTGAAACAAGTGAAACATTATGTAATTGTTCCTCCAAACTCAAAGTAAGTGTGTTTTATGAAAGATAGCAACTTTAGTGAAGACCGAAAGGAAAAGTCTTAGGAAGAGTTGTTGGAAGCCAGTGAAAATTTAGAATGTTTTCCAAACTCAGAAAACATTGTATTATATTATGATATATATAATGGATCTCTTCCCAGGACATGCTCTACCCATGTCACTGTTTGTCATTCCCATCAAAAATTAAAAAAGGTTGTATTATTAAGGTGTTATGTGACTCACAAGATGACACTTTGTTATCTTAGGGCAAACGTTTTTGACTGGTGATCTACAATCTACATTTAGCCCAAAACAGGGAACTAAGTGGCCTGCCAGCAGGTAGCAAAAAATGATAAAATATCTAAGCACACATGTCATAAATTAATTTGTTATTAAGACACACAGAATGTTTGGTTATTATATATACATACTTGACCAATATAAGTGAATGGTGCTAAAATGTTTTCTAATGTAAAAAAAACAAACTGTTTACTGTCTTATGAATATTTGAAAATGTTTGTAATGATATTCCATTGAATGTTAATAGTGTTCTGTTATTAAAACACTATTGAAACTTGTTCAGCTTATTATTATGCATGTCTATCGTGTTGCTTATAAATGTTAATCTCATATTAATTTTTTTTCCCTCTGACTTGGCTCCCATAAAAAATAATTGAAGTGCAACTCCCTGTGGAGATGGCCTAGAATAAGAAGTAGCTTGAACAAAAGAAACTAGTAACTTCCTTCATCAGTGTTTTGTGGTTAGAACTAAATACCCTTATATGTAGGAACTGTTTTTTTTGTTTGTTTTAATTTTCAGTTAACTTTTGAATAAGTGAGTAGGGAATCTAGTATGTCAAGATATCACAGAATGAAGAATATACACAGTACTAGCTTAACTACATATTGGCTGGTATCTTTTAGCTCTTTTGCAACATTTGTATTCTTTACACTAGTGTTGAGGTTAATTATATATTGCAGGTTCACAGTGTTGGAAGGGGGGAAAACCGTTACAGATATTATCCAATCATTTAAGTAAGTTTATCAAATTATATTTATAAGCTTTATTTCAGTGACAGAAAAAAATGAAAACACTCTTCCAAAAACATCGTTTTCTTTATGTAGTTTTGTGTAAGTTTTAAAAGCCATGAATTATCACTTTTAGAAAAAAACAATGATTTAGGATGCATGTATAACAAAAATAATTTTAAACTATATAATGAGTTCTATGGTACTTGGTTGGTGGATCATAGAGATAACCTATTGGATGGGTTCAACACGATGACCAAAACCATTCAGATCAGAGTAGGGCAGTGGTGTAGAGGAAGTTAACAAGATCCTCCAGATTGGTGATTTAACCAGAGTTGAAACACCGAAATGCAGTTCATCTTTCCAGTTTGTTGTCTTCATCCTACCCTTATATGGATGTTGATACCCAACAAGTGAGGTTTTGGAGATTATGTGAACCAAATCATTTAAGTCCTTACATGGGTTTCAGGTTGTCCATTTTCCTCTCTCAATAGGTCTTCTGTGTTGTGGGTCTCGGAAGGTCTTTTTTGACATGTTTCTACTTCTGTCCTATATTTTATTTTATTGTTATGAGATTGTTGGCAACCTGAGTCATTTCTAGCTTGTTTCATAGTCATGGGGGTTGAGTGCATTTAAGGGCTTTTCTCAGATTCTGGATGACACATTCCTGGATACCTGGCATTAGGTCACCCTGATGCCTGGAGTCTTCTGATAAGTTTCTGCTGGATCTTAGGATTCAAGTTGAAGATAATATGATCCTCATGAGGTTGTTTGTACTTGGCAAGTGATGTTTTGGATGTAGTTGATTTACTGAGTGAGGTCCATCATGCCCTACCACTCTACACCATGAGGCACATTGTCAGTTACCCACTTTTTATCATGGGATTGAGTGATTTTTCATTTTTTCTGTCTCTTTTTCTTACACCATCTTTTCCCATTCAGGTGTGTTTCATACATGTTTCTCCATGTCTGATTGTCCTAACTATTTCTCTTTTCATGGTAAAGAGATACCTGGCTCAGATGTGGTGCAATGCCCCTCCTCAGATCATCTGATCTGTTCCTTCTCTTTTAAGTAGTGTCCTTCAGGCTCTTCCAGGGGATATATCTGTGCTTTCCTCACTTTGCTTCATCCTCCATTTCAATGTGAGATTTAAGCTAATCTTGTGAGTAGAGGAAGAGTACCATATTCAGAAGTTATAATTTTCCTAAACAAAAATGTATTTCTGATAAGTACTCCTCTCCACTCATAATTCCCCCCTTTCCTCCTCACACATTTTTGGTGTTCACATCTTTGTTAAACTTCCAGGTGATAGTTTGGTACTGGTGAATAGCAGCAGTCACATGTATCATATGATAGAGTACTCTCCTATTGGTGGACAAGTGATGTATGATGATTTTCAGGAGAGACATTTTAGAGCTTTGGACTCCAATACAGGGATGATGAAGGCTTGTGGCATGCCTTCAAAAAAGTTAATAAATAGAGGGCAGCACTAAACAAGAAAAGTTAGTCTTATGAGAGTAGGAAAGTACCTGTAAGAAATAAATTTTCATTTTAGAAAATATAACTTTTGTTTAGAAAAAAGAAGTATCTATCTATATATATAATAAAAATATGCATAGAAAATAAAAAATAACATTTTCTTTTAGATTAAGATTTTTTTGCTCTCAGAAACTGACCTTCATTAACTAAATTTTATTAAATTTGTTGTTCAAAAACTAATTCATGAAGATTTCAAACATGGATTTCAAAACCCAAACAATAATCCAAAGGTAAATCAGAATGCACTAAAACTACAATAATTTACTTGGTTTTCTAATTGATCTACAGAGAGTCTTAAAAAAATTCCATTTTATCAGAGCACTGACTGTTGTCATCACTGAATAAAACTTGTTTGGGAAATGGTGCCTTTCAAAGAAATAGATTAATATAAAGTTGTTATAATCATATAGTTTCCAAAATCACATTACTTTTGGATATAAACACAAAATTGTGACAATTAAACATAAGTAGAATTATTACAAAGTTATGAAGAGTTGAGAGGATTCCTGTAGTGGGTGTAATAAATCTTATTGGTATCTCCAAAAATGAAGAAGGTGGGAGATTTTGATTTTAATTTCTTTAATGTCAGTATCTATAGTTTGTGTATCTAATTTGTGGACAATCTGAAACCAATACAAGGGAAGAAAGAAAATTCAGAGCAGAAGGGTATCACATGGCATGTACAAGTAAAGATTGAGAATTTATTTAAATGTATTCTTTTTGAATTAAGAAATCAAAAATTATATTAATTATAAGCTACTTTTTTTGCCAGACTATCAGCATACATTGATGAAAACCCATTTATATAATTATTTTTAAATTTTATATATGATCTGTATACATTTTTAAAAAATTGTGTATAATATTTGTCAGAAGACTTGTCATGTAACTTTCCATCAAACGAAGAAAGACAAGAACTAAATCTACATTTTTTTATTTCTTTTTTAACTAGATGATGGCCAAGATGATAAAGGAAAGAAGAAAAATATGTGGTGGCCTCCAAGGGGACTTCTTGCCAATTATCTGGCTTTGACTATAATTGTTGTCCTTTTTTATGGAACATTAGTTGGATTATTGGATTCTCTCGCACTTCCTGGTGGACATATCTTTGGTTTGTTTATTATTGTTGTGATGTGCCATATTGCTGGGGAGCTGATAACTCTACTTCGGTTACCATCATTGCTTGGTGGGTAAACAGTTCTCAGAGAAAATTGTTTAACATGGCTTATTCTGTTTAATTCATAAGATATTCATTTTATCTGTAGTAAAAAGGGTAACAATACTACAAAGTAATGTTTTAAGAAAGTGATATTTTTACATAAGTAAAATTATTTTCAAATTGTTATAAGTGTGCTGAAGGACTTAATTTATATTTTTATTTATTTTTTATTGAAATGTTACAAAAGTTTCAGAATAATGGTGATGCTGTAAATTAGTTTAGCTACTAGTTAGATGACTTTGTTTGACAGGAATGTCAGTTAAAGTGTTAATACCAGCCATTCTGAGATACATAGTTAAAGAACTGTTAAAAAAGCTTCAGGAAACAAACATCTGTATTTGTACCATATTTCTTGTTTTCATGTTGTATACTTATGAAAATAACTTTTTCTTAATATTTTATTTATAAACAGTAAAAGCTTAATTTTCTTGAACTTTTTTAAGTTTATTTATATATTTTATTAATTTTAGGTATGTTAACAATGGGTTTCATGTTAAGAAATGTCCCTAAAATCAATTTTGCTGAAGATTTGGATCCAAAATGGGCATCAGACTTAAGGTAATGTTTTTGAACTGAGATATAACAGTTACATTTGTTACATTATGTAGTTTATGTATTACTATTTCAAATAACCAGAAATTTGAATTTGAATTTAGAAGTTAATTAAGTTTTAAAATGTATCAAATTTAAACACAAATATATTTTAATAAACAAACAAAAAATAATATACTTTGTAACAATGGTTATTATTAGTAGTTATTACACATGGTGGTTTGTATACGAGAGTTTTACAAACTTACAAACCATATTGAGTCTTATCTGGTCTAGAACTGAATATTTTATTGGCAATCCAGGTCCACAGTGAGCAGAATAATTCTGAGTGGATATTGTCACACACCTCCTTTAAGCTAGATAGCTTGATTCTTGTTTGGCCTTATGCCCTTACAAGCTGACTTGTCAAAGGTATTTAATGTCCTCGTAGAAATACTAACACCTGAAGTTACTTTATTGAAGTTGAAGGGTATGTAATGTTCAAAATTTATAAATGTTCCTGGTCCAATTCTGTAGTGTTCCATTTAGTAGGCATTAAACACAATTATAACTTTCAAGGCCTATAGCACACTGACTATAATTGACTAATAATATTCTTCTTCTGTCTCTCACTTAGCTGCTTTTATATGAATCACACATGTTTCTTGAAGTTTTAACAATGTTCTAGCATGTTTTTGTAAAACAAATATTGTTGATTCTTACTCTCAAGAATATTTTACAAATTTTGAGAACAGACGGGTTTTGTGCAATTCACAGTGAAGAATATACATCACAGGCAAAATAAAAGAAAACTATACTGACACAAGCATAGGCATCAAAATGTATAACGGTAAATCCAGTACATATCAGGAGACTGTAGATTTTTGAAATGGAGGGTTTTGTAATGATCTCATCTAATTTGTATCATAAAATTTTTGATCTCAGAAAATTTGTTAAAGAAAATTATATTTCTTGTTCATATTTTGTTAATTCTGTGTAAATAAATTGTAGACAGTAAAATAAAGCACATTTTTAAAAAAATATTTACAGTAGACATTCAAACATGTTTTACTCTGTCTTCATAATGGTCTTGGAGAGGAGACTGTAGATTTTTTAAATGGAGGGTTTTGTAATTTTGTTTTTCTCCTCAAATATAGATCTTACTACATTTCAGTGTACAAATTAAACAAGTTTTGTAAGATTCTTATCTCATCGTTTTAAGTCTGTCATATTTTTAGTCTTAATAGTTAGTCTTATAGTTGTTAAATCCATAAGAGTATGTTGGATGGGATTATTGATTTTTATTCCTAAAACAGAACAAAAGGTAGACTCAAGTTAAACTTCCTTTTTCTTTAATATACTTAATTTGGACAGTAGGAAATGATATTATAATTTAGTTCATGATAAAATTATAAAGTATTGTTACATATTCCTGCTGTTAAATAAGGTTTGTGATTTAATGGCGCATGATATTTATGATTGTTACTATGTGTTCTGTAATACAGCTCATATTAATATATTCATGATTTTCTCACAACAAATACAAGGATCTGAGTTTCTGTTGCCTGAAATTTAAAACTTCATTGAATATTGGTGGTGCAAGGAAGGTTTGGAGTGGAGTAAAAAAGGAAAAAATGGAGCAGTTTACTTGAAGTAAAAACATTTATAATAATTCATACGTGCTTTGTTTTGTTAACTTTACTTAATGAACAATCAGCAGATGGCTATTTCAAACTACTAGTCTTAATTCAGAACATTTGATTTGGACACTCATCCAAAAAAAATAGGTACTTTGTAGGTTTACATTTTGTACTGTAAAATGTGAACTTGTACTTTCATGGGATTTCTCATTTGTAAAATTAATTTTTAATTTCAAACTGATCTCCATCGAAGCGTTGAAGGAACTTTGTCTAATCATTTTCAGTTGGAAAAAAAATAATATATCACTTATGTAAAAATAAAATGCATCCAGCAGATTAACTACAATCATTCAGAATTGTATATTATAAATTCTATTTAGTGTAAAAATTTTCATTCTTATGTATTCCAAAAATTTTTAAATTAAAAACGTAACTGTAGGATTTGGTAGCAGTCAGCCAAACATGCTCGCATCTTTTAGCTGTGGGGGCATTATAATGTGACGGTCAATCCCACTATTTGTTGGTAAAAGAGTAGCCCAAGAGTTGGCAGTGGGTAGTAATGACCAGCTGCCTTCCCTCTAGTCTTACACTGCTAAATTAGGGACGGCTAGCACAGATAGCCCTCGAGTAGCTTTGTGCGAAATTCAAAAACAAACAAACAAACTGTAATGTTCTTCCAAGCTAAACTTTTATTACTTTATTACAGTCTATGCGAATCGACATTGAACTGGAAGCCACATTGACTTATACAGTTGAGAAGAAAAAAAAAACTTTTATTGCAATGTTAGATTGTTAATCAGTAAATTCTCAAAACTGAGATTTGGACACATCAATCATACCATGACAACTGAGGTTGAAAAATGGCAATTGGCCAAAAATTGATAAAGCTACCTCTGTATTGTAATTACAAGGTTATATAATATTATTTTGTTCAAAATGATTATGTCTTTCCTCCTGATTGATAATAATTCCATGCTATACTCAAGGAAGTTTGGAGTGCATTGAAGTCAACACAAAATAAAAATGTGTATGGCTAAAATAATTATATGCATGGAGTTAAATACATAGAGTGTTATCTACTGAATTACAATTCTGAAGTGTTTTTGTTCTTTTAAATGTGAAGAATAACTACAGATTTTTAAAATTTTTTGTTGAATGGAGCAAGTTTTTCCTTGTTTTACTATTTTAATGAATTATTTTGCAAGTAAATTAGAAGGTACTTATATATTGAAAAATTTAAGTAATTTACTTTAAATGCTTTGGCATGTTTTGGAGCAGTAACGAATAAAAATATATGCGCTAATCTTGATGCAATTTGTAAACGTGATAGTATACTTTTCTATAAAGAATTTTATGTTTTTAAGTCTAATGTATATTTTATTTGTTATCACAAGTAAATCTGTATCTTTTGTTTCCTGGTGGGATAGTGGTAAGTCTATGGATTTATAATGCTAAAATAAGGAGTTTCGTTCCCTTTGGTGGATACAGCAGATAGCCTGAAGTAATATTCAGGTTGATTCAAATTGCTCATATTGATTCTCTGCTTTTCCAGTCATATATACTACTTTCTTTTATAAAAAACAACCTTATTGAAGTGCTTTACATTTTAAAAATGGCTGAAACTTCTTTCTTTTTACAGATTTAATTAGGTTTAAGTAGTGGCACAAAACGTTTTTGACAGATTTTTTTTAAATAATTGTCTAATTTTTTTAATTTCACTGAGATATTTCTTCTTTTTAACAATTTAATTTGTTAAATTTTTATTTTAGAAGTGTAGCATTAGTAGTTATTTTACTACGAGCAGGAATGGGTCTTGATCCACGTACTCTTCGTAAGCTCAGTCTAGTTTGTTTCCGTTTGGCCTTCACCCCTTGCTTAGTAGAAACTGTGACAGTTGCTGTAGCCTCTAACCTTTTGCTTGGATTTCCATGGCTGTGGGGATTCATCCTTGGGTAAGTTAAATCTTGTATAGAAATAAAGGCCAATAGATAGATGTGGTTCATAATAATATCTTATTATAACAACTGTGGTAAAAACAGTTTTAGAAGTGTTACCAAAACACATTCAAAAGTTGTATACCTTGGTATTGTTTTCAGTACAGTTTTTACTTCCTTTTTTTATTGTATTGTAAAACATGTATAAAAATTTTCTTGTGAAGTATCATTTATATTAGATTTTTTATTAATTAAAACTTAAGTATTATTCAACAGTTTAATTTGTTAACACAGTGTTGCCTATTGTGTCTCAAAGAATTAGATATAATACTGAATAAAAACAATCTATAGGATTTACATTTTTCACTTTTGGAAATTAATTATAACTCCACAGACTTTAACAAAGATTGCAATTTTGCCTTTGCTAGTATTTAGCATTCAAGTCATAACTTTTAAAAGTTTTGTCATGTATATGTTATTTATGATTGGATTTTGCCTCTCATCATCCAGAAATTAATAGTAGATATGTTGATAAGAATGTGCAAAAAGCTGAGTAGTTTAAGTGATGTATTTTTTTCTGATTTAGTGATTGAACATTTGGTTGTACAGTTGTGTTGAAACCAAAGTAATGTATTTGACTTAGTGGGAATATCTATAGTTTGTTTCTTTTTATTGTAATGAACCATGTATGATATTTATGATTTGATAATTTTTCAATGAAGAAATAAGATTTTCTTAATTTATTTTACTACTTTTTGGTGATATTTCCTGAACATAGAAGTATTTGAAGATAGTTTCAGCTAATATAATTAACGTTTCATTAGTTTATAATGGCTTATTTTTGAAATTTCTTAGTTTTGTCCTGGCAGCAGTGTCTCCAGCTGTTGTTGTACCAAGTATGTTGGATCTTCAGGATAAAAAACTTGGTGTGAATAAAGGCATCCCAACACTTGTTATTGCAGCAGCCAGTATAGACGATGTCTTGGCCATAACAGGTTTTGGTGTTGTCCTTGGTATAACATTTTCAGAAGGTAAGCTTGAGATACTTGTGTAATTGTCAAAAGTCAAGTTTTACAGTTTTTTATATTTGGTTCTAATGGGTTTTAAAATAGGGTTCAAGTCTTGTGCAGATTCTAGTATATGAGCATAGTAAAAGGTATCTCCATGTTCTACATTCTTAATGTATTTCTTGGCATTTGTTTTGTGGGTTTCCTCATTCTGCACTCCTTTGTATGGATAAGGTTTTTTTTATCTCTCAAGTATCATCCAATGCATTATTTTATTAATGCTTTGTATGGAAGGTTTCTGTATTATTTGTCAATTCATTGGTTAGCCTCAGATGAAATATATCACATCTGTTACTTCTGGTCTCTGTCTTCAACAAGTGTGACTCTTCAAAGGATAATAAAACTCCACAATAAAAGAAAAAGCAATTTGACTCAGACCCAAAGACTCTGAGACAATTTATTTGACACACACTAATTGGATTCCTTTGATTTTTAAAGTTCAAATTCCACTCAAATGTCTTTCTGAATAGTTACAGTGCTGTGCTTGAAACTAACATTTGTGGCATTAAAATTAAATAAATAAGAATACACATTTTAAATACACCATCTATATTTTTCCTTGTGTAAAATGTTTTGGAAAAAGTGAACTGTTTAGCTTACATATGTTAACAGAGTTACTAGTGTGCAGGGAAATACAGTTGAATATTGCTACCTGATGGAAGAAATCTCTTGCATATTAATAGAAACTTTAATAACCAGTAAAGACACAATGTGGTGTGGGAAGAAAAGTGGGGATAACCTTGCCTTGGTTGTTTGATGAAGTAGGCACTTGCTATTTAAAAACAACACTAGTTAGTTCTTTTTGTCATGAGGAGGGACTATTTTCCATTCTCAATATGAAATTTACTTTGTGTTATGAAGCATAAATTAAAAATTAGTAAAATTTGTAGTTAACAGAAAACAAGTTTGTTTGATATATTTCATTGAGTTTTTTCCTATTTATTCAGTATTAACAGCATTGCAGTGTGTAAATTTAATTTGATTTTTCTTAAGTGAGATTTTTCTAGCTATTCACTGTTAAGTAATCATTTTGTTGCATACACGTATTCTTTAGTAACATTTTGTTGCTACCTGTGTGTCTGTTGATACAGGGTTAACTCTGCAAAATGTAGCAAATAAGCTTATTTTTTTTAATTCTAAAAATTTAGCTGTTTAGTTTTGGTCTTCCATGTTTGTTATTTTCTGCTGTTATTTCCTTTAAGGTTATTCTTTTATCCATTTACTTTTTGTTCTTAGGATAATTTAGATAGCTCTTTTTCTTTGAGATCATTGTGTTATTAGCCCAGGCCATTTATAGGGTAAGGAAATTGTTTCCTTAATAGTCACAGTTTTCTCCTTCTGTGTCTTTTTATTTTTTATGCCATTTTATTTGTTTCTAGAGGGATTATTTTTTGAGTGGCTGTTTTAAAAGCCAGAATGCCATACCATTCATCTCTCATGGGAAATTTGTTGCAGGAAACTTCTGTTTCCTATTCTTTCCCCTTCTGTTCTCATGAATGCAGTACCCAAGTTTTTCTTGAGTCTTCATTTAACAATGTCTTGTGTGTTTTCCTTCAGCTTTCTATAATAACGTTGAGGCATTTAACTCCAGCCCAGTTGTATAGGGATGTCTCTTTATTTTTCTTACGTTTTGTGGTATTTTTTTTAGAAGCTAAGATTTTTAAGTATATTCTTTCTCAGTTATTGATCAGCTTACTGATTTGTTCTTGTTATCTTGTTAACCTGTTCTTTTTGCATGAAGTACAGGGTTTGACTATGCTGTATTAAAATAAGTTTGGTGTCTCACTATATTAACACATTTGATCATATTCTGTCTGACAACTATGCATTGTGACTATAGCCCTGCAGTATAGTTTCCTTTGCAGAATAGTCAGTCGGTCATGAAGATGCCCTGTCTAATGCACACCACTCCTTCCAACAGTTCAATTACAAAAATCCATAGGTATTGCAAATGGAATTGCATGAATATTCTTTTTCATTTGGCAGCTGCTTGAAGTGTGCAACCATTGAACAGATGTGTCATCCAGCATTTGTTGTATGTGACTTGTGTTGCTTTTGCAGCATTATTTGACATTGAGACCTTTCCTGATTATATTGTGTACTATTAGCTGGGACAGGATGGATGGCTTTTGTCACTAACTTTTGTGTTTGTGGATTTTCATCTGTTAAAAAATGCCACTTTACTTACCATAGCTGTAGTATAATTTGTTGTTTCTCTTTCTGAATAACCATTGTGCCCCCATTATTGATGTACAATATTCCTTTGTTTTATAATACAGTTGATTAAAAGGGATATCACAATCTTAAAGATTTCAAATTTTGTATCTGAACACAGCTTTATGATTTGAGTGTATGAGTAATTTGTATAGGAAATAGTTGTTACATGCACTTCTCAAGAGCAGTAACATTTCAGTGGTATCACAAAGAACAAACAATGTCAGTATGTAGTTTGATATATATCATTTCACCACAACATTTTATTGGCTGTAGTTGGCACATGACCTGTTGACTTACATATTCATAACTGTTTTAATATAACTTACTTAACCCTAAGTATATGCAAATTCCTCCCCCTCTCCCCCATCCCCATTACACAGGCCATTTTGTGGTAGTACTTTCATGTGCTCAACAAAAAATAAGTTTGTTCATGTACTTTTTAAGAAAATGTATATTGGCTCATTTCCCACCCATTTCTTCTTGCAACTTTCTTCAGAAATTCACAAACTGATGTAGTTTTGATTGACAATTTTGAGATCTGATGTGTCTTGTAAAATTGGTATAGGTGTATAAAGCTGTTTACTGATGTTTTGTAAGGAAATTATTTAGAATTCTCACCAAGATGCTTCATTTGGTATGCTAGAGTACCATTTTACCATATTGTTTTTGTCCTTCATTAAATTATCAGTGCCATAGGAATTTTCAAACACATATTGTTCATAGGTTTTCTTCCTATATGGATATATTTCTCCTCATCTTATGAATATGAGAAATACCCTTCATACATGTCATACCAATTTTTCAGATTGCTGTTAACCTTTAGGTACATTGTTACACATGCTTGGAGAACCAATTTGTATGGTTGTATTTCTGTTGGTTTTTTTTTGTGCATTACAAAATGGGAGCAGAAACTTTTTGAGTTTTAACTTTTTTTCTTTCCCTTTTCAAAACAGAAGAGTTTTAAAATTGAAATTAAATAATGCTAAGGTCACTGTTCACCTCTTGAAAGATGTCATACATTTATTAACACATTCAAGTTTAGCCTCATTACTGTTTTGAGTTGTTTTTGTAGGGTTATTACTTCCACAGTTCAACCTATTGATTCTAATTTTAGTTTATCTTATTCTTCTCTCTGCTTCCTTTTTTTTCACAGCTGTGTTACATAATTGAGAAATAGGCTGTTACCTTTTCCTAAACAGTTGGTTTATGATTGTAATTTGTAAATCTTAATTTCTGAGGACATTAAGTATATTTCTACATCTGATGGTTGAGCAGATTTGGTGGTATAGATTTCAATACCTTACCTACTCCCCCTCAGTGCAAATTCCTGTATTTGTTGAGGGGATCTCCCAGAGAAGATTCTGTACTTTTAGTTTACCTCCTCTGGGATCTAAACATCCATTCACGTGTTTGCTGTGCATGGCTACCCATGAAGGGGAGGAGAGGATCCTGGTGGTTGAGGGGTCTAATGCTAATACACTGCTTTAGCCTTGAATTCTTGTAGATGAGCAGGCTTTGCCCACTTGGGCTAGGATCAATCAAGTACCAGTGTTGGATGTTCTCAACAGGGTTTGTGGACATTGTGTTTGATGCTGGTGTTTGGGTATAGTGCTCACAAAACCCTGGTGCTGCTGCAGTGTTCTTGTTTGGCATTGTAGTGTGTCCTCTCGTAAGGATTCATGGTGGGTGTGGTCAGTAAGCACTGAAATATTCTTTCTTTATTATGGATCCCCCAACTTAAAATAAAAATGTAAAAAAATTTAAGTAAACAACCACCTCTTGAAGATTCTGAACAGCAATCTTTAACTTCTTCAACACCTGTACCTCATTTTCTGATATCAGACAAATCTTTAGGGCAAATTTAGAAGGGACTAGAGGGGCTTGCTGGCTCTCCTAAGTCAGTTAAAAAGCTACATTCTGGGGACTTCTTGGTGTAAACATCCACTACAAAACAGAGTGAACTCCTCTTGCATTTGAAGGTTATTGGGGAAATACCTATTGAGGTTACTTCCCATGCTACTTTGAATTTTTCACAAGTTATTGTTGAGAGGGATTTGAATAACATCTTTTGGATCAGAGATCCTTGCTGGTTTCTCCACCCAAGGAGTTTCTGCAGTGTGGTGTATCTCCAATTGCAAAGATGGAATTATAATGCCAACCAATGCCCTAATTTTGACATTTACATCACCATGTCCACCTCCTACCATTAATGTAGGTTGCCTAACTTGCAAGGTATGACCATATATTCCAAGCTCTCTCATATGTTTCCAATGTCACCAGTTTGGCCACTTTAAGACATCATGTCGTGGTTCATTAATGTGTGCTCATTGTGGTGGAAAGGACCATGATGTTTATGAGTGCAAAATGGATTTTTGTTGTGGTAATTGTAGTGGCTCTTACCCCAACATTCTTGTCCTAGGTGGGTAGAGGAAAAAGAGTTACAGTGTTTGAAAATAGTTCACGTTTCTTACCCGAAGGCTCAAACATTACTGTCCACCACTCCATCTTGAACGTTTACTGCTTTACTCCACTCCATTATTACAGTAGAAATGCAGACAGATCTCTCTGTTTTTCTGTCAGAGCCATTTTCAAACCACATGAAGCTTTTGCCCTTTGTGTTTAAGAGAGTTGACAAGTCAACGTCAACACCCATTTATATCCCCACTATTTCTTTCAGTGGCAACTTTCCTGTACATGGTTAGGGGACCTCCTAGGAAAGGTTCTGTTCTTTCAGGTTACCTCCTCTGGGATCTAAACATCCACCTACATGTTTGCTGTGTGTGGCGACCCGTGAAGGGGAGGAGAGGATCCTGTTGGTTCAACCCTAACACACCACTTTGGCCTTGAATTCCTGTAGACGGGTGGCCTTTGGGTGGCCCCCCTTGAGTCAGTTGGCTGGTCCATTTGGGCTAGAGTCAACCAAGTACCAGTGTTGGAAGTTTTCAACGGGTGTTGTAGACATTGTATCTGATGCTGGTGTTTGGGTATAGTGCTCACAAAACCCTGGCATTGCTGCAGTGTTCTTGCTTACCATTGTAGTGCATCCCCTCATAGGGCTCCATGGTGGGTGGGGTCAGTGGGCACAGTAATTTTCTTTTTTTCCTATAGATCCTCCTAATAAAAATTTAAATAAAATAGTGAAAAACAGTCAATAGGTAAACAACCACATCTTGAAGACTGTGATCAGCAATCTTCAACATCTGTGCCACCAGTTGTACCTCATTTTTTTCATCCCACATTCTCTTTTAGAGAAACCTTTAGGGCAAATGTCCCTCTTTTTTATTCAGAAGGGACTTGCTGGCTCTCCAAAGTCAGTAAAGAAGCTTCGATCTGAGGACATATTGGTTGAAACATCCACATCCCAACACAGTGAACTCCTCTTGAATTCCAAGGCAATTGGGGATACACCTATTGAGGTTACACCTCATGCTACTTTGAATTTATCATGAGGAGTTATTGTTGAGAGGGATTTCAAGAATATTCTTAAGTCAGAGATTCTCACTGGTTTCTCCACTTGAGGAGTTTCTGCAGTGAGGCGCAATCTCCACTCTCAAAGATGGAGTTATGCTGCCGACAGATATCCTTGTTTTGACATTTACATCACCATGTGCACCTCCCACCATAAAGGCAGGTTATCTTAATTGCAGGGTACGGCCGTACATTCCAAACCTTCTCTTATGTTTCCTGTGTCAGAGGTTCGGTCACTCAAAGACGTCATGTCATGGTTTCCTGACATGTGCTCGTCGTGGTGGCAAGGACCAGGATGCCTATGAGTGTGAAATGGACCCATTTGTAGTAGTTCTTACCTAAATGGTTCTTGCCCTAAATGCTTGGAGGAAAAAGAGGTGAAGCGATTGAAAATGACTCGTAACGTTACTTATCCAGAGGCTCAAAAAATTGCTGTCCACCACTTCATCTCAGGAATATGCAGCTGCACTTCATTCCACAACTACAGTGGGAGTGCAGACAGATCTCTATGTGCCTCCAAGAGAATTGTTCGCAAAACAAATGAAAAGCCTTTTGACTTTCATGGTTAAAAAAGTTGATGAATCAACTTCTGCACTCATCTTTGCTCCTCCCACACACTCCAATAAATCCCAAGATCCACATCCTTTGGTTCTAGGTACAGGAACTTCTTTGGATACATCTTTTTTCTTGCTCCAAGATGCAAAACAGTCATTTATTTGCATCCTCAGTTACTGGAATTCCCCTCCAACCACAGAGACCTGCCCAATCGACTCAGGACAGGATCCATGGAAGTCGATAGACCTCCTTCGAATGAGGACACTAAAGAAAAAAGACATGGTCATAAACAGAAGGGTTCTTCAGCCAATTTGCTGACATGTCATTAAAATTGGCCACCTTGATACAATTGAACTGTCAAGGTTTACATTTTAATCTGGATGACATCAAAACACTGATTGCTTCCCTTCCTACCATCCTGTATGTCTTTCCTTACAGGAAACATTTCTGAAACCTGCTGATACAGTCACCTTTCAGCAATTTTCTCTGTACAGAAATGACAGGCTGTATGATGGACGAGTACATGGAGGGGTGGCACTGTTGGTTGATCAGTATATGCCCACCCTGTTTTTTTCACTCAAGACATCCTTGGAGGCCATAGCCATCCATGTTTCCTTGGGTCATACCATCACTGTTTGTTCTCTCTACCTGTCACCTGGAAAGACATTTGATCAGTCAGTCCTTCATGCTCTCATTGAACAGTTGCCGTCTGCCTTTGTAATCCTGGAGGTCTTTAATGGACATCATCCCCTCTGGGGAAGTGCTGTTGTTGATAGGATGGGTCACTCTGTGGAGTGTATGCTCTCTGATCATAACCCTTCTATTTTCGATACTGGTTCTTCCACTTATTTTCACGCACCTAGTCAGTCCTTTACTGCTTTTATCTCTCAGTTTGCTCACCTTAATTATTTTTCCATTTTTCTTGGAAGGTTGACAATAATCCACGAGGCAGTGATCATTTTCCTATACTTTTGAGAGAGACTGGCTGTGGTTGATGCCACCCAACCCTTGTGCCCCGGTGGAAGCTGGATCAGGCAGACTAGTCCACTTTCACTGCTCTCACAGAACTTGATCCTGCCATCCTCTGTCAGCCACCAATAGACGACTGTGTGACAGCAGTAACTGACTATCATACACAAGCAGCTGCTCAATGTATTCCTAAAACCTCGACACATTTACCACTATATCCTCACCCATGGTGGAATCCTGTCTGCCACATGGCATGGAAGGCCCAAAAATGGGCGTGGGATACTTTCTGTAGATATCCCACACTTTCAAACCGCATCGTTTTTCAGCGGGCCCATGCACGTGCTAGGTGGGCAAGATGTCAAAGCCAGAAGGAATCATGGATTAAGTTCACAACTGGCATATCTTTTACCACCAGTTCCAAAGTCATATGGGACAGGGTATGAAAGGTCAGTTGGCACTACACTTCTCTACCCTCTCGATCTTACTCTCTGATGGCCAAGAAGTAGCTGATATCCGAGCATTTAGGTGAATGCTTTTGCCGAATATCTAGCACTTCTGCTTGTTTCTCCACCTTCTTGGCCATCAAGACTCAGGCAGAGCAATTACCTCTTTCCTTTTGAACTGATTGTCTCTTTGACTATAATTGTCTTATTACACTGGTGGAACTGAAACTGGCCCTTCATTGGTCTTGCAGTACATCTGTTGGACCAGATGATGTACACTGTGACATGCTGGCCATCAATCTCCTGCTTCTCTTGATATTCTTCTAATTGTTTTTAACCGGATCTGGCAGGAGAATGTTTTTCTAATGCCTGGTGCCAGGCTATTATCTTACCTTTCTCTAAGCCTGGGAAAGATCCCAAGATTCCTTCAAACTACCATCGAATTGCTTTGACAAGCCATCCACGTAAGACCTTACAGAGGATGGTTAATGCTCATCTTATTAGGTTCCTCGAATCAAACAACTTCCTCTCGCCCACCCAATGTGGGTTCCGATGACAGCACTCCACCATGGACCACCTGATTTGACATGAAACGTCAATCAGAGAAGCCTTTCTCAAATGACATCATCTTGTATCAATATTCTTTGACATTGAAAAGGTTTATGACACAAAATGGAGGTATGGCATTTTGCAAGATCTCCATATTTATGGGTTACATGGCCATTTGCCCATTTTTATTAAAAATTTTTAATGGACAGGAAATTCAAAGTTTGTGTGGGTTCGACACTTTTCCGTTCTTTTCTACAGGAACATGGAGTCCCTCAGGGCTGTGTTTTGAGTGTCACACTTTTCAGTGTAAAGATTAATGCCATCACTAAACAACTCCATCTTACTGTTGCAAACAGGCTCTATGTCGACGATTTTCACATCTCATGTCAGTTGTCATACATGAGATATATTGAGCGGCAACTACAAACTGCCCTCGATTGTGTACGGAAGTGGACCATGGCAATTGGCTTTAATTTCTCTCTCTCTCTAAAACTGTTTGCATGTACTTTTGCTGCCAATGGGGTATTCACCCTGATCCTGAATTCCGTATCAGTGGTCCCTGAGACCAAGTTCACGGGGCTTATCTTTAACTATAAACTGACCTTAAACATTAAGCAGCTGTGGATCAAATGTACAAGAGCACTGAACATCCTCTGTATCCTATCTACCACCAGTTGGGGAGCGGATCGATGTTCTGTTTTAAAGATATATTGTGCTCTTATTCGATTGAAACTCGACTATGGATCACTGGTCTATGGCTCTGCCAGACCCTTGGCCTTAAAGATGCTGGACCCAATTCATCATCAGTGGGGTTTCTGCACCTCAACAGTTCAGAGCTTATACATAGAGTCTTATGAACCTTCTTTGCACCTTCGCCGTCTGCAACTGTCTTTACTATATTCTTCAAAACTTCGTTCCTTACCAAACATCCCAACTGGGGTTCTGTTTTCCTTCCTCGGTGGGCTATACTTTTTCAGAACAGGTGATCTGTCATTGCTCCTTTTGGCCTTCGCATCCAGGTGCAGTTGGATAAATTAGGACTGTCCTTGGATAACATTGCAGTATCCACTGGTCAGCCCATCCCACCATGGCTTATTACAGTCCCCAAATGTGACCTTTCTCTAAGTCATCTGAGAAGAGCAGATACTCCTGATTGGAAGTACCATCTTTTATTTACTGAATATCTTTTGAACAATCTTTCCATTCCAATTTATACAGATGGTTCCAAATCAGGTTACTGTGTGGGCTCTGCCATGGTTTGTTGCAGTTTGGTGGTTACGCACAGAATCCTCTCTACAACTTCTGTGTTCACTGCTGAACTGTACACCGTTTCTCTTGTCCTGGATCATATAGAAGCTAAGCAGGACTCAATCTGCACTATTTATACTGACTCACTTAGTTCTCTACTGGCCTTGTAATCCCTTCACATTAGTTCACACTCTGTTCTCACTGATATTCAAAACTGATTGGCCCATTTCTCATTAACATCTACTTCTATCCAGTTTTTCTGGGTACCAGGCCATGTTGTTATTTGCAGGAACGAGCTTGCAGACACGGCAGCTAAATCTATCTGCTCTGGCACTATCACTACAATGCCTATTCCATACATAGACTACGGTCCTATATTCAAGGCTCTGCTCTGTGCCAGCTGGCAGTCGACTTAGAGTGAGCAATGCAAAAACAAGCTTTTCCAAATAAAGCCCTATATTGGACTTTGGCCATCTTACTTCTGTAAGGATTGGAAGGAGGAAGTTGTTCTAACTAGACTACGCATTGGTCACAGTTTTTTAACTCATTGTTTTCTTTTATCTGAAACTGATGCACCAGTGTGTAGTCTATGTAACACCCAAATCACTATAAGCCACATTTTACTTTCTTGCCATCGTTATGACTCTCAATGATGGCACCATTTTAAACATGTTCTGTCTCAAAGTTTGTCCATAACATTAGACAGTATTAATGGTGACGGTGACACTGTCCACCTTGATAAAAGTTTTTAGTTTTGTAAAGGCCATTAATCTTTTTAATGTCATTTAAGTGTTTTATATTTATTCATTAAACCTTTTTTATTGTGATTCCCTTTTAAGAATCACAATCTCTCTAGTTCGATTTGAAATTATAAAATGGCCGTAACATTAAATAACTCGACACCATGACAGGAAAGGCCAACTTCAGGTGACTAACGCTACTGTTTGAACTATCCATTTGAATTAACCATTAGTCATCCTGGCAAGTTATTATTACAATTTCGCTACATTCCTTTTTTTTTAAACTTTTATTACCTTACTTTTTGTTAATGCCTGTACTGACACATAACCCAGAACCAGGATTGGAAAGGCCAACTTCAGGTGAATGACGGTGGTTCTTGTACTTACCTGTTAGTCTTCCTGGTGGGTTATGATAATTACCATTATGCTACAGAAAGTCCTTTACAACTTCTCTTGCTGTGGTTTCTCTCTTAACTTTGTAGACTAGATGTCAACATTGGTTTTATGCTATTTATGTTTTTAAATGCTGTTTTGTTTTACCTTCATCTCCTTTTACGAATTTTACTACATTTACTTTAGTTTTACCTTTTTATGCAGATAGCTTAGCTGCTTTGTGCCATAAAACACTAAATAAACTAACCAACCAACCAATTCAGTGGCTACCCTGAACTACTTCCTTTGGTTTCAGCTTCAAGCATTTCTTCAGGTTCATCATCTTCTTCAATTCCAAGATGAAGAACAATTATTCATTCATGCCCTCAGTCACTGGAATCATCTTCTACTGACAGAGACCTGTCCACTCAACAGAAGGGCTCTCTGTCTAATTCTCCTTCACATAAGTAAAAATGACCACTTTAATACAGTAGAAATGTCAAGGTTTCCATTCTGATTTGAATGATCAAAGTGCTGCTTGATTCTCACTGTCCTGTGTGTCGTTCCTCACAGGAAACATTTCTGGAACTTGTCTATAATCACTTTTCTGCAGTTTTCCTTATATAGAAATGACAGGTTGTGTGATGGATGTGTGCATGGAGGGGTGGCGCTCCCAATTGATCAGCATGTGCTCACCCTATTTTTGTTATTCGATACACCCTTGGTGGCTGTAGCCATCTGTGTTTCCTTGGGTCATACCATCACTGTTTGCTCTCTCTGCTTGTCTCCTGAGGATACGTATGATCAGTCAGACCTTAATGCTCTCATTGAACAGTTGACTTTTCCCTTTTAATCCTGGGGGACTTTAATGGACATAATCCCCTCTGGGGTGCTGCTGATATTGATGGGAGGGGTCGTTTTGTAGAGCATATGCTCTTGGATCATAACCTTCCTCTCTTCAATACCGGTATTTATACCTATTTTCATGCACCTAGTCACTCTTTTACTGCTATTGATCTCTCTATCTGCACCCTTTCACTTTTCTCTTATTTCTCTTGGGGAGCAAACAGTGACTCATGGAGTAGTGATCATTTTCCTATCATACTGAGGGAGACTGCTGGCCATGGTTGATGCCACATGCTACAATGGAAGCTGGACTAGGTAAACTTGCCCTCTTTCACTGCACTCTTGGAACTTGATCCTACCATCATCTTTTGATCATCGATAGTTGACTGTTCAAGCAGCTTCCCGATATGTTCCTTAAATCTTGACACATTTTACACACTATCCTCATGCATGGTGGAATCCTGCCTGCCTTATGACACAAAAGGCTCAAAAACGGGCCTGGGGTACTTTCCGTAGATATCCCACACTTTCAAACTGCACTACTTTCCAGTGGTTCCATGCTCATGCTCAGCAGGTGAGGCATCAAATCCAGAAGGAATCTTGGATTAAGTTCACAACTAGCATTTCTTCTACCACCAGTTACAAAGTCATATGGGACAGGATTTGGAAGGTCAGTGAGCAGTATATTTCTACCCCTCTTTCGATCTTGCTGATGCCCAGAGTATCACTGATACTCTTGGTGGAAGCTTTTCTTATGCATACAGCACTCACCCCTCATCTTCTTAGCCATCAAGACTCGGGCAGAGCAGTCACCTCTTTCCTTTTTGGCTGATGGTCTCTATGAGTGTAATTACCCCTTTACACTAGTGGATCTCAAGCTTGCTCTTTATCAGTCTGTCAGTACATCAGTAGGACCTGATGATATTCACTACGAGATGCTGTGCCATCTCTCTCCTGCCTCTCTTGCTGTCATTCTGTTGCTTTTAACCAGATGTGGCAGGAGAATGTTTTCCTGATGTTTGGCACCATGCTACTGTTCTCCCTTTTTTTAAGCCTGGGAAGGATCTCAAGACTCCTTCATACTACTGTCCAGTTGCTTTGATGAGCTGTCTCTGTAAGATTTTAGATAGTAGGGTTAATGCTTGTCTTGTTTGGTTCCTCGAATTAAACAACTTCCACTTGATAGCCAGTGTGGGTTCTAAAGACAGTGCTTCACTATGGAACACATGATTCAACTTGAAATGTCAATCAGGGAAGCCTTTCTCAAGCAACAACATCTTGTTTCTGTTATTTTTTTACCTTGAGAGAGCTTATATACTATGTGGAGGTATGGCATCCTGTGAGACCTCCACTCATATGGGATGCATGGCCATTTGCCCATTTTTATTTAAAACTCTTTAATGGAACAGCAATTCCAAGTCTATGTAAGTTCAACTTTCCTGTTCTTTTCCACGTGAACTTGAAGTCCCTCAGGGTTGTGTCTTCAATATCACACTTTTCATTATAAAGATTAATGCTATCAGTGGATAACTCCCTCCTTTAGTTGCAAATGGTCTCTGTGTCGAAGATATCCACATTTTGTGTCAGTTGTTGAGTGGCAGCTACAGACTGCCCTAAATCATTTACTGAAGTGGTCCACAGCAAACAATCTTATGTTTTCTCATTCTAAAACTGTTTACATGCACTTTTGCTGTCAAAGGGGTATTCACCCCTGATCCTGAGCCATGTCTCAGAGAAGTTGTGCTTCCCGTGGTCCCTGAAGCTAAGTTTTTGGGACTTATCCTTGACCATAAGCTGACCTTTATTCCACACATCAAGCAGCTACATGTCAAATGTACAAGGGCACTGAACATCCTCTTTGTCCTCTCTTTCATCTTGTGAGGAAAGGATCAATGTTCTGTGCTAAAATTTTATTGTGCCCTCATTTGATTGAAACTGAACTATGGGTCTCTGGTCTATTACTCTGCCAGGACCTGGGCCTTGAAGATGTTGTACCCTATTCACCATCAGGCGCTTTCAACACTTCTCCAGTCCAAAGTTTGTACACTGAGTCTCATAAACCTCTTCCACACCTCTACCATTTGCAACTGTCTTTATTGTATGCAGCAAAATGTCGATCTTTACCACAGCATTCCATCTGGGGTTGTGTTTTCGTTCCTCAATGGGCCTTGCTTTTTCAGAATAAATGGTTTGCTATTGCCCCTTTTGGCCTTCCTATCCAGGCACATTTGGTTGAATTGGGTCTATCCTTGGATGATGTTGCTGTATTCACTGGTCAGTCCATCTAACCATGTCTTATTACCATCCCCAAATGTGACCTTTTTTTGAATCATCTGAAGAAAGTTGATACTCCCAATTGGAAGTACCATCAACCATTTAGGTTGGTTGTCATAGCATTTCTCTGATGTGTGATGGGTTTCAGGTTAAAACCTGAGGTGGGAAATTATACTGCAAAAATTAAATCACCACATTGGTACCCAACAAATAGACATCCCATGACTGTTAAACAGATTAAAGTTGTTAAAAAGTGACTTATTAAGATGTGTTAAGTGTGTCAACCCTTCAGCTCAATTATTAGAGCAATTGCTTAGTATGTAACAGGTCACAGGTTTAAACCACATCTCTAAGAATCTCTTTACAAAACTATATGTCATACTAAACGTGTTGACATGTGTTTTTAGTTGAAGATAATCTTATAGAACATGCAGGTCTTCTAGATCAAGAAGAAGTAAACTAAGTTGTGGTAGAAAATCTCAAGAGTAGTACTGAGTAAAGTATTTATTTATTTATTAAAAGGTATGTATTTTAATGCTGTAATTCAAACATTTTTTTTAATTTTGAGACTATACACCATTGTACTACTGGAGAGGGGATACTGCATACCCATGGTATTTATTTTTGCAATTAATCCACAATGTCTTCGTTTGAAAAAAATGTGATAACTACAAGACTGTTGAATCAGCACTTTTTATAGAGCCTTGAATCAGAAGGTATTAATTGGCATTTTTGATTACTTTGTAACCTGTATAATATCTGATATGCATTTCTTAATGCTATTTATATGAGTCTTTATGAATTTCAGTGGTATCAAGTTTAAAAAATTACTGTTTGAGAACTGATTATTATTTCCATATTTTACTACCATTTCAAAATTTCTTTAGCCATTTCAATATTTCAAGGTTTTATTTTTAGCTTTATTAGCTTATTACATACTTCAATTTTTTTTTTTGGAATAGGTAGTGTTGCTTGGACAGTAATCAAAGGACCATTAGAGGCTATGGTCGGTGTGGCCTATGGAGCTTTATTTGGTTTTATTCTATGGCATGTTCCTGCAAAAGATGATGTAAGTTTTGTTTCTTTTTTTTAATTTTCAGAGTACTTTTTATAATGTCCATAAGATATTTCTTTTAATGAAATTCTATTCTTGATAAAGTTATGAATTCCCCAATTTTATGTTTATAAAGAGAGCAAATAAGTTCCAGTTGTGATGTATACTAAAATATTCATATTAACCATTTTCTGCTCTTTTGTACAAACATGTTTACCTACCACTGAGTTTGAAGGTTTTGTGTTTCACAGTAAAACTTTTAATACTAAATTATATTAAAATTTACCCATTTCAACAGTTTAAGTATTTTTATTGAATATTTAGATAAATGATGAAATCACAATTGCTGGATTTTGCTAACTCTAATGCTAATTGAACTATTTTATCCAATATCTGGTCATCATTAGTGGGTTCATAAATGAAATATGTTTTTTATGGTACAACATACCATATCTTACATGATATGTAAATATGTGTGTTTATGCTTATATAGTTCTTGCACTCATAAGTAATTACAAATATTTTCGTATTTAGAAATCTTTAAGTATCCTACGCTCAGCAGCACTCCTCATTGGAGGACTGTTTATTATGTTTGGAAGTCGGGCAGTGGAGTTTGGTGGAGCTGGTGCTTTGGGATGTTTATCACTTGCATTTGTTGCAGCTTCAGGTTGGAGGAAGCAGAAGTGGGATGATGGCATATGGGATGGTGATGATGTAAGTTTAATTTGTTATAGTCCAATGGTGTTATGGTGGCATAAATACTATAATTGAAAGTACTTAACGTATCTTTACAAAACTAGTCAAGCTTTCAGTAAACATTAAAAAGTCTTTTGTAAACAAAACAAAGAAACAGAATTTTTTATTAAGTATTTTATCCAAAACTTTATCCATAATTATATGATGTTAGAGTGTTGATTGCTTCCAGTGCAAAGTAATTTTCATGTTAAGATTAAAAACTTTTTTATCAGAAAATTTTTTAATTTTATTTTTGTTATCTCTAGAACCTACTAAATAAAAATCAAATGTTCGTTATTGTAGTTTTTTCAGAAAAACTATATTTTATGAATTATTTTCTATAGTGTAGAAATCTCAGGACATGATTTTAAATTATCCTTTTTTATTTCTGGAATTACTGCAAACTGTTTATCCTAAATAGCTTAAAGCTTGTAACACTATAAATCTGCTCATACTTAATTGTACCTCTCGGTGTGGATTTCTGTACATGGTGAGGGGATCTCCCAGGGAAGGTTCTGTTCTTTCAGTTTACCTCCTCTGGGATCTAAACATCTACCCACATGTTTGTTGTGTGTAGTGACCCATGAAGGGGAGGAGAGGATCCTAGTGGTTGAGGGGTCCAACCCTAACACACCACTTTGGCCTTGAATTCCTGTAGATGGGCAGCCTTGGGGTGGCCCCTGTTGGGTCAATCAGCTGGTCCACTGGGCTAGGGTCATCAAAGTACCAATGTTGGAAGTTCTCAACAGGTTTTGTGGACATTGTATCTGATGCTGGTGGTTGGGTATAGTGCTCATGAAATCTTGGCATTGCTGCAGTGTCCTTGCTTGACATTGTAGGGCTCTATGGTGGGTGGGCACCAAAATTTTCCTTTTTATTATGGATCCTCCAAATAAAAACTTAAATAAAATAGTGAAAAAAACAGTCCATAGGTAAATGACTACGTCTTGAAGTTTCTCAGCAGCAATCTTCAACATCTGTACCACCTGTTGTATCTCATTTTCTTATCTTACATTCTCTTTCAGACAAACCATTAGGGCAAATGTCCCCTTTTTTTTATTCAGAAGGGACTGGAGGGACTTGCTGGCTCTCCAAAGTCAGTAAAGAAGCTTTGATTTGGTGAACATATTGGTGGGAACATCCACATCTCAACACAGTGAACTCCTCTTGAATTCAAAGGCAATTGGGGATATTCCTATTGAGGTTACACCTCATGCAACTTTGAATTCATCATGAGGAGTTATTGCTGAGAAGGATTTGAAGAACATCCCCGAGTCAGAAATTCTCGCTGGTTTCTCCACTCAAGGAGTTTCTGCAGTGAGACGTATTTCCATTCTCAAAGATGGAATTACAATGCTGACCAATACCCTCATTCTGACATTTACATCGCCACGTCCACCTGCCACATTGCAGGATACGACCATACATTCCAAACCTTTTATGATGTTTCCAGTGTCAGAGGTGCGGTTACTCAAAGACGTCATGTCATGGCTCCCTTGACGTGTGCTTGTTGTGGTGGCAAGGACCATGATGCCTATGAGTGTTAAACAGACCCTCATTTCATAAATTGCAATGGCTCTCACCTATCCTACTTTCATTCTTGCCCTAAATGGTTGTAAGAAAAAGAGGTGCAACATTTGAAAACGATTCATAACATTACTTATCCCAAGGCTCGAAAATTGCTGTCCACCACTTCATCTCGGACATATGCTGCTGCACTTCGTTCCACAACTACAGTGGGAGTGCAGACAGATCTCTGTGTGCCTCCAAAAGAATCGCTCTCAAAACATATGAAAAGCCTTTTAACCTCCATGGTTAAAAAGTTGATAAATCAACTTCAACACCCATCTCTGACCCTTACTTATTTTCCAACTAACCCCAAGATCCACATTCTTTGGTTCTAGGTACAGGCATTTCCTAAGATACATCTTCTTCTCCCACCTCAAGATGCAAAACAATAATTTGTTTGTATCCTCAGTCACTAGAATCCCCTTCCAACAGCAAAGACCTGCTCACTCGACCCAGGGCAGGATCCATGGAGGTCGATAGACCTCCCTCAAATATGGACAGTAAGAAAAAAAAGATGTGGTTGTAAACAGAAGGGTTCTCTACCCAATTCGCTTACATGTAAATAAAAATGGCCACATTGATACAATGGAACTGTCATGGTTTACTTTCTAATCTGGATGACATCAAAACACTGATTGCTTCCTACCATCCTGTATGTCTTTCCATACAGGAAACATTTCTGAAACCTGCCAATATAGTCACCTTTCGGCATTTTTCTTTGTACGGAAATGACAGGCTGTGTGATGGACAAGTGCATGGAGGGGTGGCACTGTTGGTTGATTAGCATGTGCTTACCCTGTCTTTGCCACTTGACACACCATTAGAGGCTGAAGCCATCCATGTTTCCTTCACTGTTTGCTCTCTCTACTTGTCACCTGCAGAGGTATATGATCAATCAGACCTTGATGTTCTCATTGAACAGTTGCTCTCTCCCTTTTTAATCCTGGGGGACTTTAATGGGCATCATCCCCTCTGGGGATGTGCTGATATTCATAAGAGCATATCTGTAGAGCATATGCTTTCTGATCACAACCTTTCTCTTTTCAGTACTGGTTCTTATACTTATTTTCATGCACCTAGTCAGTCCTTTACTGCTATTGATCTCTCAGTTTGCCCCCCTTCATCATTCTCCCATTTTTCATGGAGGGTTTACAATAATCCACGAGGCAGTGATCATTTTCTTATAATTTTTAGAGAGACTGGCCATGGTCAGTGCCACTCGACCTGCATGCCCTGGTGGAAGCTGGATCAGGCAAACTGTCCATCTTTCACTGCTCTTGCAGAACTTGATCCTGCCATCATCTGTAAGCCATCATTAGATGACTGTGTGGCAGTAGTAACTGACTGTATTATACAAGCAACTGCTCAATGTATTCCTCAAACCTCGACACCTTTTCCACTGTATCCTTGTACATGGTGGAATCCTGACTGCCACATGGCACAGAAGGCTCAAAAACGGTCCTGGGATACTTTCCCTAGATATCCCACACTCTTGAACCCCATTGCTTTCCAGTGGGCCCATGCACATGCTCGGTGAGTAGGACATCAAAGCCAGAAGGAATCATGGATTAAGTTCACAACCAGCATATCTTCTACCACCAATTCCAAAGTCATATGGGACAAGAATCAAAAAGGTCAGTGGGCCATATAATTCTGTCCTCCTCTTGATCTTGCTCTCTGATGGCCAGGAAGTAGCTGATACCTGTAGCATCGCCGATAGTCTAGGTGAAAGCTTTTGCCATATATCTAGCACTTCTGCTTCTTCCTCCACCTTCTTGGCCATCAAGACTCGGGCAGAGCGATTACCTCTTTCCTTTCGAGCTGATTGTCTCTATGACTATAATCGTCACTTTACACTAGTGGAACTCAAACTGACCCTTCGTCGGTCTGGCAGTACATCGGTTGGACCTGATGATGTACACTATGACATGCTACACCATCTATCTCCTGCTTTTCTTGCTATTCTTCTGATTGTTTTTAACCGGATCTGGCAGGATAATGTTCTTTCTGATGAGTTGTGCCAGGCTATTATCTTACCTTTCTCTAAGCATGGGAAAGATCCCAAGATTCCTTCAAACTACCATCCAGTTGCTTTGATGAGTTGTCTCTGTAAGACCTTAGAGAGGATGGTTAATGCTTATCTTGTTTGGTTCCTTGAATCAACAACCTCCTCTTGCCCACCCAGTGTGAGTTCCAACAACAGTGCTCCACCGTGGACCATCTGATTTGACTTGAAACGTCAATCAGAGAAGCATTTCTCAAATGACAACATTCTGTATCAATATTTTTTAATATTGAGAAGGCTTATGATACAACATGGAGGTATGGCATTTTGCAAGACCTCCATATATATGGGTTAAATGGCCAATTGCCCATTTTTATTATACATTTTTTACTGGACGTGAGAATCCAAGTTTGTGTGGGTTCGACACTTTTCTGTTCTTTTCTACAGGAACTTGGAGTCCCTCAGGGCTGTGTTTTGAGTGTCACACTTTTCAGTATAAATATAATGCCATCACTGAACAACTCTCTCTCACTATTACAAATGGGCTCTATGTTGACAACTCTCACATCTCATATCAGTCATCAAACATAAAGTATATTGAGCGGCATCTACAGACTGTCCTCAATCATTTACTAAAGTGGACCACAGCAAACGGCTTTACTTTTTCTCTCTCTAAAACTGTTTGCATGCACTTTTGCTGCCAATGGGACATTCACCCTGATCCTGAACTCTGTATCAGTGAAGTTGTGCTGCCTGTGGTCCCTGAGACAAAGTTATCTCTGACCGTAAGCTGACCTTTATACCACACATCAAGCAGCTACAAGTCAAGCGTACAAGAGCACTAAACATCCTCCATATCCTCTCTACCACCACTTGAGGAGCAGATCGATGTTCTATGTTAAAGATATATCGTGCTCTTATTTGATCAAAACTCAACTATGAATCACTGATCTATGACTATGCCAGACCCTTGGCTTTAAAGATGCTGGACTCCATTCATCATCAAGGACTTCATCTCTGCACTGGAGCTTTCTGCACTTCCTCAATTCAGAGCTTGTACATAGTCTCATGAACCTTCTTTGCACCTCCTCTGTTTGCAACTGTCTTTACTGTATGCTTCAAAATTTCGTTCCTTACCAAAGCATCCCACCTGGAGTTCTGTCTTCCTTCCTCGGTGGGCCATACTTTTTCAGAACCAGACGGTCTGCCATTGCTTCTTTTGGCTGTCATATCCAGGCGCAGTTAGATGAATTGGGTCTGTCATTGGATAGCATTGCTTAATCCAATGGTTAGCCCATCCCACCACGGCTTATTACAGTCCCCAAATGTAACCTTTCTTTAAGTCATCTGAGAAAAGCAGATACTCCTGGTTGGAAGTACCATCTTTTAAACCGTATTTATATGGATGGTTCAAAATCAGGTGACTCTTTCGGCTCTGCTATAGTTTGTTGCAGTTTGGTGGTTGCACACAGAATCCTCTCTACAACTGTCCACCTTGGTAAAATTTTTAGTTTTTTAATTTATACATTAAACCTTTTTTAATGTGGTTCCCTTTTAAGAACCACAATCCATCTAGTTTGATTTGAAATTAGAAAATGGCTGTAATGTTAAATAACTTGAAACCAGGACTTGAAAGGCCAACTTCATGTGACTAATGCTGCTGTTTGAACTACCCGTTAGTCATCCTGGTGAGTTATTATTAAAATTTTGCTACATGTCTTTTAAAACTTTTCTTAATTTACGTTTTGAAAATGGCCATAATGTCAAATAACTTGAACCAGGACTGGAAAAGCCAACTACAGGTGACTGATGGTGATTTTTGTTCTTACCTGTTAGTCATCCAGGCGAGTTATGATAATTGCAATTATGCTACAGAAAGTCCTTTATGACTTCTATTACTGTAGTTTTTCTCTTAACATTGTAGACTAGATGTAAATATTGGTTTTATGCTATTTATGTTTGTTTTGTTTTTTAACTTTGTTTCATTTTACCTTAATTTCCTTTTATGAATTTTACTAAATTTACCTTCATTTTACCTTTTTACCAGATGTTTAGTGCAGATAGCCTAGCTGCTTTGTGCCATAAAACACTAAATCTACCAACCAACCAACATAATTGTAATGTTTTATTATCTTTAGAAGTGTGTCTGTCTAGTAATCTTGATACAAAAGCTGTAAATCACACAGCAAATATATAGCTCAGGTTACCTTATTAAACTATCTAATGCATGAGCTGCAATCAAGTATACCTCTTGAATAGTTTTTATTATTCTTTATCTTACTTAAGTACCCCACTGAGACAGCAGTAGGTCTATGAATTTTATAAACTTATAACAGTAAAATCAGAGGTTCAATTCCCCTCTGTGGACACAGCAGATAGCCTGAAGTGGCTTTGCTATAAGAAAATAGACACAAATATCTTACTTAATCTAACTGTATCTATCCTAACAAGTTTCAAATTTTTATTTCAGTTACTTTGTACAACAACAAATAAAGAATACACATGCAACAGAAGAAATATAGTACTTACCTCAGCCTTCTTTTTCTTCATTGTCAAAGTATTGATGAAACGTAATCTTAATTTTCTATACAAATAGAACTACCACTCTAATCTTTTATTTAATAATCACTGTACTTAAGAACACAGAATAATAACATGTAAAAATCAGATAATGCCCTAAAACTATCATAACTTTTTAATTTTCTAACTATGTGATAAGAGCCATTAAAAATTCAGCCAAGCTTCTTGATGTATTTCCCTTGGGAATGAAGTTTGAAGTGAAAGAGAAATAGACAATTTTGTGTACAGAAAACAATGTAATACATCATTTGATAGATTAAAACTGGCTTTGTATTGGTTATGGATAATATACTATTAAACCTTAGAGGGAAATATTGGAATTCAGGAAAGAGAGGATGTGACAGGTTGGTGTAGCAAAACAGATGCAATTTTCTAATTTATGTTTCTGTTACAAAAATTGAAGGCTGTAAAAATTATTTTGCTTGTATTATAACAAGTAGTTTATGTTACAGTACATACTTTTGGGAGTAGTGATAAACAAGTTAGGAAAAGGCAAGATTTAAAGAGCAACTGTCACAATTTTTGTAATGTGGATATTGAGGCTTTTTTTATTATTCTAATTAAAGCCTGTAAAGGTTCTTGGTCAAGTATCTGTAGTTTCCCAATTAATAGGTGTTAATCACAGTTACAGCTTTCAAGGTATACAGTATACCAACTGTAGCAAATCAACAATACAAACTGTCTCTTTGAGCTTTGGTATATTAACGTTTAGGCCAGGTTCTAGAAATTTCAGTTGACCCAACAAAATGCTAGTGCATGGGTAAAACATATACTGTTGATTTTTACACTTGAGAATTTAGGGAATAGGTAGGAATTTTGCAATATATATTTAACAGTATAAGTTGCAGCTATTTCTCAAGTGTTATGGATTTCCACTTATTTTATGGGTCTCATACTTTTCCATATTAGCCATATTTTTTCTTCTTTGTTGGAAGTGATATTATGGACTACAACCTTCACCTGATTGTCTTACTGTTCATGAAAGGATCTTAACATTTCACTCTCTTTTTGGATTTCTTTGTTAGGCATGTTTTTTTCTTGTTTTTTGTCTGTATTGTTTATTTTGTCTCATTTTCTTACTTCCTGATCCATAATTCTTTCCATTTCTTATCCTTGCTTATAATTGAGATTTATACTGTTTCCTTTCTCACACACATACACCTCCATCCCATTCTTGTTTGTAATTACCTCAGTCCTGATTTCTAGACTTTCTTCCTTTTCCTTTCTTGATTCTCTGTCTTTGATATCTGTTTGTCAAGCTTGGGGACTAATCTCCATACTTTCTATTTTACTTTCAGGTTCTCCATTTTCATGTTTTCATTTTTTTCTCTCTATCCTTTTGAATTCCCATCTCCTGACCCTGGGTTTTCTCTTAGGTGATTCTTTATGCCTCAGATAGACCACTACTGATGATTATTCTCTTCCCTGTTTGACCTGTTTATATTTCTTCTGCTCTATCTCATCATGTTTTTGTTATCTCGTTTTAGGATTTATTGCATTCCTCTTTACTGTATTCTTGTCTTTCTTCCTTGTATATTTGTTATTTATCTGGCTCACTTTCTTTGCCCATGTGTATTTAGTGAGGTTCTTTTATTCCCTGTTTCCTCTACAGATGTTACATGGCTTCTGTTTGGTTTGGTTTTTTTCCACAGGACTTTCCCACTATCTCAACCATTCCTTTTGCTACTTTTCTCCTTTTAGATCAGTCAACTCCTAACCTTCCTGTTCTGGTTTTCTTGGCCTTCCTCTTTTCTGATTCACTGTGTGTGTATGTGCACAGTTATGTACTTATCTTTATATGAATATGTGTCTGTTTAGGGTAGATTATAAAAAACAAACAACTCCTCTTTAGAACTGGACATGATGGAATATATTTGTATTTACAGAATGAAGATTAACTATATATGGATGTGTTTTATTAGTTTATCTATGTCCAAGAGTAAAATGTTAAACTGTTCATAACTTTTACAGGTTATATCTCAGGCACTGGACATATTACTGACTGTTCTCAGCTTACATTAAGTATATTTTTATCATTGGAATTGTCTAGCTTGTGGACTATTATATGTGCTAAAAAAGGTAAGAAAAAATGTTAGAACTGTATATAAAGGTTTTGTTCATATTAAAAACCTTTTTAATTAAATATGGTGCACAGAACTGTGATTATGTGATATATTTGCTTAATTGTTTTTATTTTTTTAGAACCCTGTAAGAACATTTTTTAATTACTTGTGGAAGATTTTCCAGCCTATACTTTTTGGTCTCATTGGGGCAGAAATTCAGGTGTCACAGTTGGAAGCAAACACTGTTGGTAAATATTTCTATAGTTTTTAACAGTTTTATAAAGCACTAAGAAAAATAACAGTTTACCTGCATTATTGATCATACCAAATATAAATATAATTGGATATGTATTTATTTGTATATCTCAAGATATACAACTTAAGTCTATTTTTCTGTTGAAAAGTACAGAGTACCTGTAAGTTTTCAAAATATTTTTGCTAAAGCTTTTGATGTAATAAACTTTCTGAAAACTAATATGGTATAACTCATGATATAGTCCTAAAATGTGTTACACTGAATATTGAGTCACTGATATTACCTCCCACTTCATGTATGTTTAGTCAGTACATGGTACATTTTCTTTTTAAGTAACAGACTGGATGGTATGCTCTGGAATAGTGTCTTTTGACATTTGCCAGATTCCTATATGAAAACTGGACTGTGTGGTTCACACATGTAATAAACAAGTGGCATTTGGTTAAGAAGTTAAATGTATATATTTCTTACAAGCTCACTCTTGGGTTCAGTAACGTAGCACAGATCTCAGAGTAACAGATATTGGCTGATAGCCAGACTAAACTGGGGAATCAATGTCATAAACGATACAGAAAAGAGCTTTAAAGTGATATGAAACAGAAGTAATACAAAAACATTACATCAACATGCCATGTTATTATCCAATCAAATATACCCTACAATAATATAGTGAAGAAATTAGATACGTTGTCCTTTCATGGTGTTTTTTTACAATTCCTAATGTAATTCTTAATATATTTAAAGCACATAATGTAGCTACTCCTAATCTATACATTTTTCTACAGAAATCAGTAAAACTGAGTGTTTCACTAAACTAAGAATTTGTGTTTGTGTTTAATGTGCAGTACAATGTACTAAAAATGGTTGAAACATTTACTCACTATGCAAACTGTATTTATGTAATTTACTAGAATTTACCAGTAAAAGAAAGAAGAATAGTGGTTACAACAGAAGTTACTGAAATAAAAATTGTTTGTCAAACTGATGGCAGTAAAATCCAACAATGTTAATGAAAACTGTATTTTGTGTATAGAAAACATGTCAAATTGCTGATATAGTGCTAAAGTTAAAGCTATGAGTTCCCAACAATATGGATTTAAATACATCATATTTTATTTGACTGACAGTTTTTCTGGAGTGTTGCTAATAACTTTATACATAGTTGTTTTTTATGTGTTTTTTTACAGTTTTTCGTTAAAGTGATTTGGTTGCTATTCTTTTTATTCAAAGTTGTCTCATTAAAATTTTTGGAATTGAAGTATTGTATTTTTATTTATATATATGTAATTAAACACTTGAAAGCTATTTATGGTTCTAGTAATAGCATTCCCTAGTGGGACAGTGGTAAGTTTACAAAATCACAACACTAAAATCTGTGGTTTGATTTCCTGCAGTGGGTACAGTAGATGGTTTAATGTGGCTTTGCCCCCCCCCCAAATATATATATTGTAATAGTCATGTTTAATGTATTGATTATAAAATTTGAAAGTGTTTTTTAACACGTTTCTTCTAATTTATTGAATAGAATCCAAGTAATAACTTTCTAATTTGTGTTTGAGTAATTAATGTAGTTATATGAAAAGGACAAGTTTTAATTTGCCCTAAAACTTGTACTTTAGCCTTCTTGTAGCAACCAGATGATTAATAAGAAAATCATTGTATAAGGTAGGAATCTAATTAAATTGTACTGGTTCATTGAAGTCTGAAGAAAATTTATTTAAATGTAGGTTATTAGGTAATGATTTTTACTTTCTAGCAAGGAATTTCAAAAGTGTATTTGTATGGAAAATTTTCTTTCCTTCTTTCATTATCATTTTAATAATTTTAAAGAGCCTGCTAATATCCATATATATATTTTTAACTATACATCATTATTTCTTAAGAATACTAATACCACTATCATACTGTTTACCAATATTGTAATTATGGTATAAGGTTTCACTTGGTCCTGACATTTTTTACAGTCTCTCTCTCTCTGTATTTTTAAAATATTATTACATATAATAGTTTTAAGTATTATTAGGTGAAGATTCGCTATATTTTTTACTGTTACAACAAAGTTATTATTAAATGTTTATGAAAATACCTATTTAGTTTCTAACATGTCTTAAAAAGCTGTCTGTGGTTTTGTTTTAACCATTATTTTATAATTGTTTCCACACCTTTTACTGTATAGAAGTCACTTGCATGTTCTTTGCATCTTGTTCATGAATGGATTAGGTCCAAGAAATAGTACAGTTTACTTCTTTTGTCCAATGTAATTTTTTAAAGGCTTAAAATACAGCAAGATCTTTGTTAATGCACAATTTTTAAGTGATCTAATATGGTTTGTACTTTATTTCTAAAAGTCTGTATTCCACTTTACAGTTCTTCCAGGTTTCATCACTACTCAGAAGAGATCATATAAGGGTGATAAGCTTCAGACAATTTCTGCACTGGTTATTTTGTTCAAGCACTCCATGTCAGTTTCTCTGATTGCCTATGAGTGCCCAATATAACTTAAGCTGTTTTATTTTTTCTAACTGAGTGATACCTCTCTCAGTGCTGTCTTCTGATATTTTCATGTTCTCATTGCAGTGTTATATCCTAAGCCAACATTTGGATATCTTTGTAGCTTTTTTTTACATTCCATTATCTGAGGGTATTCATTTTCAGTGCCTGCTTCTACTCCTATTATGTAGTTGAAAAATGAGTCATCGTTGTCTTTTTTTTTTTTTTTCTGACCATTAGTGACAGAGAGAGAGAGTTTGTTTTTATTTATCTATGGTGCATACATTTTGGGTTACATATTCAGGACAATTATCCTTGGAAATCCATGGTGTTCTCTTGTTTTTAGATTTCTTATTTTGAGATGAAAAACAAACTAATGACCTTTACTGAGTATGCAAAGCTATTTAAAAATAAGCTTTACCACCTAATTGGACTATAAAATAATTTTTTTTTTTACTTTATAGAGCAAATTTGGTAAGTACATAAGAGAATTGTTTGGTGTACAAATAGCAAGTAGAAATCTGAAGTAATGGGACCAAAAAGTGGTGAATATGACTCATATATACATAACACAATTTTTTTTTTATGTTTCAGGTCATAAATACTCAGATTTTATGTTGTAATCTGAGTATTCTCAATTTATTAAAACTATCTTTCATATTGGATTTTTAGAGTATTTTTTAATTGAGTGAACAAACAGTTTGATCTTGTTGATAAAAATATTTTTTTGAAAGGAGCAAGTTGATAAGAGTCTTATTTGGTAATTAAGGGGATTTCATTGGAATAGTTTCAATGTAGAAACTATATTTTCCTGATAAGGCTTTCATTATAATGTAATCAGTACTTATTGTTATCTTTTAGTGTTCTAAAACAGAAAGAATTGTTGTTGTGAGTTTTAAGTGAAGAGAATTGTGTACTTGACAGTTTTAGCTGAATATTAAAATAAATCTTGGATATCTGTCTTTTAGCTGTGTTTATGCCATAATCGCTAAGATTATTGTTATTATTTTAGGTTTGGGACTTGCTGCATTAGGTATTGGGCTTTTTATACGTATGGTCGTGACCTTTTTGGTAGTTTTCAAAGCCAATCTTAGCATCTCGGAACAATTTTTTGTAGCTTTAGCATGGTTACCAAAAGCCACAGTCCAGGTAAGAATTAAACTTATAATGGTCTTAATGACAATAAACTCCTTGTAGTTTGCTTATGTAGATTTAATTACAAATTTTATTTTTATATTCTAATTGGAAGTATATTTCAGATCCAGATGTTCTTTTGAAGTATAGGATACTTTGCTGAAATTTCCAGTATATTAACATACATATTTGTTTTGTATGTTATTAACTAAAAGTACTTTTTCTTAAGACTTCTACAGAGAGGTATTATAAAAACAGTTGCTACTAAATTATTCTGTGCATTTTTGATATATGTTGATGAGAAAAATGTTCTTTGCAAGCTACTTCATAAGATGAGGGCACTTTCTTTATGACTTGAGAAAAAAATCTCATACAGATATAAAAAAGCCCTAATATAAAGTATTTAAATCAATATCAAAAGGTACTCAAAATCCATGTATTTAACAAATGTTTTATAACTGATGGTAATATATTTATAATTGATGAGATAAATGAAACAATACCATGGCCTAGATGGATACAGACCACTTGAATGTTCTTTAAATAAATATTACTTATCTAACATTTTGCAGTCAAAATGACTTAGAACACTTGTGATCTTGGTAAAGATAGTTTCAAACTGTGACTATGACAGTAAAAGTAATATTATTTTTCAGTAATGATTTTTGTCTTTTAGGCTGCTTTTGGTCCTGTAGCTCTTGACTATGCTAGGAATACTAAAGCTGGTCCTGAAATGGAAGCATTTGGTATTAAGGTATATCAACATATATATATATGATTTATATTTTATGCCTGTTTTAGTGCATGGTAATTTAGTGTAATTACTGTTAATTTGTTCACTTCTTTCTACTCTTGAGTTTGCTCATGCCAAATTTTAATAAGAAATCAGTTACAATCATAAGAAAAATAAATTGTAAGATAAACTTCACTGAAAACATTCTACTCAGTGTGAATCTGGATAAATTAGCAATGTGCAGTGTAAAATCCTAAAATTGGTTCTTGTTACCTGCAAAATTGATAATTGGGAAGTGTAAATTGCATTTTTTGGAGGTCAGTTATGCCAACATAATTTTCTGTGAAGTATTGCAAACATTTTTGCTACGTAAATTATCTTAATAGTGTGTAATGAAAAGCAATTAACCAAATTTTGCAGGCTAAGAGCTTCTTGATTCCATTAGTAATAGTCCAAGATTTTGTTGATATGCACTGTTTATGTGCTAGTTTATTTTAACCATGATTAAATTTTACACCAAATGAAATGTGATGTTAACTGTTTTTATGATAAGTCTGGACTATATAACATTTATAGAGAATCTGCTGTATTGTGTGTAGGTCCTTACAATTGCAGTTTTGGCCATCCTTGTTACAGCACCATTGGGGGCAGCAGCAATAAGTCTCAGTGCTCCAAGATTACTAACTCCTTCCCCTGTGAATAACAAAAGTTCCAATGATACTGAAGCCCAGGAATCAGTGTAAAGTACTTGGGATTGTAACAAGAGAGTTTCTTTTCATTAAAGAAAAATAGAATACAGTTGTGTGATGTATTTGTGATTTCAAACAGGCCTTGTTAAAAATGAAAAAACATAAATATTATAGATACTGGTAAAGCTAATAGTTATTGAGTGTTTTTGTGAGTTCACATGTAATATGGACTCACTGTGGTAATAATTTTAATTTTGAGGCTCAGTTTTTACAATAACAACATCAAATATATATGAATTTTGTTGTGCATGTGATAACAATTATACTAAAGATGTGTTTGTCAGTTAAACAGTGGGCTTTGATTTAAGGGTAAATATACATAAAAATTTATTCCTAATTTGTGTCATATGTGGAATTTTGCCACTGACAGCTTGTTTTATATATTTTTGTGACTAATGTGAATTGATTAATGTTGGTTTTATGCATGAATTTGTTAGTGTCAAATTTATTTTTGATGTCCTGATCCCTTAGAAACTGTGAAGATATAAGTTGTACAAGTCTTCATGAACAAAATAATATAATTACTTTATGTTACAACTGTTATAATATTATTATAATATTATTAATTGATATTTTCAATTTTTTTGCAATAACTATTATCACATGGTTGTGATGAACAAGTAAACATTTCAAAGAAATTCTTTCATGATGAAAATTTATTGCAAAAATAGATATTTGAAAAATACACTTATTTATAGGTTTTACCACTTTAGTCTTCCCATTTTGTTTCTGTGATGACAAAGAGCAATATTTTGTAGTTATAGATCAACTACATGTTGAACAGAAACTGTTCTAATAGTATTAAGTGGATTTACATTCTTTTATATATCACTATATATTCATTAGCAGATCATTACTTATCCTATTTTGATTTATTTCATCAGTATTTGATTTTTACCTAAAATAATTGTTTGTAATAAAGCACAGCATTACACACTGAGATATCTGTTTTTTGCCCACCACAGGTATTGCAACCCAGTTTATAGCAATGTAAGTCTAAAGACATACAACTGTGCCACTGTGGGAAAATTCTTGTTAGTTCAGTGATTGGAACTGACAGTTAATGTTATTCTCTTCATAAGAGAAAAAAGTATTAAGATGCACTTGTAACCTGAAATAATATTTTTGTTGTTGTTCACCTATTGGTATTAATAACAAATTACTTATTGTTTAAATAACTTACTAAGTTTGCCTAAGTTGTTATTTTTAAGTCTTGTTATACAAAATCATTTGAAGCATGAACTTTTTCTGAGTAGAAAAAGTGGGTATTTTGTTTAAGTTACCTTATTTAGGTAAATTTGTATTTGGATATTGACATTTAAACTTATTCAAGTTATTGCCCTTTGTATGTTAGCAAAGCACAGTAAGTGTCCACTAGAATAATTATTTCCAAAGAATGAATGGAGCATACCCATAACATGAAAATGTAGTATCATAATAGAGTCATCTAACTTGTGTGTTGTGAGAAAGGCTGAAAATGAAATGTAAATGTAGATCCTTGAATGCCTTGTGAAAGCAAGTATGAAGCTAGTATTAACACAACTTTCTTTTACATCTGAATTAAAACATTTCTGCTCAATCCAATTTTTATAGTGTGGCACAGGCTTGTTTCAAGTTTTAAGAACATTGTATTAAATTATCAATAAGTAAAAATGTACTTATGTGCAGACACTGATATTATTACCTGTATTAGCTAAACACCTATGTTACTTAGTTTTTATTCACATTAAAAATAGCTTAGGCTAACCTTAAGAAATCTTGTCTATTTGGTATTACAGAATACAAGCTGTTCTAGGTGTTAATTTTATGTAGATATAAATCCTGATTTGTTATAAACTTACATGGTTTAAACTGTTACTCAGAACGTATTAAAGTGCAAAATTTGTACATTTTTGTGAATAATGACTTTTAGCAATTTTTGTGAATAATTATTTAATACAGAGATTCATCTTAATTTACTGCCTTTTGAACATTAAATTTTTGTAGCCATTCACAACATTCATGAATAATAATTAAATCACCATCATTTCAATATAATTTGTGTAAGTACACACACACATGCATTAGCATACCATTTACATATTTTCACTATTGTGAGATACTGATTCTTCATAGAATTGTGGTCGTATTATAGGCTAACGCAACTAATTTGTAGTAATTTAAGCTGCTCTGTCTCCCAAATTAGCAACACAAGTTCTCCCCACCTGAATTTAGATTCACTTGAGCCAGATAAATTATGCCAAGTTAGTTTGCCAACAAAACATTTTATGATTTCACAAGTGTAACCAATGCTATTTTAACAGATGTGAAAAACTAATGATGTATTTGTGACACTACATTCATGTGTTTGCAATGTGTGTGTTGTCTGTTACTGTTTAACAGTAAATGGAGCACATTCAAAATGGAAGGAAAAGAAAGTAATGTTTCTTACAGTCTTCCCCAATTCAGAATTGTTTGGTTATGTCATTTTTTATTACTATTTCCTTATGTTTTTGATCTCAGAATTTTCACTTAAAGAACATTGTTTGTTTGTTTTAACTGGAGCTTAACTAATCCATTATTTTTGTGATGGTAATTAATTTTCAAATTAATGATTTAGTTAATTTGTGGAATTATTTATTTGAAACAAACGTGTTATTAAATGTAAATGGCTGCTTATGTTTGATTATTTATTTATTTGTCAAGAATAAGCAGTAACTGTGATAATTAGGATTGGGAAAGTTAGCAATAACTTCAAGATGCACATATATATGTGCATCAGCCACCTTATACTGTAGCAAGTGGAAGGTTACTGTTGGGATACATAATAGTATCTATCATCTTCCAAATTTAATGTATTAGATAGTTGTCAAGAAAACTCATTAGTATCAGCAGCCACAACAAAGAACTTTTAAATATTTATTTATGTAGATGAACTGATACAAATGTTAACACAGTAGTCACTTCACATTTTTTTTTAGGTCAGATGAAATTATTTATTACTTTAGCAAATAAATTCTTGTTTATGTCATCTTTATTCTTTGTTTTTAAAATAGAGTTGTTAATCTTAAATCAGACTTGAAAATTTAACCATTCAAGTAATTACAGGTGTTATCTGTAGAAGTTCAAATATTAAAGTGCACATTTTCCCTTGCACAAAAAAAAAAAAAATCTTTACTTGAAAACAGTTTCACAAAGTTAACAAAAATTGTTCAGCCTGCAAGAAGTGCAAATATGTAAATACAATTTCAACTAATACCATATTTGTTCTTGTTTTTACAGATAAAATTGTTTCTATCCCCATTTACTTTACCTAAACAATTACATTGTGTAGACCAATGTATTTGATTTTAAAATTGAATAGGAGGAACACTATGAATTGGATACAATTACATTTTTTTTTGTTTCTTTTTACTTGGGAAGAAACATTTAAGTAATTTTGATCATGTTCAGAGAAATTCGAAGAAGGTCTAGAAAATATATGTGAAGTAGGCATATGTTGATTATACCCAAGAATAAATAAGCTTAAAAAAAATTGAAGTTTTATGATGCTGTGGATTACAAGCAGTAGTTCACATCTTTATTTTGATGTATGTATAACTGAAATTAGATAAGCTAGATAACTTGATTTTGAAGAGAAAAAAAATTGTTGGAAGTTCATATTTTGCATTTTAATGTAAACTTAAATTTAGATACTACTGCATCACTTTGTTGTTAATTTTCTTGTTTTAACCATCATATTTTGAGATTTGTGTGAATAATAGTTTCCTTAGGTAGTCTCAAGCAACTAAAAATCTGGTGCTTAAGAACTTTCCCAGACTTGTATGTGGTATTTGATCTTCAAACAAATGTATATATTATTTTACACAAACTAACTGTCAAACAGGTTTAAAAATATTGTTGTAAAGTTTGTTTTCTTCAAGTTGGAGGACTTTCATTACAGACATTGTCAAAGTTATGTCTAGTGTAAGGCATTTTGTACATTTGAAAATATAAATATTCGTATGAAATAGTTTACCAACGTTTCAGTATTTTTAAGTATTACATGCAACTAAAATAGTAAGAATAGTGTGAAAATCTGAGGAAGAATTGTGTACATATGCATTTTCACAAGTTAAGAACTAAATCTGTTTATGGTTATAGTATGATTTATTCCTTACAACTTGAAAAGTGAGAGAAGTTTATTGAAACTGAACAGTCATACTACGTAAGTACTGAAGACAAGAACTATATTGGCTGCTCAAAACTACAAAAAATAATGGTTATACAATGTTGGTTGATGTTTTTAAACAATCAATACAAGAATTAAAATTGTGTAATGTTAGATCTTTTACTGTAGTAGGTAGAAAGTTCTTAAAAATATTTTAAGGGTATTTGTTGTAAAATAGAGATGAAATTTCATGTAATTTGTTCTATAGTAGAAGTTTGGTAGAAAAAAATTTTTGATGAATTTTGAATAAAAACACGTTTTACCAAGTAGTTAAAGAGTTGCTTAAGAATTTAATCATTTGTTCTACAAAGTACAAGGAAGACAATTACACAACATGATTGTTAAACCTAGAAAGAACATTACCAAGTACTCACAGAAAATTTCAGAAAAATTATAGCAAAGAGTTACATGTAATTTTATATTTTTTATTGTACTTATTTGTGTGTGTGGGGAGGTACTATTGTAAACAATCCTTTTTGAAATGTAAGAGCAAGAGAAAAACAAGTTAAATAACATCCTTAATATGGAAATAAATGTTGAAAAAGTGTTATAGCTTAGATCTCGTAAACAAATTTAGTTAGAAATGTTAAAGAACCTGTGTAGGGAGGGTTGTGTAAATGTAGAAACTACATATAACATCAATATCTTGAACATTAATAATTTAAACACAACAACATAATTATATATTAGATCAGCTGAGAATTAAAGACCTTTCGATCAAGTTCACCTCAGCAACTTCCATTTAAAAACACAATTTACAGCTACCATTTAGGGTGCAAATGTACAGCTCATTATATTTTGGTATAGTTTATCACTGTCACTATTTACACAGATTCAAGCAACTACACATTATAGCTGTGTTATTAACTTTTTAAATGGAGAATGAGAAAATATTCTGCATTCATGAGAGAGATATTAAAGTAAGATGGCCCCACAATTGTAACTAGTTTGTTATTTAAAAATAAGTAATGGCATCATAGAATATGATATTCACTGTAAAGTTAATGGATTGTAAGAACACAAGTATGTCTGGTGAGTTGGAAAAGAACATTCATTCATGTTTTGGCAAACAGGCTATAAAACAACTCAATGGACTTCGAGACTTCTCTCAGCCATTTTCTGTACATACATACATTAAGTTTTTGGAGAATCTCTTCTTGCTAGAAAGTTCCAAAAATACTTTAGAAACATAGGTTACTTTCATGGATTTATCAGATTATAGTAGATGGATTGTAAAACAATCAGTGTAAGTTTGAAAGAAGCTTTAAAGTCCATTTAACTTAACTGACTTCAATAAATTAGTTTTGTTTAAAGCAAGCTCATTTTACAATTGTACTTGCAACCAAACTCAAGAACCATATTTCTATATTTCTAGTGTTAATTTTAGATTATCATTATATTAAAAAATATCACACAGCATGAATTTTCTGGATGTAGGAACCTATGAGAGAATTACAGTTGTTTATTTATACATGCTTTATGGGTACATTGTTTTCCCATCAGTGTATAATACTGAATACATCGAACTGTATGGATACTGTTTCCAGGATTTACCTAGCATCAACAATATATTCCGAGTCTACCAATACCAGAAAATCGTGGTTCTATCTATATTTACAATGTATACAAGATTTGTCTAGTGCTATCAATTTATTTTACTCTTATAGAATATGACAAGTTTATCTGATTATCAGTAAATGATACCTTAAATTTGATCAAAAACTTAGAACCATACCATAGGTGTATCTACTGCTACATGTGTCCTTAATTATGTTAGTAGTAACAATACACCCTTTTATATTATTATGGTGTGAAAAATGATAATTTTTTAACGTTGGCAATTTATCAAGGCCTGTCAAATTAAACTGTTAAATGTATTTATTGAAAAATATATCTTACATAAATACAGCAGAATTTCTAAATTGTTCAGAACGGGCTATCCTGGCACTAGCAGCCTATCATATCTTCTAACTAATGCTAAAAACAATCATAGATATTTACTAGCATTAGCTTTAACAATTAGTATCTGTTGCACCAACAATTTAATTAAGATCTGTTTAGCACCAGTACTTTATTCAGGTTCTAGTGATCACCAACACATCGCTTTGGTGGACTATATATCTAATTATTAAGCCAATATAAAATTTACAGAAATCTCAACTTCGGAAAAGGATATCTACCTTTTAATTTTCCAAGGAGCACAACCATGTTTCTTTTATCCCAAGAGTAAATATTAGACGTTATTAGCACTAACTAAATTCAAGCAGGGCTTTTATATTAGTACAGGTAATAGTTTGGAGTGTCAATTATAAAAGTATCATTTTACTTAATCTAGCTGTTTAACATGAACAAAATATTTTAGACTTTCTGCTACTACCACAATTAGAGGGGGTCACGTGGAAAAAAACTGAAAAATTTTAATTGATTCAATCGTTGTGAACCATATATATCTAAAATCTGTTGAACACAAACAAGCTGAACTTGTTTGTGACACATCATTTGATCCCCATCGTAATAAATCTCCATAATCCCTGCAGACTCTTGAGGTGACTGAACCAGAAGATTGGTTTATTTACAAAGAGTATGTCATTCATTATATTCAAATAAATTGGAGAAATGTTCCATTACTTCCCATGTTGATTTCTTTCACCACGTCTTACACAGTGATGTCTAGTTACTACATCTTGTCTGGAGAGGAGTATCAGTGTCCAACAAAACTAAATAAATTACAGTACTTAGATTTTTTTTCAAAAAGTAGTTTATACAAATTTGAAGATATCCCAGTTTGATAGCTACCTTCCTTTGGAACTACAACTGGTCAGACAGTGTGCTGCCATTGTTCTTAAATATCATACAACTGTTATTTGTCTGCAGAGAACCACTTCACACAAAAGCAGCAGCGATTGAAAAATGTGAAGTTACATATTCTCTTTTGAGTCGGAATATGTTACTTCATCACAGAAAAACACAATTATAACTACGTTATGGGTTTTACTTATTATTAGGTGTCTGTGAAAGATAAAGTAATTTAAACAGCTTTTATTTGACTGTTAGCAACATTTTTGTGTGTTGCCTGTAAACTAATGATACGTTTGAACACTACTTTTTCATCAGAATATTGGTTTGCACTTTATACGGTAGATCCTGCTGTTAAGGCAGGTGGATAGGTCTCTTAACACTAACAAGCGAGACCAGCTCCTAGTTTATAGTTTGCCAGATGAAACTGTTCAGGTTCAGGGCAGTAGTGGTAAATGATGCTCATTTTTCCTGCCAACTTGAGTTCCTGTGTTTGGTATATCAAGTCTTCAGATGTGCTGCAGGTACCCGTGTGAAAATAAACAAATAACGTTTTAACTATAATGTTAATACTGTAACAAACTGATTTAAACAAGCAAAACTAGCGTTATTTATACAATTGTACAGCACTGAATTGATTCACCATGCTAATAAAACTAAAGGCTTAACTTTAATTAAACAACTATTATCTTAAAACTGAAATGCGAATCGATCTGCTTTACCGCTGTGTTTACATAGAATGTAAAAACGGCTCGTTTGGGTTGAGAAAATTTTTTACGTAGAGGAGCGCTCCTCTACATGAAAAACTTTCTCAACCCAAACGAGCCGTTTTTACATGTATATTTTTCTCTACAAGTGGGTTTTCTCGACATCACTGATTGTGTTTATATAGTCTTTAGTAAAGGCAAAACAATAGTATAATATAAAACACCTACATTTATTTATTATGTGCTATGCACATCAAGTATATTCTGTCAAATAATTGTTGAGATTTTAACATTTTTACTGCTAATACTTTATTATTGTCTGTACAATATATTAACTGCAGATTATGAATTTACGTTTCCATTAAGTCAAAGTAAAAAAAATATTATCCTATTAAATAGAATAAAGTAAAAAAGTTATCCTGTTATCTTTTCAACATACCTTAAAAGTCAGTACTTGTATGAATGACAAATATTCTCCACTACAAACAACGAAGTTTGACAATTTGTTGACGCAACTACAAAGTAAAAATTTAGTCATATTTTATAAGGTTCAGAATTTTACTGCGATCCTTTGCTTTTGTTCTAGAGCGAGATGGTCGTTCGGATAGAGTAAAAACTCGTTAAATCACAAACGATCAGATATAATTATATAACGTTTAACTTGCTTCATTGTCTCATTCACTCACTATATTTGACCAGTTTGTTTGTTTGTTTTTGAATTTCGCACAAAGCTACTCGAGGGCTATCTGTGCTAGCCGTCCCTAATTTAGCAGTGTAAGGCAGCTAGTCATCACCACCCACCGCCAACTCTTGGGCTACTCTTTTACCAACGAATAGTGGGATTGACCGAAACATTATAACGCCCCCACGGCTGGGAGGGCGAGCATGTTTAGCGCGACGCGGGCGCGAACCCGCGACCCTCGGATTACGAAGCGCACGCCTTACGCGCTAGGCCATGCCGGGCCATATTTGACCAACCTATTCATTTTCAATAAAGGGTTTTTGATACCACTACTGTTTCAGAAGTATACTAAATCAAACTAATGGTTTTTAAGTAGTCGTTGTGACTAATGGATTCTAAAATGATGGTGATTTCGTCGACGCCATTAACTTTTCCAGTTTTTATTTCTTGTTTGTTTGTTCTTGGTTATGGTATCCAAGAATATCTTAAATCATTTTTATGCGCATTTTATTTGAAAATATGCTATATTTCTTTAGTTATATAATTATGTACCCTCCGCGAGACAAAATTACACTCCGTGATGACGAGAAACCCTCTTGAAGTACAAATGTATCTCAGGAAGGTTGGTATAGGTATTGACACGTTTACTATTATTAGCAAAAGTATTAATACCAATACCTGCCTTCCTGAGATACAAAATTATACTCCTTTCGCAGGGTTTTAAAAACAGTTACCTTGTAGTAGTACAATACGTTTCAACAGGATCGCTACTTCTCTGAGTCCTGTTACTTGAGATGATTTCGCGAACAAACAATCATATCATAGTTACCCGCAGTGCGAATAATTATAGAATTACTTACAGGATTCGAATCGACGTCAATTTTATGAAAGCTGTGAATGCTAGCAAAGCAAATTGTCAGAGTTGGAATAATGCTATAAATGAGAGAAGATATTCTGTGACAGTTGTTCATACAATGTCTTCAAGTTTGTTTTTGAAATACAAACTTTTTACTCGTTGCTCCGCAATATTTTGCCCGATTTGAGATATAATCACAGTTGTAAGCTCAGGAGGTCAAACCATTTTGATTTGTGTATTTGACCACACCCAAGATCTAATAGATTTATTTACTTTAAGAATCAACCCTCAAACTGAAATTCTTTTAGGCAGGATTAGACATTCTAATGAGTGATAATATCGAATCGGATATACGAGCTCACCATGTTTGTTATTGCTAGCTCACAAAAACATGGTTAATAAAATGGGAAAATAAGTGCCCTAATCCTGCCTAAAAGAATTTCAACTGACACGGCTATTGGGGATTCCCACTTGTTTTAATTGCAATCCCTATGACCAAGTGGTTGTCGTTAAAATTGCTAAAATGCCATATTTCGCAACTAAAGAAAAAGAAACAAGCAAATAAAAGAACAAAACTTGTGTTATTTGAAATTAACAGTGTATAATACATCAGCACACTGATTAATATATCAATCGAAACACACATAACATATTACCTGATTAAATGCCAGCTTCCAATACTGAACGAAGATTTTCCCGTGATAAAAAGATCTGTGTATATGAACTTGGCTTTTATCTTGTAGTTTATCGAATATAAGATGCATTCTGAAAGCAAAATAACATTCAGATGAAGTTGAAAAGCAAATAAAAAATTATACAACTTATAAAAATTATCTGTCGTATAATAATTTTAATAGCTAAGATATTCGCGTCATGCAATTATATTTCAAATGTAAACTTGAGTGATGTCAAGAAAACCCACTTGTAGATAAAAATATACGTAAAAAACGGCTCGTTTGGATTAAGAAAATATTTTACGTAGAGGAGCGAACAACGTTTCGAGCTTCTTTGGTGATCGTCTGGTTTTTTGTGAGCCTGATGATGACCGAAGAAGCTCGAAACGTTGTTCGCTCCTCTACGTAAAATATTTTATATAAATGTAAACTTGAATTTCGTCCGCAGGTAATCGAGGGCTGTATACGCTAACCATTCCTTATTTTGAGGTGATAGACAAGGTGTTTGTTTGTTTTTTAATTTCGCGCAAAGCTACACTGCGCTAGCCGTCCCTAATTTAACAGTGTTAAACTAGTCATCATCACTAACCGCCAACTGTTGGGCTACTCTTTTACCAACGAATAGTGTGATTGACCGTCACATTATAACGTCACCACGACTGAAAGGGCGAATATGTTTGGTGTGACGGAATTTGAACCTGCAACACTGATATTACGAGTCGAGTGCCTTAACCACCTGGCCGTGCCAGCCAAAGCGGCCGTATTAGGGAACTAAAGAGCGTTAAGAAGACAGTTAATGATTTCATATACCAGTAGGAAAGAAAGTCATTATTCTTTTTAAATTAATTCCTAAACGTTATGCAAGTACACAAACTGAAAACCTGAAAATGTTTATAAAGTTGGTTATAAAATCCTCACGCTACTCTGCTGGGTTTACAAGCATCTTAATCATTCATAAAGGCCCCATTGTGCATAAAGGTTCTCCGGTATCCTCAATTTTTTCTGGTAGCTACCTAAAAGAGCAAAGGGGTCCTCAATCAAAACAATCTTCTTTAGGATGCTATCTTGTGGTACCTGAGCGTATGTGCCAATTTGGTCCTTGTATATTTCAATGGTAGCAGAGACACAGTTTCAAATATGGCGTTTACAAAATTACAAAGTTGATCAAAACTACAAAATCCGATGTTAAATTCGGATTCAACAACGCTGAAAATATATTCTAGAACTTCGCCATGTTGGGATAATCTTCCGATTACATTTTAGCTTCCCTCTCCCTCAAGCAGGGATGATACGACTTAAAAATAAGGCCAAGCCGAATTTGTTTACATTTGGTCGTGCTAGCTCCAAAATTGTGGGAGGAATCTGTGAATTAATATAAAATAAATTATTTAGGTAATTAAAGATATATGGAACATGAGAAATCTTTGGTCCAGTGATTAATCAAAAATAACAATTTGAAGAATTTAAATATTAGGTGAATTTGTACCATCGCTAAGATAATAAACTGAAAAGTGACCAACCCACCAAACTTCGTTTTTTATTTGTTTTTTCAGTCGAGGTAACTGTACAACAACGTTTTTCACTAATGCCAATTTAAGCCTAAATCTACTGTATATGCATCTTTGCACTGCATGATATAATCGCTTAGTCATTGTTTGGAAATTTCGCACAAAGCTACTCGAGGGCTATCTGTGCTAGCCGTCCCTAATTTAGCAGTGTAAGACTAGAGGGAAGGCAGCTAGTCATCACCACCCACCGCCAACTCTTGGGCTACTCTTTACCAACGAATAGTGGGATTGACCGTCACATTATACACCCCCACGGCTGGGAGGGCGAGCATGTTTAGCGCGACGCGGGCGCGAACCCGCGACCCTCGGATTACGAGTCGCACGCCTTACGCGCTAGGCCATGCCGGGCCCGCTTAGTCATAAAAGCTAGTATTAATTAAAATAATCATAATTGTAGTGTAAACAAATGTTATCATTACCCCTTGAAGTTGGTTGTTTTACAGAAATATAGTGTTCTTTTAAAAAATACAAAATGAAATAGAGATTTCCAGTTAATAGTACACAAACATTAGATCAATGTAACATGCAAAATAGACAGTGCTTTGAACATTATACAGTCGGTGTCTTTAGGGAGCCAATCCTTATATTACATATGAAATGAAGGAGTAAAAAAGTTATAGTAACTTACACTAAAGGAAAAAAAAAATGTTACAAAACGAGTTAGTAAAATATTTCGTAAATGTAAAATGATGTAGGGATGACAGTGCCAAAATGAAATGCAAACAAAAAATATGGGAATAAAGCAGCTATACATACATCAGTCCAACATGACTTTCAGTATTAAAATTTATTGTTACACTGACATGCATACTTCAATTTAATATTACCACAGTTAGAACTTAGATCACGAGTCGAGCCCCTTAACCACCTGGCCATACCGGGCCCACAAGTCAAAGTCACTAATGAAAACTTGGACCAATATCACACAATTACTCAATAAAAAAACGTTTTGCCAACATAATTAAATTTGGAAAACACGCTACACTTTTCTATAAATTTAAAATAAACAGATTTATTATGCTGTTGTTTGTCAATTTACTATTATGTTGGCTTCATGTAAGGCCATACACAAGTACTAAATACACGTTACCACTTAAAACTGTTGGGTGTGGCAATATTTATTGTGAAAACGTCTGTAACGCGACTGCGTGTTTTTTTAGCGCAATCTTATGTTATCGACTTGGACGGTCACGTTGTGTGGTTTGTTTTTTGAAATTCGCGCAAAGCTACTCGAGGGCTATCTGCGCTAGCCGACCCTAATTTTGCAGTGTAAGACTAGAGGGAAGACAGCTAGTCATCACCACCCACCGCAAACTCTTGGGTTATTCTTTTATCAACGAATAGTGGAATTGATCGTAACATTATAACGCACCCACGACTAAAAGCTGCGAGCATGTTTGGCGCAACGGGGATTCAAACCCGCGACTCTCAGATTACGAGTCGCACGCCTTAACCCACCTAGCCATGCCGGGCCCCACGTTGTGTGGAGGCAAAAGTGTAAAAAAGTTTTTTCTATACAAGTTCAACCAAGTAATTTATCTTCTTAATCACTTATTAATTATTACAGTTATTACCGAAATGTTACGTGTTGTATTATTGACTACGGCAGAGTTATCAGCCAAATGTTCAAATTATGATTTCGTCATTTCTACACCAATACTTTAGAAATACTTGTGTTGAAGGACAATACATGTTTGGTATTTAAGTGGCTACAATTGCACTGTGGGCTAACAAAGCAGGACACAAATGTGCTAGACGATACACAATCTTTGGATTGAATTTAATTCAACCTATACACGCATAACACAATTATGACTTCAAAACAGCTTTAAATAAAAATACTTGAGAGTTGAAAAACCGCACATCATTTGAATTTTTAGAGAAAAAAACGCAATTCGTGTGTTTAAATCGCTACAATAATCGTTGTGTTACATTTGATACAAGTTTGTGTTTGTGGAGCATAATTTAACTTACTACACAACTTGTTGTACACTAAGTTTCGACAATATTTTTTCCCCTCTAATTCACTAATTTATTTCGAATGGTTTAATATTACTAACGTAAAATTATAAATTACGAACTGCAACCAATCTTTTATTTCTTAAACACGTGTCTGTAGTTGTTTATCCTTCGAAATTTAAGTTTCTAGTTTTTATTCACGTAAACATATAAATATGTATGGAACACGGTAATACAAAAAATTAGTGACAAGTTATTTACAAAGTAACTAAACGTATTAAGAAACTCAATTTCAGCTTTATATATATATCTATATAAATATATATACACACATCATTATTTACGTAATAACTCTTGTTAGCTTCATACCCATGTCCTTACTTGTATGTCTAAAGATTTACTGAGCATTTCGAATGTGTATTATACTTGTGAGAATCAGAAATAGGCCAAAAGTAAATTTATACCAAACTTACTTGTGTGAAGTAGTCCTAATGCAGGTAGAAAACAGACACTAAATGACCTTCGACAAAATGATGACAATAATGTGATACTGATACTTCCTCTCCAAGTCTGAAAAAATGAAGATGAACTAATGTATTTATCTGTCATTTTAACTATTTTCTCTCTCTCTTTGTGGAGATCAACCTATGCGTTTATTAAGTTCAAAATATTCAATTATTTTATTTTCATTCACTATTAATGAAACTATGAATAATTTATTTCTAACTTTTTAAAACATATCATCTTAAGTATTTAATAAATAACTAAGTGTGATCTGACATAAGACAGCATAGACAAAAAATATAACTGCATTAAAATGTTAGCACTTAAATTATTATAATAAAAGGTCGTTTGTTTGTTTTGAGTTTATACCTCCATATTGCAAAAATTACATCGAATTGGGCTATTTCCTATGTTCATTGAGGGGAATCAAACCCCTGATTGTAAATCCGAAGATTTGTCACTGTTCTGTCTGTCTGTCTCTGGTATTTGGGTATATATAATTTTTATACCCAGGAGGGTCAGGTCATTACATTGTTAAAATTGACTGATTAGTTGGAGTAATATCAACTTTAGACTGGTCCTTTTTTCCACTGTTCCACCGGCGAACTGTTTGTTTTGAATTTCGCGCAAAGCTACACGAGAGCTATCCCTAATTTAACAGTGAAAGTCAGCTAGTCATCACCATCTACCGCCAACTCTTGAGCTACTATTTTTACCAATGAACAGCAAAATTAACCGTCAACATTGTAACGGCCTCACGGCTGAAAGGGCGAGCATGTTTGATGGGACGTGGATTCTTACCCGCGATCCTCAGATTATGAGTCAAACGTCCTAACCACCTGACCATTCTAAGAAAAATATTTCAGAAATAATGTTTTTTGTTGTTTACTTAAATTACGCTATTAGACTATTGGATATTAATTTACTAGATTTCGTTATGATTTGATTATTTTCCTAAGCCGACACATTAAGAATTTTAAAACATTGTATACCATTACCATTATTGTGACAACTAAAATTTTGAAATTTTGAAACCACATCAGGCGATCTGCTGTATCTACACTAGGTTGGAGGGGAAGGGGGGGGGTGAAACCCCTTATTATAGCATTGTAAATCCGAAGACTTGTCGCTGTCCCACCGAGGAGCATTTCGATATTCCTGCCCTTCTCAGCCACATAGCTTTAGAAGTGGAGAGAATGCGTGATGATATGGTCAGATCTAAAAATGACAATATTAAGAATTAATGTATTTGCTGGAAAAACAAGAACGTTTGGTGCAAGTGTTCAGTTTATTTTGCGACTTAATATTTTATTACTTTATTTTTAAGACAAGAGTATTAAAGATGGATAGTATTAGTTATGACAAATCTCATTACGTAACTATGTACTTGTCGCATGTTGTGTTTGCAATTAAATTGTTGTCTAGGCTATACTAATATTGTTCACGTAATGTTATTCGAATTTCCGGTAATTTTCTCGTTACATTACAGCGCCGTTCGCTTAGTTTGTCAAAAATTCGAGGATTCAGTTGGGCATAATATATGTTACCGAACAAGGCCATGTAAAGTGAAGCAAAAATTAAAGTTCATACAGAAAAAGTTAGAAAACGTGAATTTAGTCGGCGTGAGAGTGAATAGTCATGACAGACGATATTTTAAAGTGAGTTTCACACTTTAGTAGAGATAAGGAGAGTAAATTGTCTTGTTAAAAGGTGTTTAAGCAATTGAACCTGTCTGTGTGAAGTTTGACGAAAAGGAAACAATTAATTAAAGTTAATTTATCGCAGGTTGTATAGTTAGGAAGAGAATGGAAAAAATAAGTCGTCTTGTCAACCGAGTTTTAAAATAAATGAACTAGCCATTGGTGACTTTTAAAAAGAAGAGTGAATTATTAAAAATTTTAGATACAATTGATATCCAGAGCGTAAAGAATTTTCTATATACGTTTGACTTGTTTTGAACATATTTATGTATGTAAAAAAGGTGGATTGTGTGCTGTCCATTTATTGTTGGCAATTAGTGCCAACAGGTTATAGGTACCTACTACAGTAGAATATCCATTTATATATAAAAACCCCAACAGTTTTCTACGAGATAAAAAGGAGTAAATTAGGTGAACACAGGGCTAGTAGAGTGGTGTACCTAAGTCGTCATGCAGGTTTACTAAATACTTATTTAAAAATTTAAAATGTTTTAGGAATTCACCTTTACTGTCGAGTTTTTCGGATTAGTTCAACTGTTTTCTGTATATCATCTAATCTTACCACTAGATATTCTGCAGATTTGGGCTCCATTCTGTTGCTTTGACTAAATCATTAACTTATTAATGGGTGTAACCATTGTTTCGTTTTGGAATTTCGCGCAAAGCTACTGGAGAGCTATCTGTGCTAGTCGTTCTTAATTTACTAGTATAAGAATAGAGGGAAGGCAGATAGTCATCACTACCTATCACAAACTCTTGAGCCACTCTTTTACCAACGAATAGTGGTATTGACCATCACATTATAACGCCCCACGTGTGAAAGGGCGAGTATGTTTGATGTGACGAGAATTCGAACCTGCGACCCTCAGATTACGAGTCGAGCATCCTAACTACTTGGCCATGTCGAGTCAGTCTATTCGGAACAGACGTTCACTTTATAGAACTAACTAGATATTTTAAAATATATGGTGGTAGTTTTTGTTTCTATAAAACAGTGTCATTAAGTCTCCTTTATAGAAAACATCACAGAATCGAGATTAACCGTTTCTTTTTATCACCAGCTTGCACTCGGTACAGCTGTATCAGGCATAATTATTTAAGCTAATTTCTCAAGCTAATATAGCGTGACGCTGAACGCTCTTTAAGAGAATTTCATAAAAGTTAACAAATTTGAATTTAAAAGTTGTAAGTGAATAATAACAATCAACCCGTATGATTTTTCTGAGAACTTGAGCTAGAAACTTAATATAGTTTGGTTGGCCTAACCAATACTTACGTACTTGAACGTACTTTCAATCTATAGTTTTTACTGATCTAAATTAATCGTCTTGAATCCGAATAACAAGAAACTAAAAATGGTACCGATAACTTCCTAATTTATAGCTGTACTAATAAGCAAAGTACGTTAGAGAGAAAAAAGAAAAGCTTTCGTCTACTTCATGGCGATGTCAATCTCCACAAATAGAGAATAAGTTAATATCGATTAATACAAGTAAAAAGTTATCTCTGCAGTTATACGTATCCACTCTGAAAGCCGAATCAATCGATTAAAGTGATGCAAACATCTGAATTCCTGTAAAAAAAAAAAAAAAAAGAAACTGTCAATTAGACCAGGTACTGAAACAGCTGCAACTGTAGAATGAAAATGCCTGACAGCTGTAAATTTTCTCATAAGGTTTTATTTAGTGTTCAATTTTATAATATTAGTTTCACAAAAACGTCATCTTCTGTAACATATCAAGAATAAAAATTGAAACGAAACATGTAAAAGATACAACTATTATGACGACGATTTTTTTTTGTAGAAAAGCTACAGGAAACGTTATCTGTGCTCTGCCCACGACGGATTTTGAAACTTAGTTTCTAGCGGTACAAGTCCATAGAAATGCCACTGGGGGACACAACGACGACTAATGATTTCACACTGAGTCTCAGCACAAACGTTGACATCATTTTGGATTACATATAAACAAGTAAGACTGAAACTTTAACAGCGCTAATATGCTGCTACAAAGATGATCTTTCTTATATTAGGTAACGCGAGTCCTCTATTGTGTTCTAATCCTGTCAAACATCGTTGTTCAGCTGACTAATGAAAACTAAATCGACTGAAGTGTAATATTAATATACACCAATCACTCAAGATAAAAACAATAATTTGAATAGAGAAACACGATTCACTATGACATTCTCGAGAATCCGAGGCCAACTCGATTTTAGATTTGAAGACGTAAGATTTATAAAGCGATAGATGTTTTCTCTGTATTATCACTAGAACAAAGTTTTAATTTTTTAAAAAAAGGATAAAAGAGCGTTGCTAATGTTTATGAGTAACTCAGTCAGGGGCGTAAATCCTGGGGGGGATGGAGGGTATACATCCCCCCCTTTATTTTAGGTGGGAGGTATGGTGCATACAATCATCCCCCCTACAGTTTGGTCTGTTGAATTGTTTTATTGCATCACAGGCCTACAAATTGTGTTTGTTCTTGTGATTCTCGTGTTCTTACCAATCGAATTACATAATTAGGCCTAGATGTAGGCTTTTCCAGTAGCCGAAATGTACATCTTTAATATAGGCGTGCTTCTAAGCTTTTCGATCTAAGTTATAGTTCGTAACTTCGCACGTATCAGTCAGTAGGCTTAAGTATACATGCAAGTATCGTGGCAACAAGATTACTCTGTGACTGCATGTTTACAGCTTTCAGGTTCACGTAATCAGAGATTACCAATTTGCAAATTGAACAGTCTACACAAGTGGTTGCAAAAATCATCCCTCCCCCCATTGGGTGTAAAAAATCTACGCCCCTGAACTCAGTTAATTAATATTTCTCCTTAAAGGACTCTGAGTGTTTCTAGAAACATTTAAGCGATAATACATAATGAAAAGAAACGTGATGTTGTTGGTTTTTTGTTTTTTTTAAAGCTAAACTTTCTGGGCAAGTCATATAAATAAACTCCCTTTCTTACAATTAGGCATAATCTCAAATTCCAGGTAGCTTTCTTCAGACATGGACATAGTTGGTGAACCACTTCCTATTCTTATCCCACTGAATGAAGAATCTCTCATATTTCAGCAAGAAAACAAAAGCTTTGTTTTTGGCAAGAAGTGGTTAACAGTTAAATAATTTGATGCTTAAAAACACTTAGCTTAAACTCTAGAGAAGTTTCACTAATGTTTAAAAGAATAGGACGAAGATTTGTTTTAATCAAATATTTATTGCTACTTCAAGTTCACTTTTTTGAACACGCAGCCTTTTAAAAAAATCATTTTATCTGTACAAAATAGATTTAGCCAATTCCTGCAGACACACAGATAAACCTTCCTCCCTCCCAGTAGCACAGCTCTAATGTTTACAGACGCTAGAAGCAGTGTTTCGATACCCGTAATGGGCAGAACACGGACAGCCCATTGTGTAGCTTTGTGCTCATCTTTAAACAAACAACGCTAGAAACTGGATTTCAATACCTGTGGTCAGACAGTCCATTGTGCTTAACCTCAAACAAACACATACATCAGGAATAACGAATACTCCTCATAACTGAAAGGATGATGGCTGTATACTTTTCCAAAATATAAATAACTGCAGCGTTGTGTGCCAAGTTCAATGTTCAAGTACACTTCCTTTTAAATCATGTTAAATAAAAAATGAAGTTCTGAATCTCGGGCCAATTTTTTTCATCGCTTCTTCTTAATCCGATCCAAGGACAGGGTTATTGCTATCTGTCAATTTTTTTAGGTTTCACTTCAAGTTCACTTTTTTGAACACGCAGCCTTTTAAAAAAATCATTTTATCTGTACAAAATAGATTTAGCCAATTCCTGCAGACACACAGATAAACCTTCCTCCCTCCCAGTAGCACAGCTCTAATGTTTACAGACGCTAGAAGCAGTGTTTCGATACCCGTAATGGGCAGAACACGGACAGCCCATTGTGTAGCTTTGTGCTCATCTTTAAACAAACAACGCTAGAAACTGGATTTCAATACCTGTGGTCAGACAGTCCATTGTGCTTAACCTCAAACAAACACATACATCAGGAATAACGAATACTCCTCATAACTGAAAGGATGATGGCTGTATACTTTTCCAAAATATAAATAACTGCAGCGTTGTGTGCCAAGTTCAATGTTCAAGTACACTTCCTTTTAAATCATGTTAAATAAAAAATGAAGTTCTGAATCTCGGGCCAATTTTTTTCATCGCTTCTTCTTAATCCGATCCAAGGACAGGGTTATTGCTATCTGTCAATTTTTTTAGGGGGGTATATGTTAAGGAACATCTTCAAATAAACAGTGAAAATTTTCATGAAACTTAATACTGTTAAAACGCACTACCGAGGCACCTATGATTCAAGTTTCCTGAAGTCACAACTAAATTCATCACTGGCATATGGTAAGAGAAAGAATTACTGAGCGATGAGTCAATGTAGTACATACAAATTTATGTATGTAATGGTAATCAGATGACCATATTATCTTGATATCTAGTAATGGCTAAAGGACCTCAAAAGAATTTACCACCCATGTCGAAGGCGAAAAGGATTTCACATAGAGATTGCAGATTTTATTACGTGATATGAAAGAGCTGACGATCAGTTCGTACAGAAGCGGCTGCTCCGAGTTTACCGACATCAAATTGAAAGAGTTTCCTAGGGATTAATAACATGCAGAACTACTAAAAAAATAATCAGACTTGACAATCTGTTCCACGGGGGCATTTCAAAGAACTTTCCAAAACGAGAGAAAATATAATGCACAGGACACGAAAAATAAAAACGTGGAATTTGTTTCATTGCGTGTGGACGACAATATTTCTTTAATCTTTCACTAGATGAAACTAGAACAACACCTGTGGCAGTGATATTTCTTGAGTGTTTACCATTAGCCATAGGGTTATTGCTACCCGAGTCCGTGTGCGCAATGATTTATTTTTTTAAATGTGTATCAGTACCATTATTATTTATCAGTGTTATTATTATTTTAGAAATGGGTATTTTTAGACCATCGACCCTAATGGTTCATTAGGTCGCTTTGCAACACTACCAATTGGTTATTTAGGCTTTAGGCCTATCGACTGCCATAGGGTCATTAAGGTTGTCAACATGTTGAGACTTCACCATTATTGAGGATGTGCGCGGCTGGAATAATGAGCGGCCCTTGATTGGTTGTTGTGCACCCGCGCAGCTTAGAGAGAACACTGGTCATAACTTTATTGTTAATTACTAGACAACTTTACTAGCAACATGCCAACTTTCTTGTTTATAGGATTCTGAATGAGATGCAACAATCCAGTCACATATTCAGAATCTAAACGTCTTTTTTTTTTTTTTACTTAAGTTGATTTTTGTTTCTCTGTTTTGATTGCACTAATGCGGTACCATTTGGTGTCCCACTGAATTTTCCTATCTATTTGAAACAACTGCATTTTTTTAATTAAAATATTTTTGATAATCTACATTTCTTTAACGCTTGCTTTTCCTGGTGCCCCTTTTAAGTAGCAATATCCTTTGTAGAAATAAATATATTACTGTGATCAAGTTAGTTTACAATAAGATGTGTTCCTGCAACTTGTGACATACCACAGTAATATATAACTATTTTGTTTTATCTTCTTGCAAATTAATCTCTTAACATAGTCTCACATTATTTGTTTTCCTTTTATAACATGGCTTTTTAAATCACACGATATTCGCATCTGAATCAGCATTGACATTTTGTGATGATCATTTCATAATACTAATTATTTCCTTCTCTTCACAAGCCCGGCATGGCCAGGTGGTTAAGACACTCGATTTGGATCACGAGTTCGAATCTCCGTCACACCAAACATACTTGCCCTTTCAGCCGTGGGACATTATAATGTGACGATCAATCCCACTGTTCTTTGGTAAAAGAGTTGGCGGTGGGTGGTGATGACTAGCTGCCTTCCCTCTAGTCTTACACTGCTAAATTAGGGAAGGCTAGCGCAGATAGTCTTCATGTAGCTTTGTGCGAAATTAAGAAAACAAAAACCAAACCTCTTAACAATAGCTCTCATTTAGCAAGGCAGTGTATTTTTGGTTCATTGTTCAAAATACTGGTAAACTAAACATGGTTCCACAACCAGGATGTGTTCCTCATTCTTAATCCCGTCACTGTTAACAATATTTCCCACTCTTGAACCAAATAAATATCCACCACCACGTTTCACTGTTTTGTTAAATACTAACTTTTCATGGTCACCTCTCCTCATAAAAACTCGCCCAGTTAAAAAAAAAATCAAATTCTTTGTGTCTTCTATTTGTAGCACATTACCCCAATTCATGCTTCTACTTTTTGTGATTATTTGGAAAGTCTGAGCATGTTTACAAGCGAACACTTGTTATATTTGTTTGCAAACTCATTAGAAGACCACACTTTCTTTGAAGCTACATTTCAATACTTTTATTAACAATTCTAACTCTATGCGTGTCTTCATATAATGTCTTTTCTCCATTTATTTCTGGGGATGTTTCGAATCGATATGTTGTTTAAATCATTTTGGTGACACAATCTTTCTGTCTGGGTGTTACTTTTAAACCTCAAACTCGAACTTTCAACAAAATGCTCTCATTTGAATCGCACACTTCGATGTATTAGATGCAAATTAATTTATGTTCGTTTTTCACTGCTTAAAACTAAATTATTTTTAGACGACTTTCAGTTTTTGCAATATGAAACGTGAAAAGCATTTTGGTGATCAGTGATGTCGAGAAAACCCACTTGTAAAGAAATATATATGCAAAAACGGCTCGTTTGGGTTGAGACCTGACGATGACCGAAGAAGGTCGAAACGTTGTTCGCTCTTCTATGTAAAATATTTTCTCAACCCAAACGAGCCGTTTTTGCATATATAGTATTTTGGTGATTGTTAACTCTTTACTGATAATTCAAGGCAATTAACTAAACTGAATCGAGATTTAAAACAGGACTGAAAAATAAATGCATCATACATCAGTGAAACCAGGCCTATTCGTATTAGATTTAATGATTTTTCAGTATTTAAAGCACAATTTTGTCGTGATGCTTCTTATGAAAAAAAAAAAAAACAACTGTTTTCTTTGTAACTGTAAAACATGTGAATATAATATAGAGCAGTTCCACTAATAATTTACTTTTACCAGTAGTGGTTCCACTAATACTTTACTACAGCAATATCGGAGTTTTTGTTGTTGCTGGTCGACACAATTTTACTACTGATGCCTTAAATGTATTAAGAAGCCGAACTACAAACTATATGGATATTAATATCGTATAATATCTTGTGTTGGAACCATTTTCAAATGACGTGATTATTAGAAGCTCTCTGCTAATGTCGTCAGATGGTGAGTTTCAGGTATTAGCATAACATAAATAAATAATAAAGAGATAAAAATCTATCACCTTCTAAAAGTATGAATACCTTCAGAATCTTAATTATCAGCACTATATCTTACAATGTTATGTCCATGGTTTTTATAAACTTACTGTGAGCAAACAAACAGATAAAACATAGATTAGGATTAAATATCATTAAAATTACTTCAGGGGAAATCTGAAAATAAAATTTAGATTTAATTCTTTTTTGTCATTCTTAGAAACTCGCGTGATACTGAGTAAATGATATCTTAAGTGCGCTGAATGACATACATAATTTAAGATAATTAAGAAATATAGCGTCTTGGCCTTTTACGTAATCGGACCTTCTCATACGAGGGCAAAAATTTTAAGTCTTTGTATGTTTTTAACGTTTCGTGCGAAATATTTTATAATATACAGTATCCATCAAGTTCATATCGATAGTTTAAAAAAGGTGACACTATACATACATACTGGAACATTATAAAGCAGAATACAGATAAAATACGTACACTCTATTTCCCCCAAAATGTTTCCAGAACTTTTGTAGTTGCGACGATGTCCCCCGAGTTCGGTGGCGCAACTGCTTAAAATAAGAAAGAAAAAATAACAGTAAATCATCAAATATATAATTTTAAGCTTGATTCGTATACAACAGTTCTGAAACTTTCTCTCGTTGAAATATTTTGGAGCAGAATTCGATTCCTCTATAAGTAATTCCATTCTACAAAACAAAACAAAAGCCGAAACAACAACATGTAATTACATAATGTGCGCTTTGATGAGGAGAAACGCATCTTCATACTAAGAAATTAGAGACTTCCTGAATGAGTAACGAAAAAAAAAAACGTTATTTATAAGTGTAACACAGTAACAAACAATGATGAAAAAAAACATTGTCAAAACGTTGTACATTAACACTTGTGAATAAATTTTTTTTCGTTGGACGTTCAAAGCGACCCTAAAGTTCATTAGGTATTTAAGTTATTTGACCTGGATCTTAACATTGAGAATATCCCTCATACCAATAAGTTTTACTGTACGATTACTATTATTATTATTTTACTTATTATGAGAAGCTATTATGTTAGAATCATTTTAGACGAGTGGCAATGTGTTTCTCTAAATGACGAAATTAACTTGATAACATGATAACAAATAAAAACAAAAAAAAATCCAGAAACTATGGGATCTATAAACAGCAGTTGTGTAAAAACCACACATTTAAGAAGCTTTTTCACCAAATGTTCATTTAAACAGAAATGCTCATTAAACAGAAAAACCTGATTGATAGAAGGGAATGATGTTGATTTGTTCGAATAAGTAACAAAATACTGAATATTACGATATTTTAAAGTATGTTAAAAGTCGTTACAAATGAGCTTATTAACGATTTTTGAGATTAATGCCAGGCACTGCAGTCTTGTACAGCGTTAGATGTTTTATGACATTTCTTTGTATTTGATTAGATAATGTGTAATGAAAAAGCTGGCTAAACTTGTGGCTTTTATTGGAAAATACCAAAGTATAAGAGTGACCTTCAAGACAATAATCACCAACATCTAATAAATTCTGAATGTTAGCTACGAGTAAAGGTAAAATAATACAAAGTAAAAATACGTTACAAAGCAATAAAGCCATGGCTTCTCTTATTGGTTTAAAACAGAAAATCTCTTACTATCAATGCCAGAAAGAAAAAGAAAAAAAAAAGAGAGAAATTTCAGAAGAAACATGAAATCTGCTTCCTTACTTTAAAAAAATCTTTGTCACCAACAGTTCCATATTACAATTTAACAGATATATTGCACAACTGTAAACCTAACAATAACGTCCATGTTCTTATTGCTGACAGATTAAACGAGATTAGATTTTGTAAAAGTAATACTGTAATCCAAATCAACCTCATTACGTGCAGTATCCACAAAGTAAAATATGTGATACATGCCAACTCCTTTTAAGCCCAAGCAAGTAGTTAATATAATCCATTGGTCCTTCTTTAACTATTTAACCTACTTTTTTGCGACTTCCTCCGAATTTTTCTTCGGCGTGACGCTACAGAACTGACTGATCCAGATCTTTGATTTCCTTTATTGGATGGAGAAGAATGGGAAGATGATCTTGTGAGCGCTGAAGAATTGAAAGCTTATTAACTGACTTGTGGTGCAAGAAAACCTGATTCGTATCATATTAGCTTGTTTTCAGAAAAATTTAAAAAAAAAGAAATAAATAAAATATTAAGTTGTTATTTAACTGCCGGCATAAGAACACAAGTGAACAAAATTCTATTTCTTATTTCGAACAACTCTATTAATTCCTGTGACATTTCAAAAAAAAAAGGAGGGGGCGATTAAAGACTGAAATAACGCAAGATTGGTTTTGTAAGTTATGTACGTTGCTTCTGAGTCTCTGAACAAGTCTTAGCTGAAATATCATAAAAATATTTTCACAAATTTAAATTTCCTGATGAAAAACAACAACAACGCATTTATGTTATTGATAAATAGGTTTTAGGTTAATATTTTGATTTTTTATTAAGTTATATGGTTGCTGAAAACAAGGACAAATGTGTATTTTTTATACTTTATCATTATTTACTCATAAATAATTTACTATCTAAGTAATTATGCTTAAAGGAGAGGCATGTCGTAGTTTTGTCTTTTTTTTTCTACGTGAGAAAAATATATTAAGATTTTCTGTTGCTCTTATGGAATTTCCGACAAATACATTTTGAACCAGAAGATTAATTTCAAATTGAAAACTACAATTTTTATAACATATTTCAGTAGTTCTTATACGGTTTATATGGACCTGTTGATAGGTGACAGTATTAGACTTATTTACGATAATTTATAATCAAAATAAATAAATAAAAATAGCAAATAAATAAAGTAAGATAAAAATTGTACAGAATAAAATCTGAAGATCATATAATTAAAACATTTGCTTCATCTTTTGACGAAAACAGTTTTTGTCATTCCCATGTTTCAACAAATGAGTGTCTTTGTATTTTCATCATGAAAACGCTAAATTAAAAACATGGTGGACAAAAACAGCTTTTCGAGGACAGTATAACATTTCAATTTTAAAAACAAATTAACGTTGTCAAAAGACAGCGCTGCAAATAAATAAATAAACCGATAAATAAATAAAAACGATCTTAAACATACTATCAAAAGTATGGGTCGTGTCTTTGTGTTCGCACCGAAGACCTTTATATCCATCGGCACATCTATTGCAAAATAAACAAAAAATTCCAAATCAGAAATCAATAGCTTTCAAATTTATTTAATATAGACTTTTTTAACTCATTAATTCATTTAATCGTGTTTTGTTAAAAATCCCAACTGCTTTTTGTAGTAAAACAAAACACTTTTAAACATGAAAGACTATAGATTATGAAAAACAAATAATAGATAAGTAGCATTAGAGACTAATTTGTAAAGATAAATTTTTAGAACTAATTAAAAAAAACACTATTCATTTGATGGATTTACTTAATAGATTTTTTCCTAGTATTAAACAAAAATGACAATATTAATCTATTTATTTACTGCACTAAAAATATACTAAGGGGCGGCGTTAGAGCACTACAAACCATGAAATTTCACAGTTTCCCGAACTGGTCAGGAACCCCATTAGAGTCCCCAGTGGCAAGATGAATAATTTAATTTTTTTATCTGATTTGAGAAAGTGATATTGGCTTTATCAGCAAACTGAATAGGGGGTGAACGTTACTTCTGTAAACTTATTATGGAACTCTTAAATTCCATACAAGAGTTTAATTAATAAAAGCTCTATTTAAAGTGAACGCGGTCGTAAGGGAGTCTAAGTAGACTAAAAATTATTGGATATACATTTAAAATTCGTCTGTTAGCTCAGTTGTTCAGATATTGTACCAGAGCATTGATGCAGCTGAAACACGAAAAGCTACTTTCCGAGTTGTCATACGACTGTAACATCATTGGCGTTTCAATACCATTTTAACTATTTGATGTTTTTTATTGTTGTGTTATCTACATTCTACCATTTTAACTATTTTTATATTAACATTGGTATTTCAATAACATTATAATTGTTGGGTGTCTCTTATTGTTGTTTTTTCAATAGTTTACACTTTGTTAACTATCTTTAAAATAACTATTGGGGAAACAAAAAAAAAAAAACCTTTTCGCCTTTTTCACCACAACGCCAGATGAAGTAGTTAGTAATTAGTATGGGTGTCTGATAAAGTGTAGAGGCCCCAAAGAGAGGTTTTGCACAGGTCCCCAAAATAGGTATAACGACCCGTTCCTGGTTGAGTCGAACGTAATGTATAAAATGTGATAATCTTTATTCGAGTGTTAAATTTTAGGAGTTAAAATTTACACGTTTAATCCTGAACACTAGCTTGTTAATAATAGGAATCAACAAACAAAGTTAGAGAGAATTTAAGTATTAAAGCTCCACATTTTAAATGTTTGTCACTTACAAACCTGTAATGTTTACAACTGAAATACATCTACAATTAATAGTCGTGCCTTACCTTTAGAAAGTTTTAATGCTTTATGATGCCAAAAACTATTGAAACATATCAAAGCAACAGGATGTCGTAATGAAGTAACTAATAGTTCAGATGCTCACTTCATCAAAAAAAATCTGCTACGTAAAAGTCTTACAATAAAACAATATTAATTGCTAAAACTACAATAGCCAAACATTTTAAAGTATCAGTTTGGAAGACTTGAGAGTTCCATCAGTTCAACCAAATAGATTACCGAAGATGTTAAAGTAATAATATTTAGTTTTGGATAAGTGTCTTATTCTTAGTATTGAAAATTTAAAATCTTTGTGGCGTGGTTTGCAATTTTATATTTTTTATGTTTTCATAAAATTTGATACGCTTTTTTCTTTTTATCGGGAGCGCTGGATGTTGAATTATTAAGTAATCATAACAAGTTTCTTTGTTTTTAAATTTCGCGCAAAGTTACACGAGGGCTATCTGCGCTAGTCGTCCCTAATTTAGCGTTGAAAGACTAGAGGGAAGGCAGCTAGTCATCATCGACTACCGCCAACTCTCGGGCTGCTCTTTTACCAACAAATAGTAGAATTGATCATCACATTATAACGCTTGCATGGCTGAAAGGGCGAGCATGATTGGTGTGACGGGATTCAAACCCGCGATTCTAAGTCGAGAACCCTAACTACCTGGCCTTGTCGGGCCAATCATAACAACAAAGCAACGTGTTAAACTTCGTATTTCTCGTATTAGGATTTGGCATCGTTTTAAAACCTTTTAAACAATTTTTCTAAAAATGTTTTAAATTTTAATGAATTTTTTGGTAAAAGTTTATATAAGAAAGATCAACGTTGCTTGGTAGAGAATAAAAAAAATATTCAAATATCTCTTAACTTTCGATTAGAATGTTCTTCCCAAAGGTGTGAAATATATAACAGTGTTTAGTAGCTCAATATCTATGTTTTTTATTTGTATATTTAAAAGTAGAGTAAGATTTTTAACCTTGAATTTGATAGAAATGAAAACGAGAAACCAAATAACAGTAATATGTAACAATCTGTATGACATTCAAACTTAATGCTTGGAAATAATAATTAATGTTTTGTAGGGAAAAAAACACTTTTTCAAAGACGCACCAAAGTAAGGAGCACATGAATAAAAACGTTGATTTTCGTAATTTTCAAAGCGTTAAGATAACAAGAAATTTCATATGCAGAATAAAAAAAAATACAATTCATTGTAGAACTTAACATTTATTACAGCTTTGCTCTTAATAATAAACAACCAACCAAAGAACTAATAAATTCTTTGGATTACAATTCGTATTTTAAAAATTATTCAAATTATATTCAAGTGTTACTGTAATGTTTAAAAAAATTGAATTAGTTGTGAAATATAAATTTTAATTAAAAGCTGTATTTAGTTAGCTTTTGTAAATGAACATCAAATGACCATTTTTCACATTTTAATTTGTACTTACAAATCATACAATAAATTAATTAGGGGTGTCGCGAAGCCTTGTTAGAAGTAGCTTGGGATAACATTAATTTTATTTCATCAATTACATCTTCATGCTCTTGCTTTTTTTTTTTTGTTTCGGTGCAAAGCAAAACGTGTGCTACGTTAGTTCAATGTCATTAGGTGATATTATGGGTGTATGTATGCGTGCCTGTGAATGAATGTGCCTGTGTGAATGTGTATGTGTCTGCAACTGTATGTATGTGTGTACTAGTGAGTAGCGAGTATGTGAGTGCACGCGCATGTACGTATGCTTGTGTGTCTGTTTAGCTGTGATTAAGTGTGTTTGTGCTCGCTGTCGACACGTGAGTCACATGTCCGTTGCTGATTGGTGGATGACGAATCGCGCGACTGGCCACGCTCCCTTCCCTCCCAATACTTACACCATCATTATTCTACCTGCACCCCCCCACAAGTAGTCAGTGTAAGATCTACATTTGCCAAAGCGTTCATTATTCAACATTTTTATTTTGTTTTAACAAGGAGATAAGTAAGCAGTAGAGGTGAGTTGTGTCCATAGCTAAACGGCGCAGATACTCAGAATGCTACCTCAACATTGGCTTCACCACTGTGCTCGCCAATGACGGCATCGAGAAACCACAGTGTGTTTTGTGCATGCTGTTCTAAGTGCAGAGTCAATGAAACCATCAAAACTCAAGCGTCATCTCGAGACGAAACATCCATAACACGCAAAAAAGGGTTTGGATTTCTTCAAACGGCATGAACGGTGTCTTAAGAGCCAAAGAATCGATAGAAGTGAGTCGTTTCAGCAGCAGAGTACAGGCGAATTGGAAGCTTCATATGAGATTGCATTCGAAATTGCTAAACAAAGAAAGCCTCAAACGATTGGAGAAACATTTCTTAAACCCTGCATGATGAAAGCAGTAAATCTTATTCTTGGAGAAGCCAGTGCAAAGAAGATGCAGCAAGTATCCCTGTCAAATAATACTATACAGAGGCGCATTTCTAAAATGTCTATGGATGTGAAGGAACAGGTTTTGACTGAAATCAAGGGTTCCCCTTTGTTCTCCTTTCAGCTCGACGAGTCAACAGATGTAAGTTCATGTTCTCAGTTGCTTGTCTTCGTGAGATATATTAATTCAGGTGACATCAAAGACGAATTCTTATTCTGCAGTGCACTTGAAACCACAACAAAAGCTGATGATGTCATGGAAAAAAGTTTCAACTTTTTTTCAAGACGAAGATCTTCAATGGGAAAACGTGTGTGGGGGTTTGTACGGATGGGGCACCGGCTATGCTGGGATCGAAATCAGGATTCCAGTCGAGAGTGAAGAAGCTAGCACCTCAAGCAAAGGGCATCCACTGCATGATTCACCGATATGCTCTCGCCAGATGCTCCCTGCCTCTCTGCAGGAAGTGCTTGAATCTGTAATCAAAATTGTAAATTATGTGAAGACTCAAGCACTCAACACTCGCCTATTCAAAGAACTATGCAAAGAAATGAATGCTGACCACAAAGTCCTTCTCTTCTACACAGCAGTACGTTGGTTGTCGAAAGGACACGTTATTAATAGTGTCTTTGAAATGAAAGATGAAATAAAGCTATTCCTGGAGACTCAAGAAAGGAAAGATCTTGTAGCTCACTTCGAAGATGAAGCATGGAATAAAAGGGTTGCGTACCTAGCCGACATTTTTGACCAGCTGAACAAGCTCAATTTGAAGCTTCAAGGAAGGGAAACACATGTTCTCCTTTTTCAAGATAGTCTTCGGGCCTTTGTTTCCAAACTGCAGAACTGGCGTCGGAAAACCAATCTTGGAATCATCGCTATGTTTGAAAAACTTTGTGGAGTGACGGATGAGTCCCAGATCCAACTGGATCAGTTCCTCAAGGATGAGATTACCGAACATCTTCAGTCTCTAGAAAAGGAAGTCAAGCGTTACTTCCCTGAGCTATCACAGGAACAGGAGGCCCTGGTAAGGAACCCATTTTGTACTGAACTTGATGTATCCAGCATCCCAGATGATATCCAAGATGAATTTCTGGATCTAAGGAACGACTCTTCAGCTCGTGATCTCTTCAAGGTGAAATCCGTGACTCAGTTCTGGTGCGCTATGTATCAGTCATACTCCAAAGTCAGCATCATAGCTTTACGTGTCCTTGTTCCATTTGCTTCTATCTACTTGTGTGAGGCAGGATTTTCCACTCTTGTCAATATAAAAACAAAGAATAGGAACAGATTGGATGTTGGAGATGACATGAGACTGGCTCTAACAAACCCTCGGCCACGAATTTCAAAGCTTGCTGCTGAAATGCAACATCAGGCATCTCACTAGCTGGGTTGGATAGCTGTTCAAACCTATGTTAATATTATTTTAAGAAATATATGTTCTTTTTGTGAATTCAGGTTGGACCAATGTGATTTAATTTGCTAATAAATAATTACAGAATTTTAAAATATTTTTTCGATGTTTCTTTCCCTCTCCTTCACAGAAAATAAAAGAAAAATCAAGCTGCTAATAGTAAGCCCTAAGTAGGGGGTCACATGGGTTTCAAACTTTTAGGTAAGGGGTCGCGAGTGCCAAAAGGTTGGGAACCCCTGCTCTAATTACTGAGAGTAATGAAAATATTAGCAGTGTTCTTTCGTTTGTTTGTTTAGTGTTGTTTTCGTTTGACTCTTATATTATTAGAGAATGTTAGCAATAAAGTAATTGGCCTACAAGCAATTTGGTGTATAATTAGTTTAGAGAATGTAATTAAAAGTCAATGAAGTCTATATGAACTTTTCTAGTAATTCTAGAGTTAAGTAAAAACTCGCCAAGTTGCCTGTGTGTTGGAGAAGTTGGTGTAAAATAAGATTAAAAATGAAACAAAGATAATAAAAGAAAAGAAAAATACAATGAATATTTACATATTTATACAAGTACCTAGAAATGTAGCAAAGAAATAGCATAACTTACTCACACACCCGCTCCTGCAGGGACTCGATCATGGTACAGTTCCCTCCATTCAGGCAGTAGGACCGGACATCACAAGGTCGTCCTTTGAATTGCCAGTGTGGAGACTCTATTACACCTCAAATACCATAAATACAACCTAGCGTAAGTGCACCTTAGCAGCTAGGATTTAACTATTAGCATTAGTGCATGATTATTTTCAAGCGAGGACTTGGATGTTAGGAAGAAGTTTAATATTAATAGCAAGCTATGCTTTGATTTTCAGCGTAAGCATGAAAGGATAACCTAAGCCTATTTATTTCGGCGCAATTTCAAAGACTCGGCAACTAAACCTTCACCTAAGGCATACCTAGCTAATCCCATTGCCAAGCTAGAGGGCGTTATTAAGTAGTTAGTATGTTATTGGTCTTTGTTAGTTATTAGCCTTTATACACTTCGGATAGTTAAAAGTATTAAGCATAACAAATTCCCTTTTTGCTAAGAAAATATATTTTTTCTACAAGTTTTATGTCCAGTTTTAACCTAAGATTACATTTTTTTTTCGAATTAATTCAACAAAGATTCCATTTCAATAAGAAAATAAATTACCAGAACATTATTTAATTTTTGAAGTACATATTAATGTTTAAAAGACATTTAATACTAGAAGTAAATCACCTGATAACGCTTTAGTGGAACGCTTGTAAAGAAGCTGTAAAGTGAAACATTTATGTCAAATTAAAGAAAAATAACGCATTTATGTTGCAAAGATCGTTTATTTCTAGTGTTAAAGTCTTTAGAACAATTGTGTTACATGTTATTTCATTATAAATACTGGTTATTGTTAAGACATCAGTAAACTATTTTTAGTGTTCTTTACACGAGAAAAAAAACACGAAGTTTCTATTTCTGTAAAACTATTGCTTTTTTTTTTCCAGATGATAATGGCATCATGTGAAGTACGACTTAGGTGGTTCGAAAGATCATGCATCGTTTTGGGTTGTAGGCCATTAAAATTACACTAGAAAGTCGAATGATATTTAAAGTCACAACAATTAACGCATTTCTACATTTACTTCACACAACTAAAACTGAATACGTTACTATATCTTAATATATAAGATTTGCATATATTATTACAAACGATCTGGACTTTAACATTTGAAACAATAAATACTATTATTATATAATTTGAAAAATTAAACATAATACAACTGTACTTTTAACTTGGTGAATTACATTTCACACGAATGTTTCAAGTTCATCTACACGTACTAAATTATGAACTTGTAAACAAATATCATACATATTAAATACTATTCAGGTATGTATACTTACGATTTTTGTGCCTTTTTGATTGGACAATAATCTCAGTTTCACTGACAGATGGTGGAGACAAAATATTGGATGCTCGACATCTATACTTGCCGCCATCACGTCGTCGAACTCGTTTGATAATTAATACCGACTTTCGTCTGTAAGATACCATTTAATTAAAACCTTGTCTGGTATAATATTTTTATGGTGGAATGTAGCATAAGTAATATATTTTTCCCCTAGATTATTTTTTCACGAACTAAAATATTAGCTTCCCTCTTTCTATTTACTTCCATTCAAATTCGTTTTACGAAACGTAACAGAATAATAAACCAGCACAGAAAACAAAATTCAGTCATTTTCTCCATAATTCGTGACGTGGTAATTTTAATTTGTGTTATTTTTTGTGATAAATGGTACCATTATCATTGCGATAATCATCAAGGTAAACATGTAATAATTAACTTAGATCTCCTACATACAATGTGGAAAAGGGACGAAACTTCAAACAAATAGTTCGAGTATAATGAAGTTGAACAATCTTAGATATAGATTAGGAATATATTTCAAAAACTCTCTTTAAAATCCTTCAATAAAAGCGGGAATAGGTTTATAAAGAGATTAATCAGATTCTGACCAATTACTGCTGACAGCGTGAACATCAGTGGAGTATACTCTAATACCTTGTAATAAATTAAGTGCAATATGTAACTTATATACGTCTAATCGAGATATTTGTCATGATGCATTGATTGTTTTAAGTTAATCACAAAATGTTACAGAATAGTCTATCTGTGTTCTGCCCACCACGGGTATCGAAACTCGGTTTCTAGCGTTGTAAGTCTGCAGAAATGCCTCTGTGCCACTGGGAGGGGCATGATGCTTTTAAACGAGTCTCAGAAAAAAGAATATATGGATCGTAAAATTTAATGTTTCACAATTGTTAAAGAATGTTTGCTTGTGTTCAATTTTGTGCAAAGCTAAACGAGGGCTATCTGCGCTACACGTCCCTAACTTAGAAATGAAAGACTACAGGGAAGGCAGATAGTCATCACCATCTAATGCCACAAATAGTGGAATTGACTGGCAAATTATAATGTCATACGGTTGAATGGGTGAGCACGTCTGGTGTTGCGAAATTTTGAACCCGCGACCATCATATTGGAAGTCAAGCACCTTAACCACCTGGCCATGCCGGGCCCTTAAAGAATGAGCCGTTTTTGACACACGTTTCCAGTTTACAGAAAATTCAGTATATTTTGTTGTTAGCTTAAGTTTTACGTAAGCACTATGATGCACAATGACCTACGTACACTGTGTCCATTGAAGGGATCAAATCCTGAATTTTAGTGTTAAAAGCCCTTAAGTTTACCTATGAACCACAGGAAGTAGCACAGGGAATATGCTTTGATAGACTGCCTATTAATACTCCAGATACTGTCTTGATGACTTTAGGTCTACAATGACAAGTTGAGATTCAATTATTACACCTACTTATTGTTAACAACGCTAAAAAGAATTAGTGACTATTTCTACACCTTAGGTATAACGTATATACAGTAACACTCATTTTTCATTAATTCTTACTTCATAACGTAACTTAGAGTTATCATTCTGGGTGTATCTCTATATCTTTATCGATAAATTATTTAGTCTTACAATTATATAAATGTTAAGTTTTTGTCATAAAGAGGCTTATGAATGTTTACTTATTCCAGTATTTATTCAATTCGTGACTAAATATAAAAGAAGTTTTTGTCTTACTTTATTTCGTATTTTCTTAAATTGAATCTGATGAGCTTTCGATCCATTCTAAATCTGATTGTGCTATCTGTTCAACAATGCTTGCACTGCCAATGAGGAAGCTGTGTAAACTAGAATAGCTTTACGGGTTTCGAATTGCCTCTACCATCCATCCATCCATCATTGGCAGAGTTCATGAAGTGCGACTCAGACGAGTCTCGGCGCCGATAGTTTGTATGGGAATAAAGACGACTTACCCAAGCGAACAGTCGAAAGATGTCAGGGTCAAAGACTGATGATTTACACACAAAGTGCATGGAAAACGTGAACCGACCAAGTTAAAGCAGTGTCTCAGGATACTTTATACTTGTATAATGTTTAATTAAATACAGCTACGTGGATAGATACTACCTAAATGTATGTGTATATTTATTTACACACACACACACACACACACACACACACACACACACACACACACACACACATATATATATATAAACACGTATAACGAAATAATTAGCTTCAGTACAATTAATAACATAGGTGAATATTCCTTTCTCAGTTCTTGTTAAAGTCAAAGCGGATACAGCGTGTATTATATATGTACGTGTTTGATCAAAGAACCATTAAGAAAGCTTTGGAAAATTCCAAAAATTTCAGAATAACATTACTATATATACGTTTTTTTTATGTACAGATTCACAAAACATTGAGTTATAATGTTACACATCTCCAAACTTTTACACTAGTCGGAATCCTTCCTGAAATTCACAACTATTTCATGCAACATACAAAGTTTATAAATATGATTCATCAGTAATTTTGTTTTAGTTTTACTTCATATTTAGTTAGTAGCAGCAGTAGTAGTTGTTGTTTATAAATGCATTCAGGGTTGAATAATTGCACACTCATTCGGATGTGTATTTTGTTTTACTTACTAAGTGGTCCTTTATTAATGTTTATTTTTCAGACTCCATGGAGTCTGAACATCATCAGTAACTTTTTTTTTGTTCGTTCTTTTACGATAGTTTTTTCTTTCTGCTTTGACGCCATGTAGGTGTACAAAAATTCAAACTTGAGGTTATTCATTATTAAAAGCGGTGGGGCATTATTTTTTGTCCTTACTGTATTTGTACTTTTACAGTTTCCATGACATTCTTGGCATTACACTGCGTGCCTATATACGAAAGAAATTTAAAGTTATATTAAATTAACAATTTTTAGTGTCTTTTTGAAACAAATATGGTACACTTCCTGGACTTTTAAAATTATATACATTTGTTACTTTGCTCAAGCAAGAGTACCGAGCTAGTACTTACTGATAAATAAGCACTCTAAGAACTTTCAATCGGTGTCGTTCATGAAGGAAATTTGCAGTATTAAGGTTATATATTATTTCAAATATTCCAATAGCATGTTTTAACCATACGTATAGGAATCACGAAGGATTGTTTAGTGTGGACAAGCATTGGGGTTCATGTAATTTCAATTGTTTTAATGACAAGCTTTAGCCATACTAACTGAGGTACCCGTACCCTGGACGAAAGTCATGTAAATTCATGATTATTGAAAGGTCATCTTAGGACATGAAAACTTGTTTCCTTTATGTATAATTTAAAAAAACAACATACACCAAAACACCCATAAAAACAGCAAAAACACAAAATGTGAAACCGCAAATTTAAGTGTATCTCCTCTTGGATCCTACAAACCTCCATCCCATATTTGGTGAAGACCCATTAACAGGGGCGAAGTAGTGGTAAAAAAACAAACAAACCGCAAAAACACTTCTAAAAACCGCAAAATGCAAAATTGAAAATAAATCTCCACACCTTGCGAAGTATTTACAGACATATAACAGACAGTACTATTATATCTGTATAGACGGCGCCAGTGCATTGGATCTGCGAGTGATTATTGATGACGTCATATTTGCACCCTAAGAATAGAGAAAAGAGTTCTATATGACAAGAAACGGAGGCGAAACAGGAAAATCGTGACCCCTATTGCAAATCTACATGCACACAGGGTAAAAATTTCACGAAGATGGGGGATGCACATTGGATAATAAAAAGGGTTTTCCCAGTATCTTTTAAGCAAAAGTTCCATTATATTATCAAAGGATTCATAAAGGATTATTTAGTATGAACAAGCATCAGGGCTTAGGTAATTTCAACTGTTTTAATGACAAGTTTTAATCATATGTGAATCACAAAGGGTCTAATGGAGGCTCATTAGGTATGAAATTGTAAAAATTCTTTAGGTGCGATTGATTTATGATTGATACGAGTTGTAGTTTTATCGCGTCCAAAGTTTGGAGTTCAAAGCTCAAAACAAGTTTTTTTTTTATTATATAAAGTTTACTGAAAAATATTTGCCCTTCAGGTGAGAATTAATGAGCGTAACAGACATACACTTGTTTTTTTAACACGTGTGTGGGGAGAAAGCAAAATTTTTTATAAGTTATAAGGAAAAAATATCTTTGTCTTTCGTATCTAGCTAACACCTATATAATTAAAAACAAAATTTCAGGTTCCATCACATAACGAGTACGTGAGACGTCAAAACAACACCTGAAACTTGTCAATGTCGTATTAAATGTTAGTCCATGTTAACTAAACTTTAGCACAACAATAAAAGACTTACTTACTGTAAAACTAATTATCCCTGTGTATTCAAATTAAAATATTAAATATGTAATAAACTGATCTTATTTTAATTATTTTCATAATTACTTAAAGTCCAGTTTGTCTGTAATAAAGTCCTTATTTAGTTGTTCAAAGTAATATGCATTACGTAATAACAGAAACATTTGATTTTTATTATTACTTATTAGCTTAGAATTCAAAATAGGAGGTTGAGGGATGTTATAACCTTTCTAGGACATTTAACTATAAAACAAATAATTTGGAAGACATTTTCCGTACCTTCTCGTTTTTATTTTAATCCTCTTATTTTCTCTGATGAGTTTTTTATTTCTATACCATTGTACTTTAGGCTGTGGGTTTCCTCGGATGATACATCTTAGCTTGATTTCCGCATTCCCCTGAGTGATCACTTTAGCATGACGTATTCTGGTAGATGGTGGCTTAGCTGAAAGGAAGGAGTAAAACAGAATCATTCTCATGTTTAAAATACAAGAAGTAAGCTCTAATACTTTATTAACACAATAACTGTTTAACCTTCACATGCTACCTGACACTAAGATTTTCCAGTGACTTTTAAAGCGGGCATTTACGAGTATCAGAACATGCATCATAAATAGTGTTTATTTCGTTTAAAGAGACTTAACCATTATTAGTTTATACCATTATTGACTTAAAGAGAGAGGTTTTTGCTGTAATCGTATACAGTCCAATTATATAAATATATAATTATATGTGAATATGCAAAGAGAATTATTTTTATTTCATTTTAAATATATTGCGTTTTGAGTTTAAAAAAGTAAATCATTTTAGTTAAAATCTTGCCAGTTTAGAAAAAAAAATGTTTTTAAGGGGGAGTTTGATCTAATGGATAAGTTTTGTTGCATGCTACATGTGATGACCTAACGAAATACCTCTATATAATAATAATAATAAATTTATTAAGCAATAAATTAGACACAAAAAATCAAATATCAATATAAAACCATCAACAAAGAGTTAACTCGTCCTGTGATGGTTAAACACAAAATAAAGTAAAATCAAAACTTACAAAATCAATATAAAGTTCCCAGAATATTATCATCAGTATTTAAGATCCATTGTTTTAAGTATTTCTTTTGATTAACACGATTAATAGAAGATCTTATACTATAAGGAATAAAATTATGAATACGAGGTGCCAAATAAAGATATTGATGAAGTGTAACTGTTTTACGTGGTGTGGGTACATTAATTGGAAAAAAAGATTGAAGTCGTGTAAAATATGAAGTGACTTTAAAAGGCCTATTAAAAGAAACATGCAATGTAGATAAAGCTAAAAAATATAAATAAAGTTTATCATATGAAAGAGGGGGAGTTAAATTTACTGAAATCGGTATCAAGCCTATGAGTAAAAATAAGAGAGAAAACACTTTTTTGCAACTTGTGAATAGGAATTAAAAAAGTCTTATATGTGCCACCCCAAATTGAAATACAATATTGTAAGAAAGATTGAAAGAGAGCATAATATACACTTAACAAAATATGCATCTTTTTTCGGAAATAGTGTTAAAATAATTCCTGAAACGTTATTGTAAACACAGTCTCTCATTTCATTTTGTCCGATAATACAAGCTATATACTAAATTAACTAAATTACTGGCACAGACTTTTTCAAGTAGCTAAAATGATAGTATTTGTAATTAAACGCAAAGCTACAGAAAGGACTACCAGTGCTCTGCCCTCCATGGGTATCAAAACCCGGTTTCTGCTGCATAGATATCAGAGAGACAGTTCTGATCCTACCATTTTCAGCAGTCGTCAATACATTGTTTTTAGTGTTATCTAGTCTGCCATGATAGTTTGTATTTTTATAGTAATAACTTAGTCGTGATCTATTCTGTTATTTATACACACTCGTATTTTTTCTTCGAAAATGATGAAAAAATCAGAAAATTGCAAAAATCGAGCCTAGTAACTGGGGGATTCTATTTAAAAAAGAAAAATGAAAATGTGTAATCTTTCATATAATTAAACTTGCAAATTAATAGAGTATAATCTAAGTGAACATGATTGCCCCCCTCATAACAGTATAAACCTTATTGAAAACATAAATCCATATTGTTACAAATAAATACCGTTCGTTGATGAATCTTAACCCAAGTATAATGATTTTAAATTTCAATACTATTTATAAAACATATTTCATTTTATTACATTAAATATACTAATATATCTCACTTCCTATTGTGCCTGGTAATACTTCATTATAAATACATTACTATTTTATTTCCTGAAAAAAAAATAAAATTCTCTACAATCATTCATTACGTAAAATCGACACTTTACTATTTCGTATTCTTTTCAACAACACAATTAATATGAATTGGAACTTCATAAAAGTTGTTCTGGTTTTAGTAACGGATTATCCATAATTCAGCTACACAAATTTTGAAAAAAAAAATTTCCATCAAGTAAACAAATTTTTACAGATCGAGAGGAGAAAAGAAAAGTTACTTAAATCAGATTATCTCTTTTACCACAACAGATTTGTTTTTGTTATTTTTATGTTTTGGTTCTAGAACGATCGAGAAGACACAGTTTGATTTGATTTTGCGCAAAGCTACACAAGGGTTATCTGAGCTAGCCTTCCCTAATTTAACACTGAAAGACTAGAGGGAAGGCAAATAATAAATCACCACCCAACGCTAACTCTTGGTATTCTTTTTGCCAACGAATAACAAGATTAATCGTAACATTATAACACCTCCACGGCTATAAGGACGAGCATGTTTGGTGGGACGGGGATTCGAACCTGCACTCGTCAGAATGCGAGTCCAGCAGCCTAGCCACCTGGCCATACCAAGCCTCTCATATCGCGAATGGTCTAAAGAAATCTATAGCCAGCGGTCGGAAATATTTTAAACCTAACACAATGTGACCCGATTTCAATGGAAATGATTCACTTATGTAAAAATACATGTGACGTTTCGTGAAAAATCTGTACGTGACAGAGAAAAAAGGATATCATTTTCGAATTCAACGTACAGGAATTACCGTAGAACATATGAAAATTTCAAGGCAAATCATTGCGAGACTGTGTAATCGACTATTCTATTACATTTTTTTAGCTTTTTCCACATCTGCCATCTATCTCCTCTATTATTTACATTACTTTTGTGATACTCATCCTTCAGTATTATTTCCAAGTATAACTATTTTGTTTGTCTGATATATTTATTTTATCCTCATTTTAATTCACTCTTCTACTGCTTTCAATCAGTGATCCGTGATCTTCGTCAACTACATCTCCTATTACTGCTAAAACTTTCCTCGAATGTATTCTCTGATCTCAGTACTTCATCATGAACCACCTTTTATTTTGTTTATTATAATTCATACGTGTAATATATTAATTGTTTTTTTTCTGTACCACGACTGCTTGTATCTGTCTTTTACATTTGGCTTTCTTACAATGTGATAGATAGTGGTACCTTTAAAGAAGATACCATGAAAAACGCTATGTTTAGAAGAAAGACCGCGCACCGCTAACAGTTTTCTTCGTTTCTAATAGCGGACATACAGTCTGATGTTATATAAAAATCGAGTTGCGCGACTAACTGCTATACGCCAAGACACACTGACATGAAAAAAACCAAAAACATTTAGACGGTATGCAGTCTGGGCGCATGCGGTATGTGACTTGATAACGTAACTGCTGCTTTCCAAGTGTCTGAAGACAGGGGTAATGCTTAGCCAAGAGACGGTAGTTTAGCGCAATGTGGGCCAATAATTTCTATTTTCGGTTGCAGTCTACAATTGCTGCTTGCTGATATTAAGGAACTTGCTAACTTGGCAAACAGGACGAGAATGAATCATGAAAACCGTTAGTATAATTCCGACCACTCTTCGTCTCAAGGTCAAATACAGCTCATCAGGACATTTTGAAGAGCTCGCGCTCACCCGCGATACTTCATGAAAACGGTTGCTAATTTGAATACTATACTTTTTTGTTTGAGCTAATGGCCTATATATCTTACTTCTACGTGTGCCAAGTAACGTTGCATGTTTTATTTTTATCATTAGTCTATCTCCTCGCTTTTGGAAGCAAGTGAAATGAAGATACATGTTTTGATAAAAGGCATTTTGCTTGTCTTATTTATCAAAATGTTCCTGAAAAACATAAAAGAACATAATAATTCAAGCAAGTGTAAGCTATTTCAGTTTAGTTTACCTTAACATAGACCTAGAGAACACAGGAATAAGATATTTAATACCACTTTAGATAATAACACCTTTAACACACAAATTCGTGATACTCCACGGAGGCAACTTACGCACGAGCTTTAAGTAACTAATGAAACGTCTTTTGGTAATATGAATAGTAAATACCTGTTGCTCTGAATAAAAATATTTTCCTCACTACTTCATTAATATAGCAAGTAAATGTGCGAGTATACTCGCACACACTCACATTATATATTGGGGAAACGTTACTTTGGAAGCTAACTTGTTAATTTTAAGATAAAAAGGGTTTTCTTTTTAGACTGTTCTCAGTAAGATGTTCTGATTAAAAAAAAAAAACTTAAAAATATTATTTTCTCAAAATGTAATGGTGTTAAGAAGACAAATTACATTCCTTACCCAAATTTGAAACAAATTTTGGGATTATGATGTTTTAAGCATTTTTTTTCTACGCGACTACAAACAGTGCCACACTTTACATTTTTAATTGAAGCACGAATATAAACATATATTGTATTTTCTATGTCAGAAGTTTCAGCGAGAACAAATTACCATACGAACTATGAGAGAGAGAGAGAGAGCATGATACAGGTATTTTTAAAATTATAATATCTTGCAGTTAAAATATTAAAAACATAAATCCATTTTGAAATATTGCAATAAATTTCCAATAAGCATATAGCTTAATATTTGTCTCCATTTATAATTTATAGCAACATTTTTATTTGAACAGAGCATCTGGAAAACACAAAACCAATCACCGCTGTACCTTAAAAGCCAAACACAATACACATTTCAAGACGGAAGATGATTAGGTCATGAAGGTCGAAACGTTGTTCTCTACTTTATTTTAATAAAAGTTTTAATACCTATACCAGCCGTCTTAAAATACATGTTTACTTCAAGTTGGTTTCTCGTCATCACGAACTGCAATGTGCAACTTTATCACGTTATAATATTCTTTGACAAAAATATGATATGAAGTGTACTTACAATATGGCCACACTGACGAAAAAGACAATGAAAATATTTTTAATAGTTTTGATTACATACTAAATGTATATAATTTGGAGAAATGTTTCTAGATACAACGTAGCTTTTAAAGGGGTAATGGTTTTACTGCAGTATAACAACGTTCAACACTACAGTATCATTTACAGGGTGAATCAAACAAGGAACGCACCATGATTTTTCAGTCTTTTGGTTATTTTTGTTTTCTCAAACTTTAACAATTTCTTTTTGATAGCTATGTCTACTTAATATCTTAAAAAGGTTTTTTTTCTAATTTGTTTGATTAGAAAATGCATATATTTTCTCCGCATGTTTTATCTGTCGTTAAGTAATGCCATACACATTTTTAACTACGAACTTAATGACACTGTGAAAGAATGCCTGTAAACATTTTTTTTACTGCCAAAACTTCAATAGCTTGAACTTGACACAGATATAAGAAAAGGTTTACGTTTACAAACAACTAACATATCACTGTAGTCGTAAAGTCTTAAGGACATGAAAAATATATCCATAACCTTTTGAAAACTGTTAAAGAAAAAAGAAATAGATATAAATACACTTCTTAAATAGCACTAGATTGTTCGATACTAATATATTCTAGAATATTTAGTTTATTTAAACGATAAAGTTCTACATAGTCAGCCATTTGGTATTCGCAGATTTGTAATTGATGTCTAACGAAATTTAACTTATTTTTAAAATAATGTGACGTTCCTTAACAGCAAAGAACGTTGGCAAGGTAGGACTGCCATTTCTACAACATTAGGGCAGGGTCTGCACACGTTGCGAACGAGACGAGCTCAATGATTATTTAAAGGTCTTTTCGTGACATAGACAAATGAATGCTTGTCGTCCAAAGTTAACATTTTCTGTCCTTATTGCAACACATGACATTGAACGAAAGTATAAATCTGTCATTAGTTTTATTTAAGTAGATCTTATTTGTTTCGAGTGTAAAATATTTATTAAGTTTTCGTTGATGTAAGATGGTATATATTATAGGTTATTTACGCGTTAAACACCAACTATGCATTTATATAATTGCGTAGCATCCTCTCTATTCAACTGTTCGTTCGAGAATTGGGTAACAGTTTCTAGTTGAACGAACTTTTCGAGTGATTATACCCATATTAATTTGTCTTTATTCTAAATTTCACGTAAACAAGTTTCTCTGTTACTTAACATATTTATTTCTTCAGTCTTTCAACTTTTCTTTACCTTTTCCTTAAAATTTGGAACTAGGCCACTTTTCAACGTAGGTTGAAATTCCCGACTTACAACCAAGATCCCAGTATGCATCGCTCACTAAATACGTTTATCGAAACTTAATCAAACGATCGCTTGAAGCTTCTTGTTGAGAACTTTTGGAACAAACTATAAACTACAAACAAATGAAAGCTTTTTTACCTGCTGATGTTTAATAATCTAAGTTTGAATTTCGTTTGCTTTACAGTTTTCATAAGATAATTACTTAAGAGATGATTAGTTCGTGAAAAGAGGAAAAAAAAAGGAAAAGAGTCGAATACGTTTGTTCATGTAACGTATTGTATATAACAGATGAAATACCGATTAACTGAGGGCTTAGGTTCGGTTACTTTCACACTTAAAAGGTATTTCCTCTTAATTCAAATAGCAAGAAAACCCTTCATAATGAGCTTTCATGAAAAGAGAGGGTTCCCATGTGTCACATCAAAGGTTCTTTGCACCCTTAAATCTGTCACCGTCAACCTTATCAGTGCAAGTTCGACGCCGAAATTTCTCGATGTATTAACAACATCTCGCTTACTCGCCTATTTTGTGACAAAGCCTTGTAACAAGCAGGAGTATTAAAAGATGGATGGGACTAGCCGCACACGACGTCTGAAAGTTTTATCACCATCTACGCTAAGAGAGTCAGTTAAGGGCTTTCTCCTCTTATAGCTTAAACCGTCTGGCACGTCATAAACCGACCGTGCCGCGAAAACGCGTCGCCTTTTTGTGCCAAGTATGTCATCGGAACCATGTTTTCATGCTTCCTGAGAAATTCTGGTCTTTGCATCTTGAACGGACAGCCAGCAAAACCCACAAGTAAATTTAGCTTTCTAATCAACGCTCCCCTCTCACCCAGATACAACAAGCTCCTGAAATTGTTCCCGTCGGAGAGATTTCACTTCTGACAATAAAGCCCATATTGAGGCAACTGTCAGAACCAGCCTGTCGTGACGTCTGAAATGACGAAATCTGTCGCGGAGTACAAGGGATGAGAAGGAAGAGGAAAAAATGTTCTCTACTATCTCTGAAGAAATCCCAAGGTACAGCTTATTTAATTTTCTGGCTCTTTCAATAATAAAATAAGCTGCGGATTCCGTGTTAATAGTTTCGTGAACGTTATGAAAAAAAAAATCGTTCTTATATAGAAAAAACCGCCGAATGGAATGGTATAGAAGGTACCAATGACATGTCTTTTCTTCTTCTATGAACGTGAGGTGTGTTTTTTTTTCCAATAAAAACAAAATGTGCTAGAAAGGCAGAAATAAATCAAATACTGGAAACAAATTAAATGAGACGGTGGTGTACATCACTATAAAACTGAACATCTCATAAGATGCTTTGTATAACATATGGCAGTAGCACGTGTTTCCCATCGTAACGGTACAGTAATGAGATACACCAGTACTGTATCATTTCGGAAAGTATGTCTTACGTCTGGCCTTCTGTTCGGTGTATTGTATTAAATCAAATCTATAGTACTTAAGCAGTTATTTGATAAACCTTGTATAATAAGAGGTTACATTATAAGCGTAATATATGCAATAAAGTTTAATGTTCAAGAGTTCCGCCAGTAGCTACCAACTGTACTTGCTAAAAATTGTAGTGTTACATTATTCCAGTTTTCCTCAACTCTCTCACACAGATATGTCCACGTTCTAGTACATAAAAGGATTCCCCTGGAATACTTTTTATTCCAAATCGAAGTATAATAATATAATTATGCACAATTTTATGTCAAGATATGCTTGCCATTAAAAAGAAATTAAGGTTAAATATTAAATATGGCGCTTTTATGAGAGCCAGCGTACTGGATAGTATCAAATAGATATCGTTAAATGTAATAATGCATTTTAAAACGAACTGTATGGAAACAATCGGTAGGGAAAAAAAAAACGAAAAAAAAACATGCCTTCATTTTAAAGTAACATTGATAATATATTCGGTTTCCATAATAACTGAACCCTACAAAGATACTTAACGAACCAGAACACAGTTATGATGACTACAAAGATACTTAACGAACCAGAACACAGTTATGATGAGATTAATATTAGCGATAAAACAGTATAAAAATGCTGCGGAAGTTGATTATCGCTGTCAAAATACACGTGGTTTAAATATCAAATGATTCACGTGTAATTGGCTCCGAAATACTTCCGACAAAAAATGAGAGCAAATGTTATATATTCCAGCTAGATGTAGAGAATTAAAAATAATACATTTAGCTTTTATGATTGTCTTTATAAGAGTGCAACCTAAGACTAAATATATCAATGACGATGCAGATACACGTAACTAGAAATAGCCTCCAATAAACTTCACATATCAAAGCATGGCAAATTTCCAGCGACTGTATAATCTTGAATATTAAAGGAGATTATGAAATAAATGTCTTCTTTTCAAAAACATATACGATTACATATGTAATGGAATACACACACAACAACGACACACACACACATTTTAATGGATGTTTTCTTAACTTTTTATATAAATTTCTTTAACCCTTCCACAACCTTCTGGTGATTTGATAAAAATTTGCACTAGTAGCGCAATTTCAAAACTGTATATATAAATGAACCTGGTTACCACAAAAGACCTTCGAATGGTTCATAACAAGTGCCAGTTAGTAAGAAGAGAATAAATATATTACGAAAAACAAAGGGTCTTTCATTGCTCCGATATTTTTTAAGCTTTGTTTTGATTATTTTACATATTACGAAGAACATTCGTACAAAAATTTGTTCATCAAGTCTAGAGAAGGCGTTGCTTTCTACGTTACATGAACCTTAGGCTAAAATATATCAGAGAAAACGAGGGGAAAGAAATTTTGTGTACAGCAGGTGTCTGTAATATCCGCACATATCTACCACCAGGGAACGTTATGAGTAAACAACAATTTAACATCATACATAACGTTGTGAACCGTAAATTCCTCAATTATTGATGAGAAACGTTTTAAACACCTAGTCCATTTTAGAGGAATAAAATAAGTGATAGGTAACAACTTCAAGAGAAACTGGTAAAACAAATGCCAATTAATACTGAATTCGTTAGTAATCTTAGTAAACATTTGATATCTGATCTGTTAACATAATTTCAAAGGTAGGAAGTACTGAGGAAGTTTGCTGTTTCGGTTACAAATGTATTACTCTAATGTGCATTTTTAGCTTTAATTCTATTTGTTCTAAAAACTCCAGAACATTTTCTACGACTTGTTCAAAATCGTAGCTATGGCGACTGCATCAGTGTCGTCACAGGACGATGATAAACTAATTTATTTCTGTTGCATGCTTTAAAATACGTACAAGAAATTAAGTACAAGAGTATTTAGGGATAATGTTTTCGAACCGGGAACACTTTCGGTGGACATTTTTTCTTCCGAGACTAACATTTCTCATACACGGACTGTCCCCTAAAATCAGATGTGATCAACCTGAATTAGAAGTCCAAATGACATTTTCACTATAGTCACTAGAAAAGGCAAGTTTCTCGCGATATTAACAGAAAACTTAGCTTACAAATATTTGCTACAAGTCTATGGAATCTAAACTTACTATTTACGCTTATATAAAATCTACTTAAGATATTATCTTCCTTCAGATTCATCAAATCTCTGAAAATTTATGATGTACGCACACTATTAATTACATTACATTAAACTTGTAATTGTATTAAAATTGATAAAATTAAGACTATTAGAGTTAGTAAGAAAGTAAATTACAAGGGCAGAGGCCCTTCATTAATTCCAGAGAACTGAAGACTTTGTTTCAAAATCTCATACGCGACCTTATTTTATATTTGTGTTCTTAAATGTGGTTGGAAGTATCAGAATATTACTCATTCTTGGTAGAAAATCCTGAAAGTGCTTAATTGTTTTTTCTTATGTGTTTTCATATCTTCGTAACAATATAAAGTATATCCCTAATCCGTTCTTAAAAATTATATATCCGTTGGTTGTTATATTAAAACTCCAGTATAAACTGTGCAATTATTTGTTACTAGGATAGATGAAATTCATATGAATTTATCCTTATAAAGAGCTAAAAATCATTTTATAAAAACGAAAGTATAGAAGTATATTAATAGATTAAAAGACAGTCGGTTCGATGAAAGTGTAAATAAAATTGGTTGTGGTAAAAAGGCATGATTTATTTAGTCTTTCAAAACAGTCTACTTTAGAAGATATTTAGAGACATTTCACAGCCAGGTCAACAACCGTGAAGCACGTTTAGTGGCACATGAGAACAACAGAATAAAAAACAATAATCATTACTGACAAAAAAGGTATAGATCATGATATTGTCTATACGTAACTTTTATTTTTGTTCCATGCGACCGTGTATTTTATTAGCTGTTTAAAGCCTCCGTTTGAGGTATTAAAATATTTCATGAGAAATGTGTTTCTGTACAGAGCAATGTAACAAACGTGAAAACACGTTTTCTAATTCGAATTCTACATGTTCCCCCTTAAAACAATTATTGTATAAATTGAAACCTTTTTCTAATAGTCTTTCAATTTTACGAATATACATGTTTGGCTATTGCAAAAAATCATTATCCCAATGGATTTCATTAACTTTACGGATCAACAATGCTAAAATAAGAGGTTATATTCAAGGAGCCTGGATGTCATATCGTGATATCCTATCAAACGTCGAGTTTCAACTTAATTCTAAAAACTGTCATAAATATGGAGACTTAAATGCTGATATCTATAATACAGATATACATACAGTTTTAGCATATGTATTAAAATGAACACGGCCGGCATAATTTAATTTCACTTTGACACGAGATCGTTTCGTCTCAGCAATGGTATCACACCGAATTCAATACTATACGTTCTGATTATACCTTTAATTTGACTTGCCCCAAAATTACATGCTGTATTCGAAAATGCATGACTTGTCATGATTTCTTGCCCGAATTTTAATATTTATTGTACTCACGACACATTAATCTAAACTCGTAGCTTGTAGAAACCATGTCCACGTTGAACTATCCATTTAAGTTTTCAAATGGCCCGGCATGGCCAGGTGGGTTAAGGCGTTCGACTCGTAATCCGAGGGTCGCGGGTTCGAATCCCGGTCGCACCGAACATGCTCGCCTTTTCAGCCATAATGGCGTTATAATGTGACGATCAATTCCACTATTCTTTGGTAAAAGAGTAGTCCAAGAGTTGGCGGTGGGTGGTGATGACTAGCTGCCTTAGACTGCAAAATTAGGGACGGTTAGCGCAGATTTCCCTTGAGTAGCTTTGCGCGAAATTAAAAAACAAACAAACAAAAACAAGTTTTTCAAATATCAACTTATCTCATGCTAAGTTAAGTAAGTGACTTTTAAAGTCCAAACAGCCAGTTGAATTGAATTGCATCTGATCATTCGACCCCACTGCCTTATTTTAGCTAACCTGGTCGCATTTTGTTGTGTAACAACAAACTAAGAGGATGTTTGAAGCAATGCCAAATCACCTATAAGTAGACACGTCGGTCTAGATTCAGTTCTGTGATAACCTTATTATGTGTTAGTTTTTTTTATTCAGTTTGTTTGAATTTCACGCAAAGCCACACGAGGGTTATCTGCGCTAACCGTCCCTAAATTAGTAGTTTAAGACTAAAGGGAAGGCAGCTAGTCATCATCACCCATCGCAAACTCTTGGGCTACTCTTTTACCAATGAATAATGGGATTGACCATCACATTATAGCGCCCCCACGACTAAAGGGCAAGCGTGTTTGATGTGATGGGAATTCGAATTCGCGGCCCTTAGATTACGAGTCACGCGTCCAAACCACCTGGCCATGGTGGGCCATTATAATGTTTTACATTATCACAATCATCATTGAATTAGTTGAAGATGACAGCGTTAGTCTTTGCTCTTTCAGGAAACACCAAAACAATGCTACTTATTACGGGAAATATTAATATATATAAACACACACACACGCATAATCGTTTTTCGCGCCGTTATAAAAGTGCGTTTTTAACAATATATTTGAGTGTAATTTTTCTCTCTTAATTAAAGGCTGATAGTAATCAAATGGTTAGCTGACGGACTATGGATCTGCAGGTCTACTTTTCGAGTATCGTTAACAAGAAAAAAAGAAATCTCATTATGCTGTTAGGGTTAGTGTGTGCATCTTGGGAGCAACGTTAAAATCCAACTATTCAGTTAGACAAAGGTAGCCTAAGAGCTGGTGGCGGATGCCGTTGACTAGCTGCCTTCATTCTAGTCTCAAAATTCAAAATTAGGGATGGCTAGCGCAGATAGCCATCGTATAATTTTGCGCAAGTATCCAAAAAACGAACAAAGAAAACTCTTCAAACTGCTTGACGAATTTCGGGTTTACTAAACTAATACCAATACAAAAAATATTGCCATTTATATATCAATCTACAGATACGTTTTAAGTGCAATCCAAAACATTGAAATACAAAGTATGTATCAATCATTAATATTTCGTTGTTTTATGGAGTAACCGACGGAGTTTATGGAATGGTGAGGACCATTGTTGAGATTTTCAAATCTTATTTCCAAAACCTACAGGATTTATCATGAGTTACACTTTAATGGGATTTTTCAATTAATGTATTTTCCAGTTGTAGATATATTATAGACGTTTTAACTCAGGTAGCTGACTATTTTTTTAAATAAACTATGGCAAGTAGATAATGTTTTGAGAAAAATCTTATTTATATACGATTTTTGTTGTTGTTTCCCGAAATTTATATAATGACTCGAATTCTGTTTGCTCTTTATTTTATATACAATAATGTTCCGTAAGGTTCTCACACTTGTGTTGTAATTTGATCGCTTAAATAAAATGATTATTTCAGGTCTGATTTGGAATTGGTTGTTGTTAATCTCAAGCGTTCAAAAACAGAGGAAAACTTAGAACATTCCTCTTTGTGTAGTTCTAAGAAAACCTGTAGAAGTGTCACAATTAAGAAATCTCTACGAGATACTGTAGAAGCAGAAATAAAGGCCAAATATTAAGACACAAAAGATTTGTTATTGTCATAAATTTTATTTAAAAATCGTTAATGTTCTGAAATTATAAGTAAACATAATATGCGGATAGAGACAAAATTTTTATCCATGCACCACCAAGCCGTTATTTACGAATTACAAAATTAACAGTTTTTGTGAATGCGGATCTAGAAATCTCCAAACTCATAAGCATCATCTTTAGTGAGCTACAGAAAAACACTAATTTGAAGTTTTGTTATCACATAAATATTTTTCAGTAGTCAGTAAAAAGAAAAGTTGTAGTATGTTAAAAGTGTACACAGAATTATTTGAATTATATAACTGAAATATACCAGTCTTTTAAGGAACGAAGCTCATAACTAGTAACTTGTGTTTTATATAAGTCATTTGGGCAGTGGTCCATTATTTGTACGGGCAGATTTTCTTGGGGTGGGGTGATCCAACATTTTAATCAGTGATATCGAGAAAACCCACTTGTCCAACATTTTATTCAAAAGCAAGCAACTGCTGTTGACCTAATCCATATTAAAAAAATAAATAAAAAGACTGTTAATAGACAAATGTTATAAATGCCACACGTGTCGAAAGTGGTACTTGCTGTTATAAAAAAGTTAAGGTAATCCAACCAACACAAAGTTTTGGTGAATCAATCTTGCAAAATGAATTTTAGAAATAAATAAATACATCGGCTGCGATCGAAGAATCAATTTTAGACCACTGTTTGTTTTGTTATGCACTGGGCTGTGTTGAGCCCACCAAGAGTGTGGAAACTCGATTCTTAGCGTTAAACATTCAGAGCAGCCGCTGAGCCACTGGGAAGGTGCGTTCGCATTGTACCAGCTATTTTTAGGGTTAAACACCTGAACATAGATAGCTTCCCAATACGAATCAAATACCCAAACAAAGTGAATATTAACTGTTTCAAACAGAGAAATTCAGGGTTTTGTAGAATATTTAATACGTAAAGTATCAAAATCTTAGTCCATTTCATACATCAAAGAAACTGACATCAACTCTAACTTCAGAGCTGAATTGATGCTTCAGTAAGATTAAGTTGAGGGACGCAGATGTTGCTTTAATATCGTCGACCTTCACAGAATATATATACTCATAAGACTTCCATTCTTGTACGAGTAGAACACGTTTTATGGATGTGAAATGTGTTTTAACCAATGACGACCTATAGGTTCTTACACCACCCTGCTTTTGTTATTATTCTATTTTTAATAACGTGGATCCATACTGATCATCTATGCATTTTAATTAGGAGATTTGTCCATTGTGTTTTTAGTCTTTTAAACTGCCGTGATTTCATACCATTCATCTGTGTATGTTTGCTGAAGTGATTTGGGCCTTCTATTTTAACAAGGGAGTGTATTTCTCAAGCTACATGAAACGTTTGTGACACAGAATGATTTTACAATATGAAATTGGTTTCTGCGAAAGATAAACCCTGACCTAATTACTTACTTGGTGTTATAAATAATGATTCAATCGTATCAAGTGTCATCCAAAAATCACTGAAGCGTGTATACATATATCAGTATGTCCGATAAATGTGTTTCTTTTCCCGCTTCTTTCAGGTTTCCTAGTTTTAGTCGTTTTGTTTTTCAAAGTGTATGTGTATGTGTGTGTGTGTGTGGCTAATGATCAGTTTGCATGCGTTTCGACAGTCCAATCATTCACATGGCAGGAAAACAGAAACGATTCCCTTGAAACAACTTTAAATGCAACGTGCCTTTTCTTACGCTTTTGATTTTGTTGTGTTAACAATAATTCACGAACGCCATGCATGCGGGAATCAGTCTCACTTGATGCACGTGTAGTCTGCACATGGATACTTTGTGATCAAAACACGATGCCGCTCGTGCGTTCCCTTTCTTTCAAAATACAGATAGTGAAGCTAATCGGTGAAGCCATTTTAAAAACAACTCGAGCCGGTAAAGAACAAAGGTAGGGTTAGGTAATACGGAATATTCTTAGCGCAGCGTTAAAAGGAAGAAAGGCAGACAATAAGATAAGGAGTGATAATTTAGCAGTCATCCAACCTTGGACTTGTTAAATCCCTGAAATGCCAAAGCCATTTTAAACTCTTTAAAGAAATTTCTAAGAAATTGAAGAAAATGTGATGCCGCTGGAAATCAACAAGAAACAAAAAATGGATGTTTTGCCACTTCATCTAACGTGAAAGAAAAAATAGATTTTCTTTCAAATATCTCAAAATTTGTTTTTCATTGAATAAAGAACAACAGAAATGTTCCCAGAATTAATTATCTATTGTCGAAAATGACATCTTTTCCAAGAATGAAAGAGCTTTTCGTTATTAAGAAATCTGCTGAGGAAATATATTTGCAGGTGGCGTGTTATATAAGATTAATAAAAAAAAAGTACGACGTGATTTCTAAAACAAGAATGAAGTATAAGTCAATGTCATAAAAAAACTCGTGTTGAAAAAATATTGCGAGACAACACAGTTTTGACAAAAATCAAAGATAATAATGAGGAAGAAATATTCACGCCACAACAACTAATGGCCCCCTCTCACGTGTGACCCACTTTGAGGCAAAAATAGTAATAATCTGCCAAACAGTCTTAATTATACAAAATCTGTTTTCTTACATAGCAAATCTGCAGGGGCGCATTAAGGTACAGTATTGCCTTCGCAAATATGTTTTGCCGCCCAATTTTTATGCGATCGTTTCAAAAATGAAGCCTTTGTATTAGTCACGTCATTAATCTCGTGGCCAGTCACATGATCGCTCAGCGCTCTCAGACGATATCTCGATCTGGTGCGGAGGTTTGTGGCGTCATCCGCATGACGAAATTAAATGAAAATATAATCAATCAAATATGTGTTGCAGCCTTCGTTCGACCTTTCTTAAATTTGCCGCCATAGGCAGCTAGCTGCCTACTCTGCCTATAAGTAAATGCATATCCGTTCCAAAAATTCATCTTGAATCCGATTTCATAACTTGATTGTTGTTTCATCTTCTCGACAGAAATTGTCGATGCGTTCTCCTTTTAACCCCTTTTACCACGGGTCTTCTTATGTTCAAAGGGCATGTCATCACGTTTATAAATTAAATAAGAGGATCGTGATAACAAGTGAACATTATATAAAGACCCAACGACGTTTTTAAGGTGTTCCAATGAGCACATAAAGAGAAAAGAAAAAAAGTACAATAAAGTTTAATCGGTCTGTTCTATATAACGTTTCTGTGATGCTGGTACTACACTTAATACAGTCATTTAAAACTCTCCATAAAAATACTTTTGCTTCTAAAGGTGATCGCCAATAATACCAAAACAGTTTTAGCCACTTACCCTCAACTGTTAACATTTTGCTCTGTTTAGAGTTATTTTTAAGCGACACTACGAGGAGGTTTAACTTGTTAAAAGCGCCTAACTAGTAATCTCTAATTTAGTTCTGTTGTTACAACACTCACTTGGCGTGCGAAACATGCCGGCTTCAAATATAATCCGAGAAAATACGGAAGAACTAAACTAATCATAAGAACTACACTTATAAAATGAAGAGTTCGTATGTTTAGGATATTCGCTCAAGGCTACTTAAGGTCTATCTTTTCCATCCGCCTCTAATTTTAAACTGGTATGTTTACTAAACGGAAAGCAGCCAGTTAAGAGTACCCACAACAAACTAATCAAATACTCGGATTTAACTGCTACTTGTACAACTTACTAACAATCCCAAAGTAGGAGTACTTTTTACTTAAGCATCAAAAGAGACGGAAACCATGTTTCCTTGAATCCATACTCTGGTTTATTAACCAGTTAGTCCAATCCAGCCCATCTGAGTGAGAGTTATTTGATCTCTAACATTAGTTGTTGAGCTTAGCTTATCGAATTAATGTAAATGTAGTTAAAGAAAATATAATTAACTGGATAATATATAATCCAACTCAGTGTTCTTGTTTTTGTTAAAATTAATTATTATTTTGTTTATTTGTTTTAGCGCAAAGCTACACAGTAGGATATTTGCGCTCCGTCCGTTACAAAGAATCCAGTCCCGGATTTTAGCATCGCGAGTCTGTAAAAACGTACTTTCGTAACAGAATGCTGTCCAGTTTATCTACACCGGTCTTTGTATACCAGTTGAAATAATGATATAACTTGGAAATATTCTTATATGTGAAACTTTATTATGTCTTAATTTTTATGATATTGATAAATAATAAAAAGCTAAAGAGTAAACATGAAAAATAAACGAATGACAAATTTTATTTTGAACTGTGTCGTGTATTTGACACTTAGGTAGATTTTACGTTAACGTGTATGTTTCTAATACTCCTTTCGATATCTAAACTGAAGGCTTCAGTTAAAAAAAACAGAAACGAAAAAGAGGAACCAGATCGTCGTTCATTGTGTCTGTCAAGTTCGGGTTTTGGCTTTTATGACCAGTTTTTTTTTGTTTTTTTTAATTGTATAGGGGTCTGTCTCTCTTGCTGGCATTATTAAGTGGTTACTTCATATATGAGCAACAATTTATAGGGTAGTTCATTATAATTAAGGTTGAGGGATAGTTATAAATCCCCGTGAAATAAGAGTTATATTAGCGGACGAAAGGCAATTAAAAACGAATGTTAAAGAAAAACATGCATTTTCGTAACTCTTTACAAAAAAACAAACATGGATGGGTTTATATAATTATTTCAGAATGCACTTGATTCTACTGTACTGCGAGTATAATCAATAGCAAAATATTTTTAATATTTTTTCCAATGCGTGTGTAAAAATGTATGTAAATATACATGACCTGTTTCCACTTTCTTTCGCGGATTCAAATACCCATTCCACCAAACATACTCGCCCTTACAGCCGTGAGGGCGTTATAATGTGTTGATCAATCTCACTATTCACTGGTAAATTAATAATCCAATAATTGGCGGTGGGTGGTGATGACTAGCTGTATTCCCTTTAGTCTTTCATTGCTGAATCAGGGGTGACTAACGTATATAGCCCTCGTGTAGTTTTGCGCGAAATTCACATACAAACAAACAAATAATTTCTTTTGATAGACTGAAGACATTTCCGGTACACTTTTTTTTTACAGCATTTGTCAAAGAGTTTGATAGAAACCAGAATTCGGGCACTGAAATGTTATTTTTAGATGTGTTTATAAAAACAAACGCTAAAAAGAATATCTTACAAGTGACTTATGGTATTTCGTTTCTCCGCAAACTCCAATATCTGTACATTGTTTGAAAGAGAATTTTGAAACGTGGTCTAAGTAGAGATGTGGATATACCTTGCCACTCCCAGTCTGGCGTTCGTATGATCTGCAGGATGACAACAAGCACGTGGGAGCGCTTCTTTCAAAAGCTGTTCCGATATCATTAAATAAATATATTCTAATGCTAAATAACAACGTCCAACACCACGTAGCCGTTAAACGTTCATCAGTTTTGTATGAAACTCCATTCCGTTGATGTGATACCATCGACGTAAAAAACTATTATCAACCTACGTTCATTTTGGACGAAGTTGTGTTGATATCGGCACTCCTGTAAGAAAGATGAAGCACGGCGTAGAACAAAATAGGTGTAAAACAGAAGGGGGCGTTCTTGGGATTTATTTTCAACGTAGAATTTAACCAATTTAAATGAAAACAGGTTTTCATATGTTAATCTAAGGAAATTTCTTAAAGGGCATGGTCAACCTTTTATATACGTTCTATTATGCTATTGTTAATATAGGGAATGGAGGTATTGCTTTACCATGACTGTGTGAAGTATTTATACTGCAATTGGGCTTAAAAGTTTTTGCTCACCTGGTGAAGTATAACGTGTTACCTTGTCATACCTTCAGCCAGAGAGTTCATGTCACGGACTGAGCGTGTTTACCGCTCGAGCGTGATGCGGCCTTGCAACTAGCACCGACTGGTTCTTTATCGTTACGATAGTTATAGAGATAAGGGGCAACACTGCACTAGTGGTGAGTCTATTGGCCTAAGTCGGTTACAAACAAAGGCTGGACAACTTGACGATTGCTTCAAGATAACAGAGGTGGGACCTGAGGCTCAACGAAGGCTTGCTCCGCTAATTTAATTGACTGAAGAAATGACAGATGTTAAAGATTAGATCGTTTAGATCTTAATGTTAAGGTTGGGCACATTTTTTCTTGCTGCTTGTCCCTGAAAGTTTAGGATTGTTAAGTTTAAGAAGCAGCATACTCTTTAATTACATATTTAGTTTCTTCAGGATGGCTGGACTTTAACAAAATGATAAAGTTGAGAATTGTGAACATTAGTGACCTAGCATCCCAGTCCGTTGTCTTCATAAACGAATGGATAAGAACTGCGTATATGCATGAAGTTTTGGTATTAGTGACTACAACATCCTAAGTTGCAGTCTCATAGGTTTTCTAGATTACCCTTATTGTGTTGAATAAATAACTGCAGCTTATCGAATGATGTATCAATTATTAAACCAATCAACATCGCACGCCATCAAGAGTTAAGATAATGTACGTAACTCTCAACAGATGGCGCTATTAATAAAAATAAAGTTTTCTTGATGCAAAATGAACTGGCTATCTGTAAAAAGCCCAAAGCGACGAATCAAACCCTAGATCTTTGCATTGTAAGTTTGTACAGTTGCCACTGACCCACCGAGGAAAGAGAAAGATATAAATATGAAAATAAAAACTTCTCAAAATATGTGATAATTTTAGCCTACTCGTATCCCATGTCGTTTTCTTCGTGAAGTAATTGCAAAGTCGTATTTACATAGATTCTTATTTACGTAATACATGATTAAATAATTCCTACAAGCAAACGATTGTTCAACGATTTCCATAAAGAGTTTTGTTTTTCTACTCCGACAGTGGTCCTAAAAAAAGGTTTTTCGTCAGGGCGGATGCAGAAGCTATGCTGTAATAAAACAACTCTCACAAGGACCTCAGTTTCGTTTCGTCACAAGGTCAGATGCATGATAAAAGTTCTCTCAAATAACCACCGTTAGGTTTGTAACAATGAATAGTTACCGACGATTAAGTTATCATCTTAGGAAAAACGTTCGTTAAAGCAGTTTGGAAAACACTGGAGAAAGGTGATTAGTAAGGTAAACTGGTTCTGCATGTAAAGTATCGTATTAAAGGGAACTGAAATAAAAAGGCAATTTATTCTTGTAGTAAAAGAGACTTTGTTATCATGTGTGTGAGGTCCGTTTTTTTATTCATCTTCTGTGTGTTTCACCAGCATAAGATCCTCCTTGCCCATAGATTTTTTTTCTTCTTATTTTCTTTCAGATGGGCACGGGACCTCCCATGTCGAGTCCGACTGTCTATCCGCTCCCACGTTGCAGACCACATAGCCCACCTGGTCTAAGGTATAGCCTTCCACATATAAACAGTATACTGTGGCGGAACTTAACAACCAACCGAGCAACGATTCGTGTCTCCCGGGCTGGGATCTGCTACCTGGCCGGCGGGAACTGTCACCGTCGGCTCGGCTCTCACTAATAAAGTTGCCGCCTGGCAGAGTCCGCGCTGGTGCGTGGCCATCGGTGCACCCCGCGGTCAGCCGCTCCACCGAGCAGGGTTATCAATTTCTTAGCAATTTGGCAGATGTTTCCCCTTTAGTTAATACCGCGCCCATGAGAACAACCACTGACGTTTTGCTAATTTCAAATTTATAGCTAACTAAAAAGACATACACCAGCATATTACGTAATTGCGTACCCATCATTTTAAATCACTACACGACTGTTACTTCTATGCTATGTCTGTAACAGGGCTAACCCTAAAGTAACTCATATACCCCCCTCCTTCAATCACGGTTCCTCTCAAGCACAAGTTTACTTTAATAGATGTGAACCCTGGAAAAATCGTATAAATGCAGTTACAGTAACCTTTCCATCACTACTCCTAACTAGAATTAATATTGAAATGTCAACCATACTTGTACATTACAGAATGCAAGTTGAAGTGTAAAATAATTTCGCAACAATTTAGTTTACGAAGATTCTAAAACATACTTTAGGCTTCAAAAGAAACAGAAATCACGTAATATGCAAGATACTTTTCCCTGTACTTTGCCGATACTGAGTTAATAATGTAAATGTTAGGCATTGTTATAAACGAAAATAAAAGCACGTTGTTGTTTGTGAACTAATTAACTTCTGTAGTATATTGCTCCTAAAGAAAAGAAGGTGACCATAAGCTTTCATGTAGTATATTGCTCCTAAAGAAAAGAAGGTGACCACAAGCTTTCATGTGAACTGTTTAATATTGATAGATCTTTCAGTAATAATATCAGAGTAAGCTGTGTATTTAGAGCGAAACACAAAATACATTTGACTATCTGCATAGCTAATTAAATATATTGTTATATTTTAATTATAAAGGTTATAATGAATTGTTTCATCAGTTGGGTATCCTCACTATTAACGATATTTTCGACCGTAATCCCAATAATATCCCACGTAGTTCGGTCAGCTTAGGAGACTTAAAATATGTATTTTTAAATAACCTAAGTTAGCAATGTAAAACTTGGTGTAAATATTTTGGTGCAACAATAAGTATAACAATAAATCAAAATAAAAAGTAACTACATTCTATATATTAGCTAAAATAACCAGTAGAGTTAATGAAAACAGTAATAAATAACATTAGGGGGTTGGGATAAAGTGTGGTTGTTCATATTCTTCTAGCATTCTTTAATACTGATAAGACAAAACCCTTTTCAAAGCTTTCAAGCTGAAGTTCTCCATAGAAGCTTGCTATCAATGGTAACGAGCATTCATTGAAGGTAAAACATTGAATATTTCCCTTCAGCCAACGTTTATTTATCAGTTGTATTTTGTAAACTGACTTCAGCACTTGAGATTAAACTTACGGTTTACTTGCAGCTACAGTTAATAATAGTAGTACTAATAAAAGCACTGCATATTTAAAATATGTACTTATTCAATATTTATTTTAGAAATTTTCGTACCAAGCTATACATTAGAGATTTCTCGACACAGCCTTCCATAATTTTAAGCTAAAAGTAAGACAACTATAATGAACAGTGCCTACTGCCAAAGAGTTGGCTGGCAATATCAGAACGAAACGTGGAATTTAATCATTATCCTTTTAGCACACCCACGATCCCAGTGTGTGTTACGTAAAAACTACGGTAACCAAGAGAGCCACGAACCTTTTGATTGACATATGGGAGCGTAAACTATAAACCTAAACCCGGCCAGAAAGGAGTTTTTAAGTTTAAAATAAATTACAATATCCTAAAACGTTTATCAAACGTTCTCCCACCAAGCACACTTGTTTACGGATCATTAAATCAATTAGTTTTTCTAACTACTTTATACTGAAAAAAAAAGAAAAACTGAAAGTGTTGATTTAAGAATAAAACAAGAACAGACCCAGTTTATTTCGTTGATTCGATACTTGATTAATTATTATAATTAAATATTTTCCTAATTTGTCTATTTTAATCTCATCCGTAATGCGATACAACGTCAAGTATCAGTAAACTATAACAAATTCAAACACCACCAAGTAACTTCATTAAATATGTACACTTCTTTACTTTCACTCAGCCACGTGATTGAGGCACTCGACTCGTATCTGAGGGTAGAGGGTAATGTGACGGTCAATCCCACTATTCTTTGGTAAAAGAGTAGCCCAAGAGTTTGCGGAGGGTGGTGATAATCAGCTATCTTCCCTCTAGCCTTATGCTGCAAAATTAGAGACGGTTAGCCCACATAGCCCTAATGCAGATTTGCGCGAAATTACAAAAACCAAACAAAGTTTCAATCAGAAATTATTATTAACAATGACAAGTACAGGCATTACTGAACCAACAGAATATGTAGTTGTTGAAAATTACATCCTTATTATAAGATCTCTATTAAAACACACACACACACACACACACATTCAGACACAATAATGACAATGAAATCAAACGAGGTAAAAAGCTGTAACTAGTAAATTTCTTACCATCAGCGAAGTTTGTTTGTAATTAAACGCAAAGCTACCCAATGACCTATCTACGCTCTGCCCACCACGGGTATCGAAACCCGGTTTCTAACGTTGGAAGTCCGCGAACATGCCGCTGTGCCACTGGTGGGCCTCCTCAAGGAAATAGAGTAAAATAAATAACGTTTTCACTAATTGTACGATTTTTTATTCTTAATCGATTACAATTGAAATCGTGTATTATAAACAATTAAGGATATTACCTATTGTTCATTCTGATATAGTTTGATTGTTCTAAATAATCTAAGTTACACTAGGTTTCTAGTGAACTGTATAAAGAACTACGAAACTTTGAAAACGTTAGAAAATATAATTAGGCATAACAGGAGTAATAAATGTGTGTGTTTTCTTATAGCAAAGCCACATCGGGCTATCTGCTGAGCCCACCGAAGGGAATCATCGGGCTATCTGCTGAGCCCACCGAAGGGAATCGAACCCCTGATTTTAGCGTTGCAAGTCCGTAGGCAGTAACAAATGTAATTATTTTCTTGTAAGAGGCATGTGTAGACGGGCAACATAAACGAACATTCATCTAACGTCAGACTCTCAGCAATGTTAGAGTATAGCTAACACGTATTTGAAAATCTGACAATAAAACTTACATAGTTGTGGTAGTTAGGATAACAAAGACCTTTAACAATTTGAAAATTTCCGAGATTGATTCAAAAGAAGTGATTTAAATTGGATTGCGTGTGTTGGGTACCTTATTACACTATTATGCATTATGACTAAATTCTTATAGAAAAAGCAAATTATAAAAACTGAACAAAAATTACTCCTGGTAATGAATGTTTTACATAATAATAAAATGTTCACAGTAACAAGAAGTTATAAAGAGACAGACTTGCAACGTCCGTAGAGAGAAAGACAAAAAAAAAAGTAACTTGTCAGATTATACCGAAAACACCTGGGAGAAAATAAATTACAAGCCTTACATGTTTTTGTCGCTGTTTTAAAGCGTATCAACATTATCAAGCGAAAAACCAACAAAAACGCTGTTGTACTATCCAAACGCTGTCATCCATTACTTCATTGAACATTATATGCACACAAACTGAAAGTAGATATTACGTGTAAATATCAAACGTGAATAGGCAGACACGGGCTCTCTTGACATTATAATGGAACTAAGTATTGCGCAGAATACGCATCAGTTAAACAATCAGTGTCAAAATAGCGGTCATCGTCCGAACTTATCTATAGCTATTCCAAATGACCTCATTACTTATAGCAACAATGTGTTGTGTAACGAGCTATGACAAGCATAAACCTTTTAAACTACTGTCTTTATCAGAGAGTTAAGGACAAAAAGTCCAAAGTCAAAGGTTATTTTCGTTTGTTTTTTTAGCCTGTGATCACAATGTTTTTCTTTCCGAAATTTAAACCTCATAGTATGTCCATTTTTAACTCTACTTCTAAAACAACGTTGGTTTTGTATGTATTTACTTTGAATTAAGAATAATTCGTATTCCAACTTCATTCCTGTAATAGTTGATATTTGAGACATAAAACGGAGAAAATAACAATAACGGAATATTAATAATTTTAGTCATCCAACTTCAAATAGACAAAAGTTCTAACGACGAATATATTTAATGTATTTAATAACAATTTCCCGATATCTTTTATTGTTCTGTTCCCCCAATTTTTAAAATCAATTTTGTTGTATCACTAAATTTTCCCTTTATTCTATAATAGTAAAAATTATACAGTAAAAAAATACACAATAAGCGTAAACTAAATTCATACGTAAATGTTACATCAGCTATTCATATACCTTTTTCTAACGAGATGATAGGTTTAACATTAAGAGTAAATATTAAAATAATTATTGAACAATGAGTTGGTGTTAACTCACTTTTAGGCTTTATGTAAATAGATTAAGTTAATATTATGGTGTTTTTAATTCTAAAACAAGGGATTTTATGTAAAATATTAATTACATTTCCTTAAGCTAGGGCTATGGTGTTTATATTTTTAAAACGGCTTTAAATGTAATGCATCACTTAAAAATGTACTATTTGTTCAAAAGTCTAAAACTGTGGTGCACAAAGTTTTTATAGTGCCCCTTTTCTAAACGTGTTTTCTTGATCCTCCCACGCATGTACCTAGTTTTGTATATACTGAATGTAACTTTCCCATGTTAATTTATTTTTCTATATTATTTAATAGCAGTACTATTTGTGCGGTAGGTTCTTAACTTTGTACTTGCAGATATAATTTATATGTTCCTTTACTGAATGTTGCGCGCCACCCTACTGATTCTCCTCGCCTCCGTTGGGGTCACGCCCCACAGTTTGCTCACTACTGGCTTAAACAATTGTTTGTTTCGAATTAAACACAAGCTAAACAAAGGGCTATCCGTGCTCTGCCCAACACGGGTATCGAAATCCTATTTCTAGATAACAATCTTGAAAATTTAAAAAGTTATTTTCTTTGCGGTTTGTTGTCCCTTCTCTCACCGACGGCTCAGTGACGTTGTAAATGACTTATAAATATAAAATGCAGGGGCCGATCCCAGTGACTATTACAAAAGAGAGAGTCCATTGTGCTTCTTTACGGTTAAAAAAAAAAGTAAAAAAAAAACTCGCACTCTGATTTTCACAAGTTATAAATTCCTTGTAGTACACACTGGAATAGATTTAAGACCAAATGAATTTGCTAATAGGAATTAGGAATCGTGAGTCTCTTGTTTTTGCCTTCTTTTGGATTTTGTGGCACTAATAACAGAGCCCATCCATCTTTTTTTTATAAAAAAGAACTAAATGATCTAGTGTATCTCACGTGAGCATAAATCTCAACTTTGCTACAACAATATCTTCTTAACGTTCAGATTAACCTAACTGTCCAGTGATACAGATGCTTGGATTGTTTTTCTCAACAACAAGTTTGTTTCTGCTTAATATTCAATCCTTGAATTGAATTAGACTGCTTATATATCCACAGATAATATGTATAGTTCCCATAGTTATAAAGGTCATATAACACTGTTTGGATAGAGAGAATGAATTTGAAGTTAAGTAAAAAGAGATGAACTGAAAGAAATGCACACTCAGATATGCGGATAATATACTCATTATACAATATAAGGTAGATTGTACTTAGTTATAAAAATCTTGGGAGTAGGTCAGCATACTGTGTGGGTCACTAATATCAAATGTGTAAATTTCGGAAGGTTCAGGAGCTTAATATCTGTCCAACTCACCCGTATTTTTCTAAACAATGATATTCGAAACATACCAACAACAAAAGGAAAATAACATTACTCAGAATCTGCTTTGTTGATCTTATGTGCTCTCTTTGTAGAAAAGAAAATTGTAAAGCTTGTTGTTTTCTGAATGAAGCTTAAAGCTACAACAATGAGTTATCTGTGCTCTGCCCACCACGGGTATTAAAGTTCTGTTTCTACTGATGTGAGCTCGCAATCCCGTTTTGGGGGGGAGGGAGATTGTGAAGCTATTCCCATTCCAGAGCTCCTAAAATATCATTAAATCACAGAATTACCGACAGAGTCTAGGGAAATATTTGGCCTATTTATGAAACATTTCTTCCAGGCCCATGACCTTGCATACGGGGTCCATTATATCACGCAAGTCACAGAACGTTTAATCAAAATGACGTCAATATTGCAGTTAACGCTTAATTACTGCAGAAATCATCATCGTATTTTGCAGAACAAACGAGTGATTTCACTTAATTGTTTTTGTCAAGTTTCTTATACCGAGTGTTGGAATACGCAAAAACGTAACAAAATACGTGGACCCAACTGACAGTGCAATGTACAAAAACACGTCGGTAATTTGAAACTTAAATAATACCTAGATAATATTTCTTCTAGTTATTACGAAGTTTACTGTAAAGCATACAAACGTTACAATATAATACACAAAAATGATATTAAGAGGCGAGAGTACAGTGGCTTAGACTTGTAGTTTTTAAGTAACGTTATGTAAACTATTCACTATTTTCTTTTGTACATTTGTGTGCATCGAAGACATTTTAATACTAGAAATAAACGATCTTATAAGCATCATTAGTAGTAATGTACTGTCAGTTACGCTTTAGGTTTTATTGGAATGATCCTGAATAAGCTATGAATTGAAACGATGAATGTCCAATTAATGAAAAACAAAAAGCTGGTGTTAAAATTTGAATATTTGATACCAAAAGGTAGTAATTGCTCTTTCAAACTAAAACAATATCGTCTTCTATAACTAAAGTAACCTGCTTCTACAATGATTCGTTCCTTTAGTTTTGATCCTAACTAATCAATAACCTCTCCACTATTTTTTTTATCTCTCCAGTTTAATTTGCTATTCTTACTTACAAAGTGCTTTAAACTAACTACGATTTAAGCGAAACTTTGACGTTTTTTATTGTTATCGGTCAATTATCAACACAATATTAGAGTTAAGACATGGGTTGTCACTTACGTTTTCGCAACTAAAACTTTGTACATTTTTGTGGAGAAGTAACTACGTTAAAATAGTTAAATAAGGAAGCACATTATGTTAATATAACAGATGAGCAAACAACGATTTAAAAACATGCGAAAAAGTGTTATTAGTCGTGGAAGTGTTTCGACAGAACAACGCTCTGCCTAACTACTATAACGTACAGTATCCCGATGGCCCGGCATGGCCAAGCATGTTAAGGCGTGCGACTCGTAATCTGCGGGTCGCGGGTTCGCATAACCGTCGCGCCAAGCATACTCGCTCTTTCAGCCGTGGGGGCGTTATAACGTGACGGTCAATCCCACTATTCCTTGGTAAAAGAGTAGTCCAAGAGTTGGCGGTTGGTGGTGATGATTAGCTGCTTTCCCTCTAGTCTTACACTGCTAAATTAGGGACGGTTACCACAGCTCGAGTAGCTTTGTGCGAAGTACAAACAAACAAACAAACAGTATCCCGACACATTTCTACCACTTATGTAAAATACCTTATTTAGCGAAAAACAATGAAAAAAAACTGTTTTAAAACTTTCTACCTAACCGTTTTACACACTGTATTTCTAAGATACGAATTAAAACTAAGTAGAACAAAATGAATGTTTTATAAAGTGGCGTATTTAAAACTACAACTCAGACATGTTTCCAGAAGCTTTAGTGGGACTCTTAATCAGTGTTCATGATGACAGCCAAGGACTACTGAGTTAATCAGAAGTATATATAGTGTTTGGATTATATACTTGTAACGCAGATAATACTTCCCATAAGTGTTTTTGTGCAAGTATTTTTTGTTTTAATCAGAGAGCAATAAGGTTACGTGAAAGAAGTATATTTAAATTGTACCATAATCATTAAATGGTCCAGTTTCAAGGTGCGTGGTCAGATTTTCGTGCTGTGACAAATGCACTGAAGGTTCATTAAGGCCTTAATGGGTAATTTATAAGAAATGCCGAGTTGAAGGGCGGGGAAGAGATAGCTTTCGTTTGTTTTAAATTTCACGCAAAGCTACACGAGGGCTATCTGCGCTAGCCGTCCCTAATTTAGCAGTGAAAGACTAAAGGGAAGGCAGCTAGTCATCACCACCCACCGCCAACAACTCTTGGGTTATTCATTTACCAACGAATAATGGGATTGAACGTAAAATTATAACGCCCCCACGGCTGAAAGGGCGAGCATGTTTGGTGCGACGGGGATGCGAACCCGCGACGCTCAGATTACGAGTTTGGTGCTTTAACCACTTGGTCATGCCGGGCGGGGGAAGGATAGCTCAGTGTGGAAATAACAAATGAGAAATTATTAGTACGCTTGTGTTTTTTTTTTTAACCACTCAAAAACACTTAATTTTGGGCAGTCACAAAATTCTGTATAAAAAACTTAGGAGTACATATATGAGAAATTTAGCTGTATATATAATAAAAAATGTAGCTGTGAGAAATAAATTTTCTCTGTTGAGCCAAACTAGTCAGAGTCATTTTGAACACTGAAAACATCAGTACATATGATAGATGACGTGACTGCTCGTTATAGTAGAGTTGTAAAGCTTACCACCACGTTTTATAATCGATTAGGTACTCCATTTCTGTACCATACTCTTTCCGTTAACGATGGGATAAAGACGTGCGAGATTGGAACCAGAAAATGACAAGAGCTGGGTTCGTGCCTACGCACTATTGCTTAAAATGTAAACATACTAGTGTAACAGTGTATACAAGCCCTGAGTGGCCTTTTGTGTAATCAAGTAGCAATCACATGATTGAAACAGGCTAGACGTCGCCAATGTGGATCGAGTTGATGAAAACCGACCGTTTTCTGATCATAGTCAAAGTGTTACAAACTACCGGGATTTCAAAGTTAGCCTTGGAGGCTCGAGAGCGCCATGGAATACATTTAAGGTTCTGTACGGTGTCTATTTGTTCTTCACTTATAGAACTGATAACGTTTTGGCCAGAAACCTTTCCAACCTATACTTATACCTCCTTTTCCTAACCATATGTTTCTGCCAAGTATTATGTCTAATATAAATATTTTCTGGCTCATATAAACGAAGAGAGGCTTAATTTACTGACACAATAATATTACGTTAGCTTTTACCTGGAATAATAACCTGGCTTTAGAAGTTAGAAAGAGGCTTCGAAGGAAAAATCTAAATAAAACTGAACAGGGTGTTTATCTTGTATGAAGTTTTCATAGAATTGCACTTAACTAACTTAGCAGTCCAGTTAACACCATAACAGTCGTTTAAACAATTGCCAATATAAATAACGTCTTAACCATTACAATATCTGTCGTGTACTAACCACCTTGAAAAGCTCTGGCAGTATTACTTATTGGTGAGGATAAAGCAAATGCGGTATCTACATATTTACTTTCTTTACTTTCACTCAGAATGTACTAATTATTATTTATAGCAGTAGGTTTACCTTGCCTTAACTATAATATTTCAAATTCTGATTATTTTTTTATGTTAAAGACTTGAATATTAATACTTAAGCATAGCATGGTAGATAGGGAGATCGAATCGCAAAGAGCGAGTCAGGGTTCGAATCCTCCTTACCGAATATGCATGTCGTTTTCAGTCATGAGAGCGTTATAAATGTAGCGTTCAATTCCGCTATTCGTTCAAAAAGAGTAGCCCAAGAGATGGAAGAGGGTGATGTTGGCTGCCAAATTAGAGAAAGTTAACGAAGATAGCCTTCGAGTAGCTTTGCTCGAAATTCAGAGCATACCTTACATTTTGTGGCCATAAATTGAAAATGTGAAATAATATCATCAACACTGCCTCCAAGTAACTGAGAAACAACTAGTTATATACTAGTCACATGTTTAAACAACAAATTTATTTCACTAGTACGATGTTTAAAGTGATGAAACTGATGTTCCTTTAATGAACTCAAAGTTTAAGTGTTACTTATTTGCAGTGCATACTCTTTACTATCTGGATATTTGTAATATCTAATTTCTAACTCATCAGATAAACATCTAGCAGTTATCTACAGTCAGTTAGGCCAGCGAAGATTTTACACGCAATCAGGCGTTTATATTTAGAAAACTATCAAATTCAATCTGAGCTGTTTCTTTAAAAACAAGCTTAGGCTTAGTAGATATTACTAGGTGAACACTTATGTTACTTGTCTGACAAAAATCCACTTTATAACGTGGCTTAAACTATATATTTCAAGAATAAAATACGTTTCGTAATTATGTTTTATCAAATATAGACATAACGATATTTAAAATACGTATGTATTTCGGCGGATTTAAGTAGACCTATTACTTGTGTAAGATACAGTTATATAATCATAGTAAATAGAAAATATGTTCGAAAAGTGTTCAGGAAGATTACAAGGTTTTTTTGGTTGTTGCTTTTTCTTTGTACACTTCTTTTCACAAATAATTAATGACTCATCTGTGAAACGAAACGGTATAATTACTACATCATTCCTAGCATTTAATTTTGAAACGTAAGACGTGATAATTATAATTTATTTTTATACAAAAGATAATGTTCGTTTCATTTTATCTTTTACAATTTTGACAAAAGTAGTTATTTGCAATAAAAATGACCTATAACATCTAAACTCAGTTTTATTACTAAGGGTCAGTTTTTTTCCAAATACATTTAGCAGTGTAAGACTATCTGCGCTAGCCGTCCATAATTTAGCAGTGTAAGACTAGAGGGAAGGCAGCTAGTCATCACCAACCAACTCTTGGGCTACTCTTTTACCAACGAATAGTGGGATTGCCCGTAAAATTATAGCGCCCACACGGCAGAAAGGGCGAGCATGTTTGGTGTGAGGGGGGGATTTAAACCCGCGACACTCGGATTACGAGTCGTGTGCCTTAGCCACCTGGCCGTGCAGGCCCTACCTACCACGAATGTTGAAACTTTTATTCTAGCATTATAATCTATTTGAAAGATAACAAATGCTGGGATCGAACCCAGAACGTTAGTGTTATATGCCCTCAAGCTTTTATTTAAAAATATTTCTTCATTTTGGAAAGAGATGCGAGAGTGTCACTGCTAGGCTTATAAAACACTATTTAAAAACTTTTTTTTGTCTATATTACACAAATATCACAGTTTCCAACGTTAAACCTAAAGTTAGAAGCATAACAAGATTTATTTTCATAAAATCAAATCAATATCCTAATCAGTCGCTTGTGTTATCACGTGAGTAAATTAATCTTTAAAACGTAAACGTGGGGATAAGCGCAGCTTATTAAAAACACATTTTATCATAAACTTAATTTTAAAACTAGTCTTAGGTAAATGATTTTTAAATCTAAATCACTTCTGAAGAAATATGTTTAAATGACTTAACTATGGTTTAGAATTATGGAGATTTTTTATCTTGTAGCATCGCCTTCGTGTAATTTCTTATTCAAAAATACATTTTATGTACAAATTGTATGCTACATTGTTTATCTTTAAAAAGTTTTGTTTGTTTGTAATTAGTGTTCTCTGTCCAAGTAACTAAATGATACGTGTGTCCAGATCAGAGGCTTAAGGTACGAATCCAAAAGACATTAAGTACATGGCTTCTATATATTGTCCACACATATACATAAAAAAGTATTGCATCTGGTCAACGTTTTTTGCATAGCGTTACACATTTCAATAATCTGATCATGTTATTCACCTGAAAACAAAGAAAATAAAAAATTATGTCACTCTTGGTGCGTGCCAAATATCTATCCTTTTGACAGTTATGATACGCACAGCTTAATTAGGATCGGAATTTTCGAAACTGTTCCGTTACCAGGTTTCTGAGTGAGTGGGGAAAAAAAACTGACAAGAAAAACTGTGAATCCAAATTGCCCAGAAATAAGGTGAGGAGAGTTTGGGATACTGAGGTTCTAAGAACTATCTTTTAAGAATTTGGAGACAATTAATCACCTCGTGTTCAATCATGATGCCGCTGATGATAAGAGCGTACCCACCACCCGACGAAACGACCAGGCCTGCACCATGCTATGATAACTTTTTTCCCCACAAGACCCCTGACCACATCTTCATTCAGCCCACCCTGCTGACACGGGAAGACTGAGAGCCCGCGACAGAAACAAATAACAGTCCCGCACTTCTAAGCCTTCCGCATTGCCCCTCCCCCATCATTTCACGGTGGAACCACCTGTGTGTGGCCGCTAACTCTCGTCACAATGGCTTTATCAGTGCTGCCATCTGGGCCGGAAACACAAGTTCCCACACTGTCGGCCCAGCCTGTCACCGAGGTTAGGTGTCAAGGACAACCCGTAGTTGACCCGTAAGAGGGAGATGAAAATGGCCGGCGAGAGTGGCGTTTATCTAGCCCGTTAAACTGGAACAATAAGAAACGCATGGCTATCCCAGAGTTGCCTAAAGTTAGTTCTATACACAATATCTAATACAAGTGTCTCAGAAACTTAAACATTTATTCCACTTGTTTCAAAACTGTTTTATATTTGTATGCATTTTATCTGTACACGTTCTTCATAATTGAAGTTGTGTGAATTCTACGAACATCCTGCGATTGATCGATTTGTGATGATTCTTTAATGCTGAAGATGTTTCCAGAAAAGATTCGACTTGATTAAATAGGTTAAAAAGACAAGTTACTTATGATTCAAAACACCCGAGAAACTATGTAAAGGCTAAACGTTAAATATTTTTTCACTGCTTTTCTTATTAATGATAACTTCAACAATACAGGTACCTCATAAATCTCTCGTACACTGTAGGGCACTTACTAAAGCCCCTTATGTTGTTTGTTTGTTTGACGGTGGTCAAAATCATATCCGTTTCTTGTCGTTTTCAAACTGTCTAACAAACATTTTTATTGTTTTTATTGTCATACTGAGAGAGTAACTTGTTACACTTTGAGGTATCTTTAAAAAAGGAACAAAACTTAACTGCATTTGACTTTATTCAAATAATAAATAATGTAATCAATTCATTCGAATTAATAGACATGAAATGTTCATACGACTTTCGAAAATATCTACAATATTTAAAGACACGTGATTTTATTATAGAAAAGACACATCGGGCTAGTTGCTATGTGCGTGGAATGGAATCGAAACCCCGATATTAGCGGTTTAAATCCGAAGATTTACCACTCTCGCAGAAATGGACAATTTAATGGCAGCATAAGCAGTTCAAACCCACGTGTATGCGGTGTAGAGTTTTCAATGGATACAACAACCACAGCTACAATTTTGTTGAATAATTAAATATAATTAATTAAATTTAATGAGAAATGCAGTCAACACAGAAAATTCTTACAAGACAGATCAACTTTGAGCAAGAAAATGTGCTAGAGTTTGTTCCAACCGTGTATAAATTGTTTATAATTAAAAACAATTAACTTTGTGATTAATTTTTAAAATATTGAATATGGTAAACTAATCAGGACATTTCTAATACGATGATAAATCTGCACAAACTAAGACTGGCTAATTTTTCATTGTCCTTCAAATGTCAAAATTTTTTATACATTTTCACCTCTTAATGATTTAAGGTGGTAATGAAAAGTTTGTCGATAATTGTAAATTATCATTAACAGGACAGTTTACTGTGCGGTTTATTCACGTTCATTACTACTTTTAAGCATGGATAATTTTCCAAGCAAATTCTTTTTGAAATAACTTATATTTTCCTCGAGTATTATTTCAATGTGTCTGAAATGGTGACAAGACGTTTAAGACAAGAATCAGACAGTAGGGGGCTCCATTCTGTTATTTCAAAGTCTACCCGTGTCAATTTTTTATCTTTAGATCAATCAGTAAAGGACACTATGTCGTTGCTTTAAGGCTGACTAATGTCATTCTTACCTTGTAAGATTAGTCAGAGGGATGAATCATGTTGGTTCAAAATGAACTAAAGTCAATCTCCTTTCCCGAGGTCAGTGAATAAAGGACATCATTGGGCTGCATCAACGTTGACTCATGGAATCCCAATTTTTGACACAATTAAATAAGGGGAATTGCTATGATATACAAAATCCATTACGATACTCTTATGTCATATGATTAGTCAGTCGAAGACATTAAATTGATTCTAAGCCTACTAATTTCAATCTGGAGTCTTTAGAGCAGTCAGTAGAGATCATCGTGCTTTTCTTTCTTCAAAACCAATTGCGTCAGCGTCAATGCTAGTCAGTAAAAAATAGGACTTGTTTGTGTTTGAAAGTCGATTAATGCCAACCATGCTTTCTGAAATCGTTTCATCGTTCTTTCTGGTTCAATGTGGACTGTCGTCGATTCTCATTTTAAGATAATTCGATAAATTGAAATAATTGGTTTGGTTTGTTTTGAATTTTGCGCAAAGCTACACAAGGGCTATCTGCGTTAGCTCTCCATAATTTATCAGTTTAAGACTAGAAGGAAGACAGCTAGTCGTCATCAGCGACCACCAACTCTTTTATCAACGAATAGTGGGCTTGACCGTCACATTATAATGCCCCTACGGCTGAAAGGGAGAGCATGTTTGGTATGAGGGAGATTCGAACCCGCGATCCTCAGATTGCGAGTTAAATACCTTAACCACCTAGCCATGTCGGGCCTCCAGATTGGGATTAAGGAAAAAAACATTTTTAGTTAAGGGAACAGCAAGGTTAAATTTAAAATTCCCTGCGTTTTCGTGATAACCAGATGACGCCACTCAAAATTTATTCTGAAAATTTGAACTTCATTTGTATGTAAAAACTTTTTTCTTTATTTTTCCAGAATCATTTTAGCTGGTGGTTTGCCTACAGTAATTTACATTGTAAATACTTAGTTTCCTTCACTTTACACTTGTGAAAAATTATCTCTGGAGATTTTCTCGTTTTTTAAAAATATCGCGATGAATATATTTTTATCCTTTCTTCACATTTTAATCCTGTACTTGTAAAACAAAAGTGGAAATATATATTTTATAAAGATATGCAGTTTCGCTAGATCGGTAATATTCCTGCCCTGATTCATGCATTCTAATTACCTCAGGTTTTCAGAACCCTACTACACATTCTTTAACCATAATGGGGTATGACAACTGCTGTACTTGTTCTCTTGTAAAACATTGCCTACAGATTTTTAATTATTGCTAATAATGCTATCATACTTCCTGCAAAAATTCGCAAACATTTAATGTAGTTTAATCGCTTATAAGCACCTCCCTTCTGGTCACCTTTAGTCTCCAAGGTAACAGAGAACCTTCATACCAGAGAACACCTGGAGTGAGCCAAACAGCAAAATAACACTACAACTCATAAAAGCCCGCGGTAAGCCTTCCAGAGCTTCGAATCTATAGTTAAATCCGTAATTACTTGTGAGTAATGCCCTAATCTATGTGCTTCGTAAAAATTTGGAAATATTAAGGCATCCACATATCCCGTTGTCTGATTGTTTCTTACCACGTGCATTTTGTCGCATTTAAAATAAACAATATAAATAAGTTAAAACTATATCAACCTATTATATAGTTTGCTTGGGTAAAAATATAGCATCACATTTAATTCTAGTAACAATGAAAGCGTAGAACAAATTTTTTTAGGAGAATTACATAATTAATTTTAGATAAATTACTCACGTAGATGAATGATTACCATCTTCAGAATGAATAGAAATAAAATATATCAGCTCAAATATCACATCAATTTTTGATAAAATATATCAAAGCAATTATTCGCTGGAGTATTGAACTTTTGTTTCGGATAGTTGTGCAAAACAACTTTTGGAATGCTCTCATGGAATTTTGGGATTTTACTTTCACTCTTATAATGCACTTACATCCTCATAGTGCGGAATGCACTTTTATATATACGCGATGCGAACCACGAACCCTTGTATTCTCAGTCCGCACCCGTCCTCACAGGATCAAGGAGTTTAACACCAATTTCAAAAAAATAACGAAATAATCATAAAAATCGTACTCAATCACATGCACGAAATAAAAAAAAACAACAACATTAGGATTAAATTAGCATGTTGGGCACAAAAAAACTGAAAATCCTAACTACATTAGAAACTATCAATGGGTAAATATTTTATAATGTCCAACTTTTCATTTTGTCAAGGGCAGGTAGTGCTTATCGTGTTTAACATTATGCTAAAGACACACTTTAGAAACAAATATCTACTTTGGGTAGAACCACTCAAAGCCGTCCCTAATTTAGCAGTGTAAGACTAGAGGGAAGGCAGCTAGTCATCACCATCCACCACCAACTCTTGGGCTACTCTTTTACCAACGAATAGTGGGATTGATCGTCACATTATAACACCCCACGGCTGAAAGGGCGAGCATGTTTGGTGCGACGGGGATGCGAACCCGCGACCCTCAAATTACGAGTCGTAGAACGGATGTATCAGAATAACATTTTTATATTGTAAAGCTTTTCGTCGTAAGTATTATGGTGGCGCTATAAATGGTCAATTTTTGGAAAAAGTGTGGAACAAACCTTTCGAAAGCAAAATATTCATACACTAAGACTAAGATGAAGATACTCTCTGTATTAAATGTCATTGAAAAATAATGGAGAATCAGGACCATCGAAAAACGGACCTACAAAATAAGTCGTACTCGATAAGTTAAAGTTGTAGCAGGTGTTAATTCACGAAGACCACGATCAGTGAATAGTATGCAACATAATCAAGAAGTATCTTCTGTGTACACAAGTTGCTTCCACGATGTATCAGTTCAACTCTTGCATACCTCAAGCTGTTCGACAAGCAAATGTGCAAGTTATTATATTCCATACTTAGAGAAGGTCGTGTCACCGGAGGCAGCGCCTATGGAATCCTCTACAACTGAACTATTGAAGCACGTATTGAAAAACAGTCGTCATCGTAAATAGATGGATTATGAAAAGTGACAGGAAAGAATTGTATTTTCTCATAGCAAAGCCACATCGGGCTATCTACTGAGCCCACCTAGGGGAATCGAACCCCTGATTTTAGCGTTGTGAATCCGTGGACAGGGAAGTAGCACATACAGCCACAGGGAAGAAAGGACGTATATTGTTCATGACAGCTTTGCAACAGAGTTCTTGCAACGGAAATTTCTCTGTAAGACTTGTCGAGAAGTACGGCCGTCAAATACAGGCTCACAAATCGTTTTAATTAAACGAATTACACCTACATATATTTCGTACCTGTACCACGTTATCGCGCCATCTATCTGATATTCTACAATATTTTATCATTTCTTAATTCAAATCCAACTTGCGATTATTAATAAGAATGAATAAATTACAAGAATGTGTACAAGAACAGCTCTGAAATATGCCTTCATATTATTTACTGAGTTTTATAACGTGTCCGTCACGTAAAGTGTTCAGTGGTATGTATCGGACTCGAACCTTGGGATTTCCGATATAAGATCCGGAGCACTGATCGCTAGACCACGTCTGATTTGTTTGCACGTTTGCTTTTGATTCACATCTAAGCCACATAATGGGCTGCGCTCTGTTCACCGAAGAGAATCGAACCATAGATTTTATCGTTGCAATACCATAAATTTATCGATGATCCTAATTAAGAGGCGTCAATATTCGTTTTTAACGACTTGAGCTCTACACCAATACACTTTAACAGAGTTAAAGCATATTTTAAACAAAAGCCCTATAACTTTTTTCTTTTTTAAAAATACAAGGCCGCGTCCCTTTCTCTTATTTTTGAAGTTTAAGACACTTGGCTCCACGTAAAGAGTTTAAAAATCATTTGTTTCAATGGATTGGTAACACAAACACGGACTAAAAAAACATTATATTCTTAAATGCCCTTCTGTAATAACAACAACAAAAGTCCAATTTATCTAAAGTTATTTTTAAACGACAATTACAGCAATATAAAACATGTCACAATACTTCCCTTACATATTCGATATGCTTATAAAACAGATAAAGTTAATTTCGTATTACATAGGGAATACATATTTCATATATATATATGAATACCAACATAATAAAATACATAGTGAAAACTTATTTGCTTTTCAAAAATTATTCTTTACTTAGTGTTAAACTTTCCTGCCTTATGTCCCATACACTTATTATCTCATGGAATGTTTTATTTGTGATCGATAATTTTTAAAACTGAGATTTATATATGAATTATCAAAAATAGCTTTCATTGTTTAATAATTTATTTGTTGTTACAGGGACCTAAGCCTATTAATATTTTACATTATTTTATCTTACGTATGTGTTTCAGCTAAGTGATTTTACTAACTTTCTGAAAGAAAAATTCTAAATCGAAATTATCTTCATAAATGAAGATTAGTATCAAGTTTATTACATGCTCAAATTTTGTATCTTTAATGAATTTAATTTTGCATTGAACTTAGCAAACCCTGACATTTTGTTTAAAAAAAATTGTTTCATTTCGATAATTATATTTTGTAATGAAGCAATCACATTCTTATTATTTTTCGAGATTAACTCCAGATCTTCTTAGGTTAAATACGATTTCCTTCGTTCATTCTGCCATTTCCAGCCACATCATCAAAATCACAAACATCAACTTGTCAAAACCATTAGACGTAAAGTAAACAACCTAAAAGAAGCCTTAGGGAAAAGAAGGCAGTGACGCTCAAAAGATTACTAGATTATTTTGTTATAGATACCGATTTTTTCCACGGTGTATACAGCCTCGTGATAAAAACTTCATTCACAATGTTTAGTTTTACCTTTACAAAATGTTACTTATAAAGGAATTTTGTCATAATAAGTACGATCTCAAAGCCAATAGAATTGAACATTTTATCGACCGTGTATGCTCTGAACTGCTAAGCCTAATTCTATTTGTTGGATAGCCGAAAAAAGATAAAACTTCAAATAAAGCAATATATTTTAAGTTGTCTTAGAATAAAATAACGAAGAGTTTTGTCTTTCGAATAATGTTAACTTTTCATTCGATAGTGCCTTTCGTAGATACAAGTTAAATCAGTTATATCGATTTTTGTTATTACTGTTATCCTTTCGTGTTTCTTAATAAGTTTGGGTTTCATAATACGAACTGAAATATTTATAGGGTTACTTGTATATAAACAGCAATTTGATTCTTTTGTTTAATTTTTCTACAAATGATAAATATAAAGTAGCACGTGAAATATTACCTTAATCATATAAATGTTTGATAACCGACTGATAGAAATAACGTCTTTGGAAAAAAACTAAAGAAAAAACAACGAACAAACAAACTGATGTGGGATTCAGCAGAAGTGCTCCGTATAACTTTAACCAAACATAACCAGTTGCTCGTCGGCCTGTTCTTTTAAGCCCGAGTTAAGTTTTGATGAGCACTCTAAAGCTGCGAAACAGTTATATCACGATTCAGATAATGAACCATAAAGGTCTGAAGACAGCGTAGCAATCATGTTGACAGAAAATTTCATGGCAATGGCTTAACCTTCACGGCAACGTCTAATCCCTTTTTAGTTGCCGTTAGGACATTCTCCAAAATGACAAGTAGAAACAAAAACTGCTTGGCTATTTGGCAACTGAAGAAGTCAACCATCATCGTCGTGGCAGTAGATTAACCATCTTCGGCAACGATACGAGATGCATCTACGACCAAGTTTAGCATCATTCAAAAAAAATAAAATTAAACTTCAGTATTCGCAGCAATTTTTACCTGTGTATTATTGCTTACGCTGCACCGACTGTACAATTGACGAGAGAAATAAGCATATATAAATAATTTCACTGAACCATTCGTTGATAATGATTGTTACTGTCGTAGTTCAGTACCAGATCTTGTAGGCTTATACAGTCAAAAGAGTCATTGGAATTTTATTGACGTAGTATTTCTAAAATAATCTTCCTACAAATCTTTATTATGTGAAACCGGTTGTACGTATTAAACAATACCCACCATTCAATCAAAAATGTTCTTTTCAAACAGTCAATTCACATGATTCTTAGGTTTTCTGAAGCATATATTTTATACATATATCAGATCATTGAGATTAATGTATTTTACAAATAAGTATGCAAACAAAAGCTTGCTTCAAATGAAACCAGATCCTTTTGCATAAGCTAAATATTATACTAACATGCATACATGCTAATATTTCATTTGTATATTCTGTTTGAACTGCTCAGTGAGACATAATTAAAGCTGTTGTAACTAAAGGTGTCAAACCATTTAAGATTTCCCTTAAAATAAACCAGCTTTGGATTTTTTTTTTGTTTTTGCTGTTGTTGCGTCATGAACAGACCCTACGAAAGGCTTTTATTAATACAACTGTATTCTTCCATTTGATCAAAGTAATCTTGGCGGAAATTATACAGTTTAACCAAAAAGAAATATTTCAATATCTTTAAGATATCATTCAAAAGGTTTTATTTTGGGGACCGTATATTTCGCAAAAAATATTATTTCATTGTTTCGTAATTGGCAAAAATACTAAACAAAAAAGTGAATGAATTCGAGAATTCAACGTCTTTTATGCCCTATGCTATAGCTTAGCCTTCCATAAGTACTAACAAAAAAAAAACAACTTATACTAACTTTCTGTGATAATTCTGAGTGTCCAAGTATGATCTAGAGATCAGCACACGCTCTCTTGTCCCGCAGCATATGAGCCTCTAGTAGCAAACTTAGGAACTACAAGAACAGAAGAATACAACTGAATGGCCTAAGCAGTAGCGAAAGATAGAAAACAATGAATAATGATAACAATAAACAGATTGTAGCATGTTGAGATTGGTTCACAGTTCTTGTAATATTTTATAAGGTTATTATATCACGTAAAACTAAGAACTAACAGTCTCTTTATCCCCTTCTTTACAGAACCGTTCACCATCTAGTTTAGATATGTTCAAGCACATATGTAAATATAAGTAGTTAAATAAATACTTCATTTAACCAATTGAAACAAAAGAAATTATAGTAACCCATAAGTTTTCTATAGCGGATGCTAAATAATTAATCACGCCTTTATCATCGTGCATTTTCTTCGTATGACAACATGTAAGGGATGTTAGAATATCCTTCGTGAGGGAAACTAAAGTTTTGTTTAATAAAACAAAAGAATGAACCTGCAAATCCATAAGTCCTGGTAAGCTATTTCAACGATGGGTTTGTGATGAAGTTTTTCTACGTAAAGATATGCGTAGTATTCATTACTCAGCCACTCGACATTCAGTTTAGTTATACCTCACTCGCTCTCACGATTTTTGCATTGTTTTGTAAAGTGTTCAAAGACAACTGAAACAGAGGCAAATGAGTTCATACACGGGTGTTGAAAACAAAATGCAGACATTTATTTCGAGAGCGCCACAGCTATCACGCAGATATTATCAATATGGACTTTAAACAATGAGAAAGTCGCAAGAATAATCGTTTCCTCTCGATTTAAATAACGTCCGGAAGCAAAGTTAGTTAAAGAAAACAAAAACGGGCTTAACTAACAGAGGGAAGCGTCTACGAAACTAATACGTACAGGACTAATTTCACATGATCATTCTCAAGTAAATTAACGTTAACCATCCAGTTTGTCAGTTCTCCGACTTTTTAAACTAACGACCAAAATAAATTTTTCGATTTCTTATGCTTTGTTAGTATAAAGTATTTAAGCTGATAGCAACAAGTTACACAGAGTTTAGTAAGCATGCAATTATTGTTAAGAACAAACAGTTTATTATTTTTGTGGATGATTACCACTATACACAGAGTTAGAAAAATGATCGTTCAGAACGAAGTCTTTTTTTTTTATGCAACAAGCTTTCACTGAGTTGCACCGACACTTCTTCCAAACTGATGTTATATTTTAGGAAAATACTTAGAAGAGATTATTTTAAAAACTCTTCATTGATAAAACTTGGCCATTAGAACTTTCAGATAATCAGGATCTGTGGACACAATTCACAAACCAAACATAATTTAGAAGAGCTATATAAAATTAAATGCTTTGGCAAGTTAAAAACGGTCGCAATATAATGAGAAACAACCGATATAAATTAACAAATAAACATAAAAAAAATATTCCATTACAACCCAGTATTATTAGAAAGATCATACACCGCTTGTAGTTGAGAAACGTATTCAGGAATTTACAAATGATCTTCTAATAGTGGTGTTTAAATGTTACATGAAAAGGAGAGTCCATTAAAGTATCTTAACAACAATTACAGTATGATGTACAAAAATAATGTGAAAAATGTGTTATAGTGATCTTTAGACGTCATGATGACGTAAGAAAAAAACGACTCTTCCTTGAACAAGCTCCAATTTGTACTGTTTATGATTATCATGGGCATCAAATCTTATCTTCAGTAAGATAACCTTAAACCAGCATTTAGGCAAGTGCTCTGAAACTTCTCGAAATCTAAGCACGTAATCGCTCGATGAACGTCAGCTAAAGGGCGTCTCAACCCTATGTGACCCCGGATCTTCCGACTCCGCCCCAATTCGAACTTCGCGAAAAACCGAGTTCTGTAGGTCGATTATGAGTCAGATTAAAAAGGTAGAACTAAGTGTTTTAATATATTAATAAATTCACAGAATTTATATTTACGACATTTATTCAAATATGTTGGTCAAATCACCGTCAGCTTTTTTAAGCATACACTCACACACACACACTCATGTTTCAAAGTTCTAAGGAAAAGTGAAATATTTTGCATTACGGAGAAAGAAATTGTTTAAAAAACGCCAAGAGAATAAATTCCCATTTATTTGAATTCTGCTCCAATATATCTTATTGTATTATATATTCTGTGAACGAAATATATTAGTCTAATTACCCAGTTGTTTTAAAACGTTGACAACATTGTGGAATAGTTATACCTTCAATAGAACGCAGCTAATAATAATACAGTTTAATGTCCAAGTTAAATATGAAAGAATATATTTTAAAGTGTTACTTGTTTTTTACCATTAGGTATAAAGTGTAATGTTTCATAATTAACCTCACAAATTTAGAAATTAAACGTAGCTTAACACAATAGTTTAATTCAAATATTATATGTTTCGAATTCTATATGATTAGAAAGTCATATTTTTGCTTTAAGCTTAATGTATACCCAGGATACAAACAATACAAAAATTATTTTCATTAATTTCCAAGTTATTTTAGTTTTAACATACATTACTAACTTACTGTGGTAATAACTAACATATTTTATATACGAAGTGATAATTATTTTATTATAGATGTTTATAATGTACTTTTCATATACATGTATTGCGCATTTGGTGTTTGTAAAGCTTCAGCTAATATTTCCACCAGTTCTACTGCTCTATAGGAACATTTAATAAATAGAGAAGGAAAACTCGAACCTGACTTTCTAACTGTTCAGTACATAACTATTATGCTATAGTAATTAACCTTCTATTACATTCTTTATGAAAATACGGTAAAAATAGTTTTGGATTTTTTTTTTATACCTAAATAGATTATGTTGTACATAAAAGGTATTTTTAAAATATAATTTTGTTAGCTACAAATGGATACGTTACCTAGAAGTGAAACTGTTCAATGGAGGGACCATCAGCAAGTCGTACTTTATGTGCAATTTAGAGTACAGTCAAAATTTGTCACCCACTTAGAAGTAAAAGCATTCAGCTGGATGTTTCAAAGTAATGTGCAGTAAAACGGTTAGAAGGATGTGTTGCTATAACGTTCGTAATTTCCTTCGATTTCAATAATAGATTATTTCGTCTGTATTCACACAATACTTAGTACGCAAACGTCACAGATAGTAAAACAATTGAAGTTGTGACGTAGATATAACATAGAAAATTTGATTGTAGTAGTTTTTCAAAGGAAATTTAGCAGTTTTTAATTACTTTATATTATAGGTCAATAGCAGTCAATAGCAAAACCGGAAAAAGATCTCATTTTCATATAACCTTTAACCTTCAGATGTAATAATTCCAACATAAAAAAGATAGTTTTATTCCCAAATCTTAGTCTTGTTTGATCAGATTTTCTAAAGCTAGTTATTGATACACCTGTTAAAAGGTTGAGATAATGGAAAAGTTGTTTAAATCTCAGTTGTCGTTGTTTCTATTTGTTTAGCGAAATATAGCAAAGTAATAAACCATTATGATGGAAGTCGGTACCTACACCCAAGTATTTTTACCTTACTTTCACGTATGCATTTCATAATATTAGGCGATAGGTAGAAAGATAGAAAGTTAAAACAGAAATAATGAAAAATAAGGTGATAAATAAAGGCAGTGGGAACAATTCATGTTCTCCGGCAAACTGTAACACAGGTGGGACGGCAAACCGAACTAAAACGTCTTTCAATTAAGCACATTTTATGCATCATATGTTAGAGAACTAAATCACAGTAGCCTAGTGTCCAAACAGAGCGGGAATTGTCATCAGTTTGAACGCCTAGCCCCGGGTGAGTCGGCCGGGCCCCTCGATGGATTCTTCTTAATGATCGCTTCATAAAACACTTGCTTGTTAGCTGGGCCTAAAAAGCCATGCTGTCTGCAGTAGACAGGCACCACTTCTATCTGGAATGCAACTTAAGGGGGTCGCATGCTCACCTGAGGAAACCCCTGTCTGTTTATCCTGTACAGCTGTACATAACCTTGGCAACAAACATGTGCTTGTGGCGTGCGGCTACAGAAAAAAACAAAAAAACCTCATCAGTTTCCTTATAAGCTTGCACACCTGGTTTATTCGTCATTTCATCAAAGCTCATTATTCGCTACTACACTCGAGCGCTCCAACAAAGGCCATAATTTGTCGAGACAAAAGTAAATCTTGTCGGCAGTTTAAAAATTCGTTAATGTTGTTTAACACACACACATTATTCGCTTGACGAAACTTGGTACTGTGTGTGTGTGTGTGTGTGTGTGTGTGTGTGTAATATGTTCACTTTAGAAAGCTACATCAATATTTTTGATTAACTGCTGAACAGTCGTTGATAATTTGAACTACTATCTTTGGTCTAGTTACTCGTTTTTAAAGAGGCAACATTCGTGTCATAACGACCCGAGTCGGTAGAGTGCGTTTCACACGTTTATTACGTAGCTTTTCCAGTTGTTACTTTGTATAGCAAAAGTTCACGTTACAAGAGTAACTGTTCATTAAGAAATTTCAAGTTGATTTCTAAGTTATTTCATTTTGAAACTAAAGCACTTTCAACTGTCACTTGAACAACGGCCAACCTTGAGTATTCGAGGCGAACGAATTGAGACTTTTTTTCTTCCTTACTAGTTACATACACAACTGCTGTCCTGAAGGTCTTGTCGTATATTTAAGTGCTTTTTATAAATCTCAACTATCCTAATCAATGTGCAATTCATGAAGCAATGAGGTAAAAGACAAAAGACTACATTCCAGAAGCTATCGAGTAAAAACCTGCTTTCCATGTTGTCTGCAAACAGAAGAAAAAAACAAAGACGCTACAATTCGGAGTATACGAAAATAGTAGCTTTTATCGTTACTTAGTAATACTTATATAAAGTGTGAATACGTTCAACATATTGTTTGTATTTTTCAGCTGCATGCAACTGTTAAGGTAATTTTGTTAACACACTTTTCTTAGAACCAGAATGTGTTTTCAATACATGATGTAATTTTTTTTTTAATATTAAAAGATAATGTATGCTGTAATTATATGACTTATTTAAGATTAGTTTATGTATCCACACATTATACTCACACGAACAGATTAAGTTACAGCATTATTTACATCTGCTGCTTCATTTTTATATATATAATAAAGTTGAATTTTCTATCTTACGCTCATCACTTTTCTTTTGCTTGTTTAAATTTCGCGCATAGCTACATGAGGGCTATCTGCGCTAGTTGTCCTTAATTTAGCAGTGTAGAACTAGAGGGAAGGCAGCTTGTCATCACCAGCGAATAGTGGGACTGACCCTAATTTATAACGTCCCCACGGCTGAAAGGACGAACATGCTCGGTATGACGGGGATTCGAGAACTCGCAACCCTTAGATCACGAGTCAAGCGCCCTAACCACCTGGCTATGCTGGAACTACACTGATCACATGCACTGTTTCTGCACCATTTGGTTCAATATAACCATATTTTGCTGGCTGTCTTTGTTTCATGTGTTTTATACTATCGTAAGAGAGAGAATAGGTAGACAATGCACGTGCGCGTAGCAAAATAGTGCCATATCATGCGGGTTTATACTTTCTCCTATATTTTTCTTTGTCTGTCGAACTGGATGAAACATCTTTTTTTAAAAATCAAACCTTTATCTTGAAGTACAAAATTATTTGAGAGGCAAGATATGCAACGTTATTTTGAGTATACTATACTATTTAATGTTTGGAAACTCGGAGAGCAGAACTCTTCGCATACAAATCTTTCTCCGGAAGGAAATCTTAAAACAGACAACGATAATTCCTTCAAACTTCAGCTAGTATTTAATCCAACCATTATTTCAGACTAAAACCGGTGCACTTAACATTGTACAATAAATAGTGTGTGTGTATGTGTGCGTGTTTATAGCAAAGCCACATCGGGCCACCTGCTGAGCCTACCAAGGGGAATCGAACCCCTGATTTTAGTGTTATAAATTCGTAGACTTACCGCTGTACTAGCGAGGAGCACAATAAGTAGAGAAATTTCGAACGGTAGTTTCTAGTAAGTCTTGCATCAATGTTCAGTTAATAGTAATATATATATATATATATACATGTTTTACGGCGGCTACTAATAATGTGCAAGTTTCAAATTAAATTTCAGTACTTTTTAATATTCGAATTTATTGATCATGAACACGAAAAATTTGATTTATTGAATTACAGCTTAGCACTGTAATCAGTACTTCGCGTATCTTTATCAAAAATGTCTCTAAATCGCGCATGAAAATCGAAACATTTTTATGTGAATTGTGGTTTACTTCTTGTTTAATAACGTTGACCGTCAAGTGACGGATGTGGATCTAATACCGAAACTGGTTTAAAATAATACTCATTGTTAATGATAATGCAATTTTGTAGAGGCCGATTTTTTTTCATCCAGTGTATAAAAGTGCGTCTTTCTATACACCCACGTCAATAATAAAGCAATATACCATTAGTCTTCTTAGAACAACGGGTCATTATAAGACCCCACACGGTTGTGTATTGTTCATGTAAAACCTTTAACCAGTACCTGGTCTTCTGCCTACTCTTGTTGCCAGTGGCCACCCCATGCTCCACTGACGTCAGACACCTTTTAGGATTGACCAAGGAGTGGCATGCAATTATACAACTTGCATGATAAAGCTGGTGGAGGCTTGATGAAGACGAAGACTTGAAGAACCTTCTCCTACTAAAAGACTTGATGGATGCTATGGCCACGAATCCTTGAGGACATTTAAAGTCGTATCATGCGTTAAAGGCATCCAGACGATGCATCTCTGACGAGTCTTATTACGTAAACTACAATTTTAAGGTCGGGTATTAAAATTTCGAAGTAAGAAAACAGCCGTCCATTGCTTTCTCGTTCTTTTGTATAGCATTATCTCCACAGTAAGAATAGACTTTGTTAAATTTCCTTTGGTCTTACAATGAATGTATATTTATTCCTTGGGATATATGAATTCACTATACTGCACTTAAATATCGTAAGAAATGAATACGCATTACAAAACAAACCAATTAACAATCTACTTTTGTTTTGTAGGGATGACAAATATGGCGATTTATCACGTTTCAAGATGCATAACTGAAGAAGTTCTGGTATACCTTCACAAACCATAAGCAGAATTTATATATCTAACAAACTCACATCTGTAAGTCGCTATTCGAGAAAAAATGAATAAAAACCAGTATAAAATTATGTAAAAACGAAATAAAGTAGAAGTTCAAATCTACAATATTCATTGTAATGGGTTCTATCTGTTTTATACGTGAGGTGAATAGGTTTGTTTATTTGTTTTAGCGCAAAATTACACCACAGGTTACCTGCACTGTGTCGAATTCGGGAATCGAACCCCGATTCAGTTCACAACATTATCGCTGACCCATAAAGAGATTATGAATAACTTATGTTTAGCGTAGATCCGTTACACGTCATTTCGCCAAACTAAAAACAACTACTGCATGAGGCTTATGGAGGCAATATTCAGTGTAAAACTGGCAAACAAGCTCAAAAAGAAGCAATCTATGCTAACACTGAGTAATGAACCATTTCAAGATTTTGTGCAGTTCTTGACGGTTTATAAAAAGAAAAAAAAAAGATTTTTCTTAAACCTGCCATTAATCGTTCAACATTCACTTTTTCTAACATGTTAGCAGTAGGGTATACTATGGCAAAATTGATTTAGGAATACTTGCACGTTCACCATCTACCGGCTGCTATATATGCTAAGAATTCACTTTTGGATATCTTAAAAATCGTTTATCCATTGATGAAGAAAATCTACAGAAAAAAACAAACTTGTATCATCTCAAGATGAGTGAAACTTAAACCAGATAAACAATAAAACCTTGAATGGGGAAATTCAATGGTTGAAGAGTATGTTGTTTGTTTGAAGTTAATCACAAAGTTACGTTATGGTCTATTTGTGGCTCTGTCCACCACGGGTATCGAAACCCAGTTTCTAGCGTTGTAAGTCCGCATACATGCCGCTGTGTCATTAGGGGCACCTTAAGAGTAAATGTCGTTATTGTTCACCACATCAGTACAAACTAGACAATTGTTTGACCCTTGGTTCATTCAATCGACTCTTACTTGAAATCCTAATCATCAGGTCAATAGGTTATCCAAACTTTGACTTCGCAGAAATCAATTGGCCAAAAGTAAGTTGCGAAATAAATGGTAAAATTTAGCTCCTTATTAAGATGATAAAGAAAAATTTAACGGTCTTTATGAAACTTATAATAAGCAATTATTCAAAATGTGTTCGAACTATAAACGTTACACATTCAGAATTGATATCCCTGACAGTTTAGCACTGGATTCAATATTAAGAGATATTTCAAAAATTTCTAATTGGTACGTTACATACCTGTCTATATCAGAAGACACTAAGTATAACGATGATATGGTACAAATGCTGAAATAAGTGTTCAGAATTATAGGCGGGTTCTGTTTAGCCGAGGGCATGCTGTCTTACTAGTTTTTCATAACATTTTTGGCAGAAAGCAACATTCCGAAAAGGATTCTCTCAGGTTTTGTGTATGCAACCCATTACACGACATATAAATATAAGCTTTGTATTTGGCAACCGCTCACTGAGGTCTAAAACCAGTGTTTTGAAATATATGAAAATATATTGTTTTATCACATTGTGGTTCAGTTTCATTCAATTCCCTATGTGTTTTGTGTTTTGCAATAAAAGTCTACCACCATGTACCAAATCACTCTTCCACTACGTTGTTTTAATCAAGCACAAAGCTACACAATCGGTTATGAGTGCGCTGCCCACCACGGGTATCAAAACCCGGTTTTTAGTGCTGCAAGTCCGCAGACATACCGCTATGCCTCTGTGAGGCATTTCATTACATAAGCGCTGTTTATTACTTAAACAAAATATTAAAATAAAATTTCCTAAACTAAACCATAAATTATAAGTCACGTAATTTCCCATTTTACAAAGTCTTAACTTAAAGATAATTTAATGGATATCATTTATCTATAAACAATAGAACCGTTCGACTCGTAATCTGGGGGTTGCGGATTCGAATCCCGGTCGCAACAAACATGCTTGCCCTTTCAGCCGTGAGAGCGTTATTATGTGACGGTCAATCCCACTATTCGTTGGTAAAAGAGTAGCCCAAGAGTTGGCGGTAGGTGGTGATAACAAGCTGCATCCCCTCTAGTCTTACACTGCTAAATTAGGGACGGCTAGCGCAGATAGCCCTCGTGTAGCTTTGCGCGAAATTCAGAACAAACAATAGAACTAGGCCTCTCATTAATCAAGAGAAGGGTACGAAATATTTTTTGTGATTAACGAACGATGTTTTACTGGTTTTTATTGTATGCACTTCCAATTTCAAATACATATCCAGTTACCCTATCATATTTTATTTACACTGTTTTATATCAAGAGAAAAGCAACATGATATACTGCAAAATATATTTAAGAAATTTAGTTACCTATTACTTTACGTACACACTAAAGGCGTACCCAAACATACAATTATCAAAGATTATGTATCATGAATATTACAATAGATGACAATTTGGGTTGAAGATGCAACCATTTTTCACGATTAAACTCTAAATACGTTTCTAAAATTCAAAAGGTCAATAATTAAATAACAAATATTATTAGTAAGGTTTTTGTGTAGAGTAGATTAACATTTTTTATATGAAAGTTTGTTGTATATGTTCGGGTACACTTAATCAGTATAACAGTTCTATAGATAATGATAAGTACAGTTCATTGAATATAATGATATCATGATTGCACAAATACTGGAACGAGACGAGTGTAAATGGGCAAGCTTATCGGTTGGGTTTATGTCTACAATCAAAGACCAGTCTGATCTTGACAGCTTTCTTCTGACAGGGTCAGATTTTCCTAAAACACCTGTACACGTATTGCCGATGAAAGGCCCACAAATCAAACAAAACCTGAACCCTGGCAAGTCGTGGTCATTCGTCACACACATCTCTAAATAGTGAGTTTGAGCTGACTGATCTCTCCTCAAAGCGTGTAACTGACGGCAGTGGGAGGTAAGCTGTGAAGTGGCTGAAAAGACACCAAATTCTCTGGAACTAGAAGCCCTCAATCGTTCGACCAATCGCCATTAATCAGACTGACCACACAGAAGAGGCGGCCATGCCCTCTAGGTAATACGCCACGCTGCCAGCCCATTATATCCAGCAAACAAAGAGCGATCTAAGCTACCTGTGTGGCGATCTTCTTGCCCCCTACTCGTTCTTTAAATTGAGTTGGAAAAGTCCTCATTTAGGAGGACAGAAAGCAAAGGGGAGTGAATATTGGAGTGCAAAAGCGCCGAAGCATGGTAGATCTTTAGATTAAAAGACTATGGCTTTATTACGGTAGGCTTAGGGTCACGGCGCTTTCAGTTAAGTTGAGATTGAGTGATGAAGTATTTGGGTGTGGAAAGTGTTTAGAGAATTTCGCGGGAAAACTAAATAAACACAAAAGACATTTATCTTGGACTTATTACATTATACTATACTGACGTGGTAAATGTCCAAGTTTCAGAAATGATGTACTTCACTCACACGGTAAAAGTGTAAGATTCAGAACTGATGTAGATCATGTTTGTTTGAAAGGCAATTTATTCTCACTGCTATATTCAGCGATTTTGGTTTCATATTTCATAATCAAAGTAAAATTGTTCTTCCCTAGGAAAAAACAAGTTTCTGATTAAAATTACACCAGCTACTGGCTGCTTACCTTCTATTTCTAATTCGTTAATGCCTCCTGGAGTTTACCTTTTGTGCAAGGTGTTAATTAGAGAGTAAAACCCAATACAACGGAAACCTCTTGTAGACGTCTTTATGTCTATGTTCATTTCCGCGCTTATAGTCTCTTTAATTAACAGCTTGAAGTCTATGTATATGAACTACAAATGGAACATTCCATGTCTTATTTTGTACTTACTGTCACTGATGTAAATTAAACCAAACATGATAATGAAGTAGGTAACACGACGTGTTATATAAACTGGAAAGTCTGTATATCAATTTAGTCATTCTGTATTAAATGTATGTCTCTTGATAAAAACAGGAATAACTTTCAAGTGACAGTGACAATCATGCACGTAATAAAAATATTAATTCCTGTACACATGTAACGTGCTAAATATCATTTTGTCATTAGATGCTCAGGAATTTTGAAACGTATTATGTAGCATTAGGTATCAGACAGGAGTATTACTGTCAAAGTACATGTATTTACGTATTCTAGCTATTTAGTTATTTAGATTTAATCTTTTTAGAAATTATCACGCTTATCGCGCCGATACTGCTAAATATATGTCAAAAGGTTCTTCTGTACGTTTACCATAAGGCTATCAAATAGAAAGATACTATTGGTTTATTCTTTGCGTTTATTCTATGCATTTAACCCATCATGTTTATATTTTAAAGGAGATGGTTGTTGAATTTTAATGCCTAGCTCTTTAAAAAGGTTAAAAACCAACTATAAGAACCGGTGATACAACTCCACATACAACTGAGCGGGTTCTCGAATTCTTCAGTAATTATAGCCTAGGTGACGAAAAAGTTCATTTTCTAGGCTGACGTGACTCGATTGTTTAAAGAAACAGGTCAGTAGCTAGCTACTGGACAATGTCGTTGATTATAATACAAAGATTCCTGTCAACCAGAAAACGTCAAGCCTTTTGTGCACGTGCAAATATGTAGTTTCGTGATATGACCGCGGTTTCGTCGCAGAACGAGGCGACAACGGTCGCACTTGGTTGCTACACAGACCAAATCCTTTGCAAGAGTTAATTACGCAACAACAACAAAACGTTGTCCTTTTGGATTTAAGATTTACTTTAGCCAAGCTTTTGAGCCTGAAGAAATTGTGTATGGCACTTTCAACTCCAAAATGTTTTGTAATTGAAAACTCATGATTCCAAAATATGGATATTGCATCTAATTAAACACTTCACCAACGCGCAGCCTAGTGTACAAGTACGAAGTCCTCTTTCTAGCAGGAGCCAAACAGTCTAGCAGAACAACAAAGCTGTTATTGTAGTGCCGCGTCAGAAAAAAAACAAAGATTCTTATAAAGCGAGACGGTAGTCAACTTCTAAAAGCGCTGTACTATATAAGTCTTATTGTTAACATATTTTTATCTTTTGCCCACACACAAAATGCTTGAAACTCTAAAACAATTCGGTATATTTAGTTCAATTATGGGTAAGAGAGAAAAAAAAGTGACGTTTCTAATGTACAGGATACGATCTTTTCTTTAACGTGCTGGCGATGCAACAGACTTATGATGTTCACAAGGTATTGTACAACGTTGAACAATAAACTTCTCAGTCGCGGCAAAGCGGGTCGTAAAATGGCTTTGACTTTTTCAAGTACAAACTTAACTCGTAGCTCCGTTATCTCTCAACCGATTTGAGATACAGTTACAGTTTTGGAAGTCAAACCCTTTGATTGATAGCTCATTCTCTCGGCATATTTAAGATTTAATTATAGCCGCGGCTATTTCTGGTTTAATTCCGGACAACAAAAACCGTAAACATTTTGCTTAATACAGAAGTTAGTATCTTTGGTAATCTGTTTGTTAAACAGATTTTTCTTGTACTCTAGTCTGAGAGAAATGCAGATTGGTGTAGTTTAAGGTTTTATTAATAACCGATATTCTTGTTAAAGTAATTGACAGCTTATTCATTCGAAAGAATAAAAAATATCGTTGGTTCAATATTTCAAAGACAAAACAAAAAACCTTTATGCATATCTTAGATTTTCAAATCCCTTACTATTTTTGTCTTTCCCTAAAAACCTAGTAGAACAACTAAACAAATTTGCTATAGTTCTGAAGAAAGAACAAGTGGAATACTATCAGAAGCTGAAAGTTTCTTACAGTCTAGAAGAACAAAAAACATGATCAACAAAAACAAAAGTTATAGCAATTGTTACGAGTTCTAAGAGTAAGATGTTCGGTCATCGCTGTAAATACTGTATTAATATATGCTGGTTGATTTGTTGACCGTAGCATCATTTGGAATCGGAAATGAAAAAGAGAGAAACGAAATTTACGTTGGCCAAGAAATAAACATAATAAAAGGACATAGAACCTGGGACAAACAGGAAACATCGAGTTTATGACACAAATAATTTCATGTTATTAATAAGAAAGATTTTATTTTCGTGCTATGGAAACAATCAAGTTTTAAAATGTTTATTATTCCGCTTAAGTTTGTCATTTCAAGCTGAATATTAATCATTATTGAGTAACAATAGGTAGTTTGTTTTTGCAATTTCGTTCAAAGTTACACGAGGGCTATCTATCCTAGTCGACCTTAATTTAACTATGTAAGACTAGAAGGAAGGCAGCTAGTCATCATCACCTGCCGCCAACTCTTGGGCTACTCATTTACTAACAAATAGTGGGATTGACCGATATTAATAACGCTCCCACGGCTGAAAGAGCAAGCATGTTTGGTGTGAAAGGGATTCGAACCAGGAACCCTCAGATTACGAGTCTAGCGTTCTAATCACCTGCCATGCCGGGCATAATAACAACTTAGAACATTCTATAAAAGCGGATGATAATGTTTTCACGTTAAAAAGGTGAACAATCTTTCAACGAATTATAAAAGTATTTTTCTCAACTGTCGTCATAAAGTCTTTCTACTAACAACGTATCCAAAATAACGTCGGCCTTTTTACACTGTTTAAAAAACTATTTGAGAAAAATACGATCTTTTATTATTTTTTATTCACAGCTTTTCAGGTGTTTGGTTTAAAAGTGTGAAATGGATTATTTTAAATATATATTAAATTATTAAATGGGAAGAATATAGTTTAGAAATAGAGTTTTCATGAGTTCCAAATATATTTCCTAAGCTTGAGCAACTCAGGTAGGAAACACTGGAAGAAAATCGAATTGCTTGATTATTCATACATTACGGGATACCATGAAACTAAAATAACATTACGACCCATAGCAAAAATGAATTTGTTTATGTCTACTTAAACATATACACAAATGGCTATCTGTGCTCTGCCCACCACGTGTATCGAAACCCAGTTTATACCATTCTACCAAGTCCGCAGACATGCCGTCCTGCCACCAGGGGGTAGGTTGACTTCGTTACATTTTGTTTATTTTCATCAGAATAAAAGAGATCTGCTGAATATATCTTTCCCTACAATATAGCAACTTGTTATATTTGTTGGAAAGGTTATATTGCATGTACTAAATACTAAATATATTACAGCCTATTTTGGAAAGAAAATATTGTTTTATAAACTCTAGATTTAGTTATAATTCACATACATAATGTTAATACATAATACATTATGTATTCTCTTGTATTTGGTGTAAGCAAATATACGCTGAAGAAACAGAAAATTTACATTTCAGAATAAATTTGCACAAATCTCATGTCAGAAACGTATACAATAGTCCATTACCTGTTAATAAATACATTAATAAGTGTATTATGGAAATACATCAAACTTTAGAAGAACCATTTTTCCAAATAATTCCATTTCGGTCATTTTGTGAAAATAATAAAAACTATTTTATAAATTTATTTTAGTAATAAATTTAAACCCATATCAAATATACAGTTGAACATACAGCGAGAAATTAAAACATATATAAAAGCTTTAAGGTTGAAAAACATTGGAAGTGTTCAGTAGGTTTGGGTCAAGAAAGTTTTATTGTAAAAACTGAAGAATATCCTCAATGATATCAGACTAGTATTTTTTTATTTATTTATTTGTAGTTTCATTTATTTCTTGTAAGTTAACAGTAATAAATAAAGAGTTTTTGAAATATTTTAAATTATTTTTAGATTGTTAATTTATATATTTAATTTCTAGATGACGTCTTTGTTATTTTTCGCCCAAATATTATTGAAAGCGTTCAGAAAAATTCATTGCCTAGAATTTTTCACTATTGTCATATTAGAATGCAAAGATCATTGCCCCGAATCTCTCGCTGTTTTCCAATGAGAATGCAATCAGCGACACGTGTCTCTCCCTTTGAGCTCTCGGTGATTAGAGTTGACATTTTGTAAAAAAATGAAATGAAACGAATCCAACTAACAAAGCCAAATAAAAGTGACTGTTCAGCAGCCCTAAGTGTTATACGAGACTGAACTGGCAACGCAATATTTAAAAATCGTCACCTAAACGTCTTCTTCAAATATGACGTTAATGTACAGCGTCAAGTTTGCTCATCTTTCAGTGAAGAAAGGACTCCAAAAAGATCAGAAGTAAACAAGATTCTATTTTAAACTATAGGCATTCCTCATCTGTGCAAGGACGTCATATTCGTTACAATTCCTTATAACGCTCACTTCTGCGTTCAAAACAAAATGGCTGCTATTTGGAAATAAACTTTAGCGAAAATTTATGAAAAAATAATAGTTCACATAGTCATTGACTATTTGTGGTAAAGCATGTTCAATGATTTATAAAGAAAATGCGAATAAAATACACAATTTTCACAAAATCATCGAAAACGAAAGAGTCACACACACAACAAAAATTATATCAACATTTAATTTTTTCTTGCACAGATGATTTAAGGTAAAAATGAATTTGCGACATATTTTTTAAATAAATAAAAACGAAATTTAAAAATTAAGTTCATAGCTAGATCTGAAACATTGTAACTTTTCAGGACAAATTTTCGCTAACACATCTGAATAGAATTTGTAAATGTTCCCAACTTTAAAAAAACAACTGAAAGTCTCACAAGGTGTTGGCCAAAGTAAGCAAGTCTACCTGCGTCTCTTATTTATGATTTAACAATAAAAATAATCTCCTTCATAAGATTCGGCTATATGGAGAAAGGGAAGTTTGCTGACCAGCAAAAATGGAGGACTTTAACAGAAGAGACACTGTGCTGCTCAAACAAACAAACAAAAAAAACGGAAGCAGATTTGACCTACAGTGAGCATCATTATTGTATATTCAGAATAATGATCCCGATCTCGTAAACGCAGTTCTTGTTGTATGGATTGAAGTACGAAGCTCAAATTTACAGTTTCTAGAATATTGCAATAAATTCAGTGAGATATTTAATTGGCAGGAGATCAAATAAGATCTTGACAAACTTTCTTTGAATTCATCACATTGATAAAACATTACCAAATACATCTAAAATTGTAGATAATAACAAGTCCAGACACTATAATAGATTTCTCTATGAAACCATATGTGATTATTTAAACATTATTTATAACATCCTTAACTGGAAAAGTTTACACACTACAGAATATTTTTTAGTACCAGAAACTTAAAACATTTCTTAAAGTGTTTCACTTTTTCCAGTTTGAGAAACATCTTTGTTACACTCTTGCGATTGTTTTTTTCTGCATTTGGTAAACTGCCAAAACGTCGCTTTTCCAAAAAAGCATAACACCATTAAATGGTAAACTTTGTAAGATATGAGGCAGAACACTTGACAGCTGTAAGAGAACATTCAATAACATGTGTCATTTATCTTTTCCAGTATTACATGACAACTTCTAAGCTCATATGATGCTCTCTTTGTTCTTGTACACTTATATGTTTTAAGCTGTTTGATGTTCGTTGTTTGTAAACCTGCCATCAATAAAGAAGCGCTAAATTTTGATTACTTCCTACATTGTCTACAGTTTTTTTTTGCAATTAGTTAAAACCTTGAAGATAAAACAAAAAGTGGACACTTTTTTTCCATAACATTATAATGAGAAACGTTAAAACTGCTATTTCTTACATTTACCACAATTTTCCATTGTTTTATAATGATACATTACATATGGTTATAAGAAGGCTTTACTGCAGAATTTATTGATTACTACCAATCGCGCTAAAAGCTGATAACTTAAAACATTATACAAATATAACACATGAAACCGATACTCAAATTATTTATAAACTTCCCTTTCAGCCAATACGTGAATCAGTATGTTACAGCATTTCCGCTATAAGTACGAAGCGGAATGTTAAACATTGACACTGTTTAAATGTTTCCAAGTAATTTATAACGTATAGCTCGTTGTATAATTACAATAAACTCCAACAGTTCATTACTACAGAGAACCAGTCTGAGGAAAATGACAGTCTTAAAATCGTTAAAGTTTAATAGATGGATTCATTAAATTTTTTATGGCTTAAACATTCCTTCCAGAAACTTCCTCATTAAAGCATACCAGTTTAGCACAACCTATTTACTGGTAGTTTTAATATTTACCATAAATTGATTCATTAGTTCATTTCCTACAGTTTACTGAAGTAATGTTACTAGCTTAACAAAATTAAAGAAAGAAGATTCAAAATGTGGAATTTTATAAATGAGATCATATTACTTACATGCAAGTTTTTACAAAAGCCATGTATTTAGCGCGTAATTAATTTTTGATCAAAGCAAACTATAGCCAATTCAATATGTATTTTTAAAGTTTCTAATTACAAGGACTAGAATGCACTGTTTCTTCATTCGGGTACCCCCTTTGTTGTTAACAATATTTGCGGCTGCAAGCTAAACACAAGAGCGAAATGCCTTTTTAAAATGTTATAACAGTTTATTATTTTGATAAGAGAAATTATCTACCTTTAAATTCAGAGAACTATTTGTTTGCTCGTTTTTGAATTTCGTGCAAAGCTACATGAGGGAGCTGATCATCCCCACGGCTGAAGGGGCGAGCATGTTTGGTGTGATGGGGATTCGAACAAACTCAGAGAAAGTGGAGAGTTCTCAGAAGTTTATTACTAAACATAACTCAGACTAACAACTATTAACATCGAAATTACGCATATGTCTTACAACTCATTAAGCTATAAGAATTTCTTCCTTCATTTTTAATGGCTAATCACGGATATTTACTTTAATGGTCGCTATTTTTTAAGCTGAAATAATCGGGAAGTATCTAAAAGACGCGATATACCAACTATACTCACTAAATCACTTATGTAGACAAACTGCGAATCCTGCAGTTCATGGTTAGTGTCCTATTGCTACAGAAACCCCTTCTGTAGTATTTTTTTTCAAATAAGGGTATTTTCCTGGAGTTAGCGGTTGTTAACTGATTGTCTTCCCTCTCGTCCATTAGTTCAAAATTAGAGTCCTAATGTAGCTTTACACGAAAATTCTAAAACAAGCTATATCACTAGACAGAAGGCAGCATCGAAAATTGTGGATTTATTTAAATTTTAAAAATGCTCATACAGTGTTAATTTTTCCCTCAACTATCCCGTTAGGATTAACCTTTGTGTCGCATAACAGGCTTCACATAAAGAAATATAGAACATTTATTACGTTCGAGGAGTTTCAAATCTAAATATTCGTGCATGTTTTTCTATCAATAACGTAAGTCTACTAATATTAGTGAATTATTAATGAAAAAGTTGTTGCATTCTGATTTGATTACTAAATAAAATGTTGGTGTTGCGATTGCTTTTAAAAACGTATACTTTTCTTAGCACGATAAGTGTATAGTAGACGCGTAGAAAAGCCAAATAATAATAGGTGTTGAAATTTTTAACCATATCACAGAAATTTTATGAAAGTTACAACTCCATTAACATCTGTAACAATGTTCTTTCGATCATTTTATTTTTACTAAGTGAAATACACTAAGCGCTAAAACATTTCATACAGTTCATAAAATTGTGCTAATGTTCATGAAAGGTTATCATAAAACACCATGGTTTGCAAATTTATTGGTGTTTAAAGTTAACGAGCATGCATTCTTGTATTTTTATTAAAATATTCATAGTCACATAAAACACCAAATAGTTGTTCCTAAAATGCCAGTGCACTGTTAATAATTCTTTCATCAGTTATGGGCGTCTGCAGGGGGGAGAACAAGGTGGCACTTACTCGTCTGGAAAATGAGAAACATAATCTTTTCTTATTCGTTCAACATATAATATTTTGTTCACTTCACAATGTCTCTCTACTTTGCCCCCACTCTTAAAAAAAATTATGTGGACGGCCATGGTCATCACTAAAATGATTAATTTTGGTGAAAAAAAAAAGAAGAAACGCGAGGTTCAGGCTATTCTTGGATTTTCCACATGTGAAACACCTATACGAAAACAAGTTACTTGTAGTAAGTAAACGGGCATTTGAAATACCCTGCACCATCATTCCAGTCGAATCAACTAAAAGTAAGCAGACTTGTTAAAACAACGGCAAAATAAACGTGGTAATAAGGAAGTCGGTACACGTAATTGTCTTCACTCTGCAATTAGCTAATATTCCTTATTATATTCCTCAGTGATACAGCTTATTTAAAAATAACTTACAATACCCTACGTTAAACAGCCAAGGAGGCCGTTTTATCAAGTCTATTCACCTTTAACTGCGTATGATAAAACAAGACAGTTTGCCTTTATTTGGTTATGATGGTTTGATGAATTTAGACACTTATTTGATTCATCTAATACACAGCAAAATACGTAAGAAATTAAACAGCTTTGATAGAAAATTTTAAAGCAATTTTTCCGTTAGTACAGAAGTTTTAGAAACGCTTCTGAAAGTGAACAGATTTAATTATTAGTTATTAACGCTCGTATATTACGTTTAAAAACCCTTTAGACAAAAGTTAGTCATTTGCGTACGTAAATAGTCACAAGTATTCAGTCGTCATTATATTTTAAAACAAGAGGGGCTGAATTAACAAGTTTTTAGATTTATGAAATTAAATCCCCTATTCGTGTAGTCTGTAGCCTTTATGACGTTCCGTAAGCCGTTCAGTGTCAAAACCACATTTAATGAAATATGTAGAAGTTCTATCTTATTTAACATATTGCGAAGGCTCCTGACGACTTCTCTCCAAATCCCATTTGTTATATAGAACTGTCTGTTAATTTATAAACGAAAACGAAAGTTGTGGGAGGGTTTTAAAGTCCATTTCCTCAACTCTACTCGCTCATACACCCTATAAAAAACAACTTTAACCTCAGACTACGAAGTTTTTTTCGTAGTAAGAAAGAGGTTCGGGTCGGGTGGAGGAAAGGGGTGGGGGATAAAGGACTAAGGCCTTAAAATAGGTTGAAGTGGGTAGCAAGTGAACGTGCTTGAAGCAGGCACTCAGTCGACTGGAGATCGACTTACAACAGACGAAACTATCACGGCCCTGGCCATCCGCCAAAACAAAAAATAATCTGGCTAGATTCGCCAGTAAAGATGTGATGGCGGGCAGGAGATGCAAGGCGGCGCGTGCTAGGGTCTCGTGAATGGAGAAAGAAAAGATCACGGCGTCTTTATCGTTAGTTTGAGCACCGCGCAGTCTACTGATACAAGCCAACTCTTTGGTTCTTTCGTTATCTCAGTGACCTTGTCTCCTGTAAATTGATACAGCTCCGTATCGTGCACATGTGCACACATTATAGTCCGTATTCCACGTGAGTTGGCGACTGATATTTCTTTCCGCATCACCATTCTCCCATCAAACGTGACAAAGAACATTTCTTCGAAACAGCAAAGTTAATCAAAATATCACTATGACTTTCTGGACCTGTGTTACGAAAACGTCTTTTGTGTAGTAAGATCATTTAGATCAAACGTGCCAACGACCTCTTTGAAACAAAGGTCGAGTACCTCACCCCTAGCTGTGACGTCCAGGTTAGGCTGATCAATCAAAGATGGTTTTAAAAGCTTGAAAAAAGTGACCAAGTGTTCTAATGCATACTTTGTTACATTTAGTTTTATACGACACTACAAACCAGTTAAACATAAAAAATAATCTCACCTGAACAATGCTAACAACTAACCTTTGCTTAAACACTTCACAAAAGTTTGTATTTTTATAAAATTTCGCGCAAAACTACACTAGGGCTATCCACACTAGCCATCCCCCATTTAGCAGTGACAGACTAGAGGGAAGTCAGCTTTGAATATTTAACCTAATGACGTACTAACGTAGTAGAGTAAATTATTTTAACTTTACTTGGGTCAAATCACAATGAACTTCCTAACAGCAATGTTGGCAACATAGTAGAAATCATAAATAGGTAACCTCAAGCCCTTTCTGTACAGATTTATTAAAATAAGGAATGGCACTATAATACCGTAACTAACATATATTAAAATAAGGAAGCCATCTTGTTAAATAGTGTTTAACCACTAAATTACGGTTAACATACTATTCACTACTGTTAAGGTCCAAGTATTCGTCTTATTGATAATTTATTGGTTTTGCTCTACTCAGTAAAGTGAAATGATATAAAAATGAAATCGCTATCTTCTCTGTAAAACACGAAACTAATCTCCAATAACTGGAGGTGTTAGTTGTATAATAATAATAATAATAATAATAATAAAAAAAAGAAACATTAAAATATTTCTGCATTCTACGATTTAATTGTTACTAGTTATGAATATACAATAACAGAACTGATTTTAAGAAAATTAACCATTGTTTTGAATAACCACGAATATGTTAACAGAAATAAAACAGAATGGAATGTTAAAAAATATGGCTTACAATGAATCCATTTTGAATTCAAGTGGAATTAGACAGAGCGAAAATAGTGTAACAGCTATATAATATGGTTTACCTTTTTCCTGGTCACTCTAACAGTGTTTTTGGCTTCTATAGGGGTCTTTCGTGGATTGAGAGTTTCTATCAAATCCAGATGTAACCGAGTATCGCAGGGGTAATTAATACAAGAAGAAACAGGCAATATGGTTGAACTCAGAGTGGCTTGTTTTTAATTACGAATTTCGAAAAAGACACAAACACACACGCTAATAGCACAATAAAGATGATCCCCAGTCACGCTGTGCAAGTTGGAAATAATTTATTTAGTTCATGTATAATCGATACACGAAACCTTAACATTATTTTTTGTACAATTCAGACAATTTGTATCAACAGATTTCAGATGATCATAACTAGGATAAAATAATAATGACCCAGTCACAATGTCAGATTACACTGGTTAAAAAGAGACCATAACGCAACGAGTTATGCAAACATGCCTTTACGAATTGATTTTAAGATAAATAAAATTGAAAAAGTAGTTTGATAAAAAATGAGAAATAATATCAAAAAGTAAATTTTAACTAAAAACTTGCCAAATTAGCATGTGAAAATTATACAGCCGAAGGCTGTTGGTTCTTAAAGCTAAGATATCATTTAGGGGGAAAAAAATTAACGCAATTGTAAGGATTACCAAAAGTGTGCTCAAACATTTAGCTATCTTACACTGATATCAGTACGATTATTGATGAATGTTTGCCATGCAGTTCTAGTTATTTGCTTGAAACATTTTGGCTTTCCTTAGAACTAAAAAAACTTCTGGTTATTAGTAGTTTAAAATCGTTGTTGAGCTGTATTGAAGCTATATTTTACTTACTGAAAGAAAATTAATCGTATGAACGAAACCAATAATATTCAAGTTTGAAGTTTACGAGTTTAAATGTATATCTCATATACTAAAACACAAACTCAGTTGATCTACACGAAAGCAAATTAATCGAATATCATTCTAAACAATTTGTTCATATAAAGTCGTGTTTATTTTTTTGTTTTATATATGTAATATAATCCAAAATACTACAAGAGTTCAAGTTCGTTCTACAATTTAGGCGGCCCGGCATAGCCAGGTGGTTAAGGCGCTCGACTCGTAATTCGAGGGTCGCGGGTTCCAATTCCGGTCGCTCCAAACATGCTTGCCCTTTCATCCATGGGGGCGTTATAATGTGACGGTTAATCCCACTATTTGTTGGTAAAAGAGTAGCCCAAGAGTTGGCGATGGGTGGTGATGACTATCTGCTTTCCCTTTAGTCTTACATTGCTAAATTAGGAACGGCTAGCGCAGATAGCCCTCGAGTAGCTTTGCACGAAATTCAAAAACAAACAAACAGTCACAGGTAATATCAAACCATGTAGTTACTGAAAGTATCAAACTATGCAGTTACTGAAAGTATCAAACCATGTAGCTTCGCGCGAAATTCAAAACAAACCAAACCAAACCAAAATCAATTTAGGTTCCTCCTCGGCGCTATATATGCTATATAGACTGTATCTGAGTAAATTCAGCATTATAACAGAGTTTTTGAGGTCTGGGTTTCCTAATGATATTACTGTGTGAAGCTCTAATGACGTTCCTAGAACAACAAACAGTGAACTTTAAACAACTTCACCTAATTTATCTATTTGTTACCTGCACTCGTGCTTTCAGAGCAACTATTACGTTTTGTATTTTTAGTATCAATCAAAACGTATGGTTTCTGCAATCATACTTTACGATGCAATGCAAGTTACTCTTAAATATTTGTAACAGTTCATAAAGTCTATTGTTGATATTTTAGTTAGAATCAGTAAACCTTGTTATTTCCACATGTGCTATTTTACATATCATCTCAGGAACTCAGCAAAAATAGTTTAAATTTTTTTACAGGTACAACAATTACTTATTGTTGCATTCCTAGATTATTATTTTTGTGGTCCTGGATGTTGATTTTATTGTTCAGCCTCCACACTTAACTACAGGCTTGGTAACTCGGTTAATTTTTCAGTCGTTCACTTTCGTAGAAATATGCGAAGGAAGTTACAACGCCCGTCAAAGCGACGGAAACAAATTGTAAGCAAGGTCGCACTGACAAATAATGACTGGCGCGACTGCTTGAAGACAGTTGTGTCCAAGCATATTCATTCCAGTGATAAATTTCATGGTAAGAAACTTTTTTTTTTAAGCGTATATTCTGAGTACAAGTAATGTGAAGTCACAGTAGGACTAATGTTTCCTACAAAGACAAACTGCATTGTAGAAAGTGTGTGAAATAAAGTCATGAGATGCGACGTCTCCAAACTGGCAGTTTATTAGTACGATGTTCATTGACCGATGTTGTTTTTTTGACCACACTAGAATAAACATAATTTAATTAAGCCCCTTTTCATTATTGTTTTTTTTTTCAAGATGCGATTATTATATAAAGCCTAATTTTCAATTCCGATACCATTTATGTCTATTTCACTTCCAACATATTGAAAAAAACCTTAACTATAAATAAAGCGGTATCACGTTATCTTTACTAATTAAACTACTATACATTTCAGTTTAGTTATATTATAGTGCTTGAACTCCCAGAAAAATAACTGCACTAATTTAATTTCAAGTTTTCATTCGAAACACATCAACAACCGTTATACTGCACGTTGGTAATCAGGAACAAACAAGTAATGTTGTGCTTATTTTTGTTTGTTTAGAATTAAGCACAAAGCTACACAATGGGCTATATACGCTCTGTCCATTATGGGTATCGAATCCCGGTTTCTAGCGGTGTAAGTTCGCAGTCATACTACTGTGGGGTGGGGTCGTTTTACTATCCGTTTAGGTATTAGGGCCTGTGAACGCCTCGTTTCGTGTATTTACTTGAATTTGATTACTATCTTAATTTCCAACAGCTTTATAAGACATTCATGCATTCTAGAAGAGCATCTGTGTAATACCGTAAACGGATAACTTATTATTGGGATAACAAGTATTTTTGTAGTTATAATTTCGAAATTTACGAAATGGACATTGTTGTGAAACATTAGCAACATGCCGTATAATCATTTGAAGATCAAACAATGCGTGCTCATACAGATACGATACGTATACGTGTCCTGCAGAATAGTTTCCTTCAGGGAGTTTCCGCTATCTGGACTCAGTTGCTTACAGTAGTTAATTAATTTGTTATTCAACGTAAGAAAATCAAAAGAAACAAAAAGTTCAAGTTCAAAAAATATATATCTTGTTGTGAAACTGTCGGTAGATTGAATGAATATGATTATCGCTTACACAGTTGACGCAAGACGGTTTAATTTTGGCGTGTTTTAGCTCTCTATCTGTGCTTTGATAATGATTTAATAATTTTATTCTATCAGCAACACACACACGTTAGTGTACAAAAAAAAAGTATTGTTAAAAACATTTTATTTGGAGGGGGACAATCAGATCTTAAGCTTGTTTTTACTTCACGTTTAAAATTTTCAAAATATTATGGACGTATAAAAATGTAGTTATTAGTGACTAAGCACGACACTACATAATAAGCTATCTGTGCTCTACCCACCACGGGTATCGAAACTCGGTTTTTAGCGTTGTAAGTCCGCAGACATATCTGTGCCACCAGGAGCGGAGCTTATAAAAAGTATTTCAATAAAGTTCACGTATATTGGATTGTATGGGATCTTTCATTTTCCTTGGCAAATGCAAAATGAGGGTTTATTTCGCGTGTGATAATTAAATGCTTCCTTCAGTTGATCTAGCGCTTTGGAAAAAAATGTTAAACCTAAGTAAATCTAGACCCTTTTTTATGTATATACGCAGAATGCTTTGCCGATTTTTCATCTTTTTTCTTCTCTCTTGAGATTACCAGGAAAGGTCAATGAACTTCGTTTAGAAATTGCATACTCTTACTTAATTGTTTCTTTCACCTAGGAAATTTATTTTTAGTCTTATATAAACCGGAAAGCTTTTCTTTCTTTTTTTTTTTTTTTTTTTCCCTTCCCTTTTTAACGGTATTCGTAGAAAAGAAAAAGAGAGATAAAACAAAGTAATTTTATATTAAGTGATTTCAATTCCATAAAACAAAAGCTCACGAGAAAGAGAGAAAAAAATGAAGATAAACAATCGTAGGACAAACTGGTTCTAACTGTATCCCGTAACCAGTTTGTTTGTTTTTTTGGAATTTCGCGCAAAGCCACACGAGGGCTATCTGTATTAGCCGTCCCTAATTTAACAGTGTAAGACTAGAGGGAAAGCAGCTAGTCATTACCACCCACCGCAAACTCTTGGGCTACTCTTATCAACGAATAGTGGGATTGACCGTCACATTATAACGCCCCTACGGCTGAAAGAGCGAGCTTGTTTGGTGTGACGGGAATTCGAACCCACAACCCTCAGATTACGAGTCGAACGCCTTAAACCATCTGGCCATGCCGGGCCTGTAACCAGTTTAATAGAATCAGTTATGTATATTGACTCATTGTGTAAGCTAGCTAGTCCAAGAAAAGTCAAATTGAACTACAGTTAATGTACACGTTAGTGAAAATTAAAACATCGAACATGTATAAAAGATATAACAAGTTAATGTGTTTGCTTTTCCTAATTATCATTTTTCGGCTTTTATGCTCAACGTATTTTACAAATATTAGACGATTCGGAACTCGAGGAATTATATATGTCTATAATATTTGATATACAATCTACACTATTCACGGTCAACTGTTTCTACGACCTAAATTTAGGCTCTAAAGGTCAACAAATCGCTGGGTATTAGTTATAAGGAACACCAGTTTTTATATTAATGAACAAAGAAATCTAATTGCGCAGTTATGAAGTGTACGTGTACTAGTTTCCCAGTAAACAATTTATAAAGAAAATTTAGCTATTTTTTAAATAGAATCCTAGTCTTGAAATTACAAATGTTTTCAAACTTACTCTATTAGAGCCACTTATACCACCTTAGAAAATCTTATTTATTTGGAGTACGTTAGTGATGAATGGTAAGAGTTCCGAGCTAAACAGATATATTTGGAACATTTTGGCCTTAACAATAGAACTAAGGCTTAACTTGTGGATCCTTATCTTTGGTAGTGGGGAGAAGTTGGCAATAAATTAATTAAAAGCTAGCTAGTGCTAATTATTCTAACAAGAAAAGCATTATGTCGAAGATCATTAGATGTAAGAGACCACAAGAACTAAGAAAGAGCAAGAACAGCTTAAAGTCAAAAACATAGAATTCTCTTTTCATTATCTTCGCTTAATTATAGATATGATAAATTATCTGTCGAGCTTTGGTAAACGAGAAATGGTACTTAATACAACCTATAGAGATAAAGGTTCAAGCAACATTCCTAATGAAGCGGCCCACGTTGGCTAAAAAAATATTAATTCAAATAAATATTTGAAGATAAAGCTAACTTTGTATTCATATTACATTAAATGATGTGTGGAACTAAAACTTCACAAACTAACAAAACAGTAGACCGTTTGACTTTGCATACAGAATAGCGGCTGTGATATGTTAGCCCTTCAAGCAGGTCAAACCCAGTTTTGTGGCCTGATAATTATGAAGAATTAAATTCTAGAAAAGCAACACTCACTTTTTACGCAGCTCGGATTAAGCAGCATGTTTTTATCAACAGCACAATTGTTTGTTTATTGTGGCAGGGCTGAGAAGCAAACTGGTTTCATGTTTCCCCTCCAGCTATTTTTGTGACCTGAACATGAAGGCGTACAACTAGGAGTCAATGCGGCAGATGTAGCGGAGAGTTCAAACAATTCGGAATAATAAGAATGGAAATAACAATAATGATGATAAATATATTTGTCTCTGACCTTCTTAAAGGCGAGTCGGAGATTAAAAATTCAGTCAGGTTCATCCTTAGGTAATTGTGTGTATACGTATATCTGTCTGTCTGTGCATACTACAACTCAAGTGCCATTTGATGGATTTCAATCAAATCTGACAATAAAAAATGACGTTGCTATACATAAATACCTTCTTAGTAATTAAATTTTGGGTAGTTGATGGTCACGACAACCGGAAGTCATTTAATTTAGCTGCACATAATCTCTGCCAATGTTCACTCCTGCTTTTTAAAAATTCAGTGAAGGTGCAATGAACTCAAAAAAGGGGTTGGGATAGCCCTAAAAATATGGACATTTGAATAACTCATAAAGGTCAAACTTCTAACGAAATTTGAACAGAATCGATAAACTTGTATTAAAATTCTGGTAGGCCGAGGGAGTGTAAAAATAAACTGTGAAAGACATACTTAGAAAGATAAGCGATATTCTGTGAACCATTTGTTTCTGTAACGAATCACACCGACTGGTGTCTTAGCAGAACTATTCTCAGTTTAAATATTGTTGTTACCCCCTAAAGAGTTTATACGAATGCTTTATAGTGTTAAGAGAAGTTGCCCAAGCAAGTCCAAATATCAGACTGGGTGAACCTGTCTGATTAGCACGAAAAGTACAAACTTAGTTTCATGCACTTATTTTTCTTTCCGTTTCACAGTTATAATGATAGCTACTTTATAAAGCAGGAAGAGAACTCTCAATAATCGCAACACCTGAAATTCTTTTAGGCAGAATTAAAGTAAATTAATGTACTAGACCTTGAACTTGATCACATGCATTAATCGAAAGGGTTTGACCTCTTGAACCCAATAGTGTAATTATGTCTCAAATTGGTCAAGAGATGATGGAGCTATGAACTGAAAGTTTGTACTTGAAAAACAAAAAATAAATAAAACACCAAAAACGCTGAGCCTTTGTGGGATCGACTAAAAGCTTCGTATTTTTCACTGACAAAGTACTGCGCTATTACAGTCTTTATTGGAAGGGTGAATAATATTGAGTATATTAATTCGACTTGGAGTGATGTTGTGCATACAGACTGGCTAGTATATTTAAACTGTAGTGGTTCTTAACATTCTAACTACTGATGAACAGTTGTGGCCCAGTAAAAAGCCTAAGTCTAAAAATACATCCAGCTTATTGCCTACCAGGTGTATCGAAACCCGGTTTCTTACGGTGCGAGGTCGCATACCATGCTAATTAAATACTTTCATATCAAACATGGAATTTATCACACAATAGCTCACCCAGTCACTGATGCTCTAACTAAACAACGTTTTATACAGTAATTATTATTATGGTATTTTTTTGCAAGTCTCGTACTACCATCATTAAACCTGTATAAAAACTTCTAACAAAATATGAATAAATGTTAATGATCCCTCTCAACAATATCAAAAATTTTGATCACACCCCAGTACTTGATGAAACTTCGACTGTATTTTATTTAACAACAAAACAGGAAAACGATTGAGCCAACATAAATCGTGTCGAGACGCAGCTTAATGAAGTGCCAAAGGTTAAAAAGTGCGTAATAACAAACGATCAGGATATCTTTTAAGGTCACTGGCAATTTCCGTTTTGTTTTTGTTTTTTTGTACATGATTTTGAATCAACAAGGAGGCTGGCATGTTTTGGTTTATATTCACACAGTTTTCTAAAGATACTGTAACATTATCTTGTTGGAAACGATCCATAATACGTTTTTATGATCTTAAAGTTTAGCTCGGGTTGCATTATTGTCCTGAAGTTTCATTTTTTTTTTTCCAGCCTCACTTTAGAACATTAGTACACGTGGTTTAAAAGCCATTAGAGAAGAAACATAATGGGTGTGCTAGTCTTTAATGCCATTTCCACCTTGACATAATTGGTTAATTGGAATAAAAAAGTCGAATTTTGGAACGAGTATTATAGTTGAACTAGAGTGGTTTATATTTGAAGAGCTTACAGATGTTTGATAATTCTGTTTATTTTACCACACATTTTTTGATATTGCATTAATTAAACCATAAACAGATTTTACAACTGTATCAATTAATTCTTAAATGCTTATGAAATTTTTTTTTCTGTAACTATTGGCTAAACACGATACATCAAAGCCATGATAGAAGAGTCAGCGTTGATGTATTTATATCCGTTTGTTTGTTGAAGTGATAGACTAGACGGAAGACAACTAGTCAACACTACCCACCGGAAACTCTTAGGTTACTCTTTACGAACGAATAGTAGGATTGACCCACATAATATAACGTCACCACGGCTGAAAGGGCTAGCATGTCCGGTGACAGGATTCGAACTCGCGACCTATATCTCGGGAGTGTAGTGTTTTAATCATTAGGCTACGTATCCGTTAGTCAGAAGTCAGGCATCTTATAGACAATAGAACAAGAAATTGTTTAAATAATCTACAACTTTACATGTGTTGTTGCATTTGTGCATTTTTGATTTTTAATTATATCTTGGGGAAATGTGTTAAAGTTAATTTTACTGTTGTATTTTGGAAGAAATGATTACGGCATTATTTTACCGTTCTAAATGTGTACGTGTAGATTTGATCGTTTTATCTATGAACCTATGTTCCACCTCAACCCTTAACAACCAAACAAGGGTTTGCGTAATCACGAGATATTTTACTTTTTTAATAATTTTCGTTAACGGGAAAAGTGTCACAACTTTTGAATTTAATGAATAATATACTTTTATAAACAAAGCGCAATGCTTTATCATATAGCTAAAAGTAAGCTGGGTGGGGTGAGGGTTGTGTGATCCCATCCTAGAAGTGTACGAGCATCTATAGAGACTTTGCAAGAAAATATTGAGTTAAAATAATTCCCAATACTTTTATATGTGTTATTGCAGCAAGTAGAATGCGGTTACAAAAAAAAAAAAAAAAAGGCTTAAATCATTGATTTATAACTACCAGTTCATAGTGACGAGCGTTTTGTTTAAACCAACACAGATGCTTAAAAAGTATTAAGATTAATTTTAATTTCATAATTTTGTTATAAAAGGAGTCACAACATATTTATTGCACGGTGCGGAGTTTTGGCGTCAGTGTGCTATACATGTTTAGGTTTTCTGGACCAGTAATGGCAAATATGGTGTGCGAGGAAGACATGTTACTATTAAAAAAAACAAACTTATCTGCAAAACTTTATCTATCCTAAATAAATACTCCTATCTTGAATACATAGAAGTTTGTGAAAGAAAACACTTCTAAAAAACAATAATAAAAACTGTTAATAAACTTTCAGATACCTTAGAAAACAGTTTTATTATTCAAAAGGTTACACTATATTATATAACTGATACATAGATAACAGCATGAGGCAAGTTTGGATGTATTCAACAAAAGGGAAATCATTATAAATTCTGAGAAAATTATCTAAGTATCAAATATGCCTCTAACTGCATCTTTTAGGGATAAGTATTACATACTGTTGAAAGAGTCCGTACATACGAATTAAAAAAAAACGTATCAATTACAAAATCCGATTAATACAAAGTTAGGCATAGCCTAACGGTTTGCAACAATGATTCGACAAGTAAATCTTATATAAGTTTGAATAGTATTCGCCTAGGAAATTTGTTTATTCAAGTTCGAAAAAACAAACTTAATCAACCAACTAATCAAATTCAATTTCACTCTTAAAAATAACTTATATCTGACAATTCTGAAAGGGTCCAGTCTATTAAATATTGACGTTTCTTTTTATTGTTTCAACACATCGAGTTTGTATGGGATGTTGTTCGATGGTTTCTTTGAACACACCCGATGGGCAAATTCAACCACATTCTAATTACACTATGTAACAAAATATTTACTTTTTCTTGTTTCTGGGTAGAAAGTGTTGTTTCCCAATTGCTTATGCCTAAAGTAAACGAAAAAGACCTATTTTTCTCTTCAAATGTTGCTTTCGTGATCTGGAAGCGTATAACGAAAACATAATGGAAAACTATATTTGGGGGCTGATACGTGAAAGTGATTTACAGTACCAGTCGCAAATCTCGAAAAACTACTCACTTCTAAACATTTTTGTATAACTTTAGTATAAATACATGTAAATCTTGATTCATATGTTGTTTTATTCAGACCTTATATAAATGAAAATGTACAAATTTGCCTGTTTTTACATAGAAGATAGGTTAATTTCTAAATTTCATTATCCAGGTCACAAAAGCAAAGTTTAAAGGGAATAATGGCCATTTTCTTTACTGTTACAACAAAATCAATCAAGGAATAACACATACTATCCAGGAACAAAATTTGTGTTACATAGTGTTACCATTACGAAGTTCTTTTTCATTATTTTTATGAAATAAAAACGACTATTAACTTGATTAATCTAGAGATTTCACAGCAAATAACAACAAATAGATCGGGTTGAAATAAAACACATACTTGTTTTAGTACTTTTCAGTAGTTGATTTTTCCATTCTAATTTATGTCAAATATACGATATTTTTTCTTATACTGTTCACTTTCCTTGCAAACGTTTTTGTGAACGCTTGAAAAAATTACTGCGTTAAGAATTTATTTGGTTATGCAAATATTACAAATTTTATGCTCTTAAAGGTGACAACTTCAGCCAAAATTTCGTTTCGTGACGTCAGTTGCACGTGGCCAGAATTTCAACAAAGGACGGTCACGATATAAAGAGAAAACAAACAACAGTATGTACGAAACATACAAAGTAATCACCTGGGCTAAGAGAAACCATCCGAGGACAATTGTGTAGTTTCAGTTTATCTCCCCTAGAGCGGAGAGGTGCACGAGAGCTACCGCTTCAAAATCTGACAAAAACTTGAGGTATCGATTACGACACACACCTGGATGAGTCATAATCTGTTCATACGAGTTCAGTATGACGTCATCTTATTCTCTTAGGCTAGTTGAAATTAAATTATTCCTTGACATCGGGAAGTATTGGATTAAAGCGTCCGAGAACAGCATAAATGATTTGTGTTTGCTGAATTAATAGTAAAACATAAAACATTTAGATCAACAACTTCTAATATATAAATTCACATGCAACTTATACTAAGAAATAAGATTATAATACCTTTAATATTATCCTATCATAATAAGCAAATGTTGTGTTTTGTAACGTGTTAAACCTTGACAGTAAAACTGTTTCTTGAATTTCGCGCAAAGCTACACGAGGGCTATCTGCGCTAGTCGTCCCCAACTTAGCAGTGTAAGGCTAGAGAGAAGGCAGCTAGTCATTATCACCCACCGCCAACTCTTGGGCTACTCTTTTACCGACTAATAGTGCGATTGAGCATCACATTATAATGCCACCACCGCTGAAAAGTCGAGCATGTTTGGTCGACTGGGATTCGAACCCACGACCCTCAGATTACGAGTCGAGTGCCTTAACCACCTGGCCATGCCGGGTACTAGTAAACTGTCCTTTAATATTGCTGGTCGCTTACTGTAACATATTTAGAGGAAACAATTTTACTTTGACAACCCATATTATTGAAATAGTCTTGTATATGGCACTACTTTATTTATAAGACTAAAAATAAAACAAGCAAGAAATTTTATAAATCCAGCACAATATATTGTACTAATATGAAAAAGTTTCCTTTTTTCTTCAAAAGTGAAGTGGTAGCAATCATGGAAAAATGTTTCCCTATAAAGATAAAAATGACAGGTGTTCGACTTTAAGTTGGATTACCTCCGTCCTCGTGACCTTTTAATAATAATTATTATTATTATTATTTTACAATAGATTTCTAAGACATACTCTGAACTCCCCCTTCCCTGTTTAACAAAGATTACTGTTGCTTAATACTTAAGCAGACAGCGAATACAGATGTTAAAACACCC